>NC_091126.1:169880677-170204427 GCF_040183065.1 Periplaneta americana | reverse complement strand
AAACCGAAAATCGCATTTTTGTTTGTATGTCTGTCTGTATGTTTGTTACCTTTTCACGCAATAATGGCTGAAAGGATTTCGATGAAAATTGGAATACAAATTAAGTTCGTTGTAACTTAGATTATAGGCTATATGACATTCAAAATACTTTATTTAAAAGGGGGGTTATAAGGGGCCCTGAATTAAATAAATCGAAATATCTCGCTTATTATTGATTTTTGTGAAATATGTTACATAACAAAAGTTTCTTTCGAAATCATTTCCGATAAGTTTTATTCTATGCAAAATTTTGATAGGACTGATATTTAATGAGATAAATGAGTTTCAAAATTACAATAACAACGCCATCTAAGGCAGTGTAATGAAATAAAAAACAAATGACTTCGTCTATAAGGGGCCTTGGACAACAACAATCGAAAGCTATGAAACATAGCTTACAGAGAATGTTTCTGTGTTTGTATGAAGTAATATCGGAAGCTAAATTAACCGATTTGTATAATTAATTATTAATTCACCATTGGAAAGTGTAGTTTCTCTAGATGGACATAGGCCTAATGCTATAATGTTATTACAGTAACTTCTGAGTGAATTGAGGACAGGTAAGATTAAAATAGGTTCTTATGCACAGAAAACTTGATAGGCTATTCTGTACATTCGTTTCCTGTACTTCCTAAAGTAATTTTTATGGCCAAATGAGTGGTCTCTGGATCAAAATGATCGCATTTTAATTTTTTAAATACAATTTAAATTAAGTAACATAATAAACGATTTATCCTTCTATCAAACACGAATGTTCCCTGGATCAAATGTCCTATTTTAATTACGTAATTACTTTGTATTTATTTCTATCGGGTGCAGCGGAGCGCAAGTGTACGGCTAGTTACTAATATAATAGTTTTTTTATAGTGATATGCGACCCAAAAATTGCACTATTTTACTTATGTCCATTTCTCTATTATGTCTTTGGCTAAGTGGTAGTGTTTGTAGTCTGTAACGAATCGAACTAGAGATGAGAATAAGTAAAATAACCCATGTCTGATGAAGTTATTATTTATTAAACCAATGTGAGACATTGATTTGGAACACGCCATAATCACGAATGTCACACCATTGCAGCTACCATCAAGATCTCAAAAACTGGTTACTCCCGTTATGTCTCGCCCCCATTTCAGTGGGGATTGTCAGCGAACAATAGATTCAAATTAGACTATGGGACTTTAGAGTAGGGTATGCAGTTATCAATATCATGACGCCAGATCTCTGGTTGAAAAAACGCGAAACAAAACGAAGGACTGACATGCTGTACAGTCCAATTCTAAACCTTCTCATAGAAATTTAATGGAATATACAAGCTACTACTATAACATAGGCGTATATAGACTCAATTTTATATTTTATTCACTCTTTCGTGATCTTATTACAATAAATCAATTCCATGTTAACGAATTGCAAGTAAAATAGTAGTTATACAGTGCGATCGAAAAGTCCCTCCGCAGCTCTGTTAGTTCTAGTAATACTAGAATACAGCTCTGTAGAAAGTTAGCACTACACCATTTATTCCGGTTTGTCAACCTCACACCCCCAGTCCATCATATGCTTAGCGACTATTGCTGCCATCTGAATTCTCTACCAAGTACACTTGAATTCTCTGCCTAGTGGATTCTATGCTACACAAGCGCTGCGGAGAGACTTCTCGATCATACTGTATATACACAATTCACAAATATGTTACTTCATTCACTGGAGTAAGGACATAATATAATGAAATGGCAGAATTTATTTTCTTTATTGATCTAGATCACTCGTTTCCAACTTCGTTTTACTGACAGAGAGCATGGTGTTCATGCTGTCTTTTTAATTCCAAGGTCAGATGCTATGTTCCCAAACACATCAAATTTGAACAGTTAGCAGCCAAACACACAAAGTGTCCCGAAATTCTCACATACGAGCTACATTAAGTGAATCCTAGATGAAAATATAAATGAAATTATTAGTGACAAATTTTCGTTTGAAGAATTCTTAATTGTAAAATTGGACAACACTACACATCACAGAATGTCTTAGCAGTTTACTGTAGGTAATCTAATGTTTACTGTCTTTGTCATTGTAACTAACATGCAATAAAATACAAATAAATGGATAAGCTGTAATTTATGTATAGTTACTTAGTTTTCGCAAACCATGAATTCGCGAAATACGGGTTTTCGGCTGATAAAAGCACTAATTTCATGTTTCAAGCCCTTCCAAGCAAAATTATCTTAAGTTTAAACTCGCAATATAATGCGAAATTTTGTGTACAAGCGAATGGAATTCCGTGATGTTAGAGAGATCTAGATTCTGTAGTTATATTCAGCAATATATTTTCACTACGAGGTCAAAAAGTCATTTTTATTGCGAAATAGTAAGGAATTTGTTTTTATTTTGTGTGAAATGACACAGAAATTAAACAAATGTTTTATACTGCAAATCAACATTCTTATTCACCATAAAATAAAATCTCTGTAATATTCATTTATGAATTATATTTGTTACAATGAAACTAACATCTGCCAATTCTTATTATTAGGTCTACTATTAATTTCTCTAAATATAATACAAAACATCTAATGGCAAAATCTCATTACATTAATATTATTCTCATTATACAAATATATTTTAGATTTATATTTTTTTCCTTACAACATAGTTCTAGTAAACTTCTATTAAATAATTTTAATAATTTAATCAACTATCTCAACTTAATTATAATTCTTTACATATTCCATATAGACTGTACTTTAGTTCATAAATAAAGTTATAATTTTTTCGTGTAGGTTTTATCTCAAATTAAATAAAAATGTACTAGTCGTTAAAACTTAACTGAAGAATATTGCTGGAGAATCATTAATGCACTATAAATATTCATAATTTAAATATGTATGTCGCTATTTTATTAATTAAGGCTGGTTGAGTGGAAGAGAAGGCGTTATGGCCTTAACTCTGTCAGCGAAAATAAAACACTCTATTCTATAGTGTGTTCGGAGTTTAGAAAATCTCATTGGGTATGTAGAGGTCTTCATAGCAGAAGACATCCCCCTCCTTCCGCGACATAATTTAAATAAGTTATTTGTGTATTTTCTAACGTACGTGAAGTGACAGAAGTAAATTTATTCCATTTATTTGGTTATCGGAGGTGTAAGTATACTTATATATTAGTTTGTCAGTAATATAAATCGTTTAATATATTTGAAATGATTCAGATTTACTTCTGCTATTTTATATTTCCTAGAAAATGCGTAAATATCTTATTTTAGTCGCATAACAATGAGGGAGATGTCCAATAAGAAGACCCCTATATACCCAATGGCATTCCCTGAACTCCCAACGTTTTATATTACTAGTTTATGACTAATTTATGAAGGCTCATAATGCAACACATGGATAATTCGTAAATTACAAAAATATAATTGAAACAAAACAAAGCATTCAAGAAACAAGAAAAGTGGTTTAACCATGATCGTTTAGTTTTAAAGCAGCGTATGGATAGCTTGAAGAACCATCATACAGTAGGAGTAATATTTATTCGCAGAAAAGTGTTTTGCCACTATGTATAATTTTTAAACGTTTTTCGGACGAAATTCTGTCACTAACATTTTAGTCCCCATTTTCATCCAAGATTCGCACTATGTAGTCCGTGTCCCCATATTTTTTTGTGGATAGTCTGCATTTATTTCCTGATACCATTGCAATAATATAGGCTAGGTAATAAGTTTTGTGAGAGTAAGGCCCGGTTTCTTCAACCTTTGTTAAATTATAGCAGTGTGTTATTCCATTTTAACTGTAAACTTAACAGTTGAAGGATTTCTTCAACTACTGTTAGTAGTAACAGGCTGTTAAAATCTATGTTAATTTAACTGCACAATTTCATGCAGTTAAATCATTTAACTCTCTGTTAGCATAGAAGTATCCAATATGGCTGGTGCGTTAGATGCTGAACTTATATATCTCGATTATTTAGAAAATTATATCCATGAATACATAAACAGAGGGAATGATTTCTGTGATTTGACAGACCAGAAGTTCATACAAAGGTATAGGCTATTTTCTGCCAAGCCTCACTTTTCGCTTTCAACTTAGATCCGTTTGTTTGTTTATTCTCATTAATTGGTTTACACTGCGAAATAATTTCCAGCAGAAGGTTTCTTTCGAACGAAGAGAAATTAGTCCCACGATTTCTTTTTGTTCCAGTGTTTTCCATTTCACAACAATAATACCAATACGCCGCTCCACGCTATTGTGATACAGACGAGGAAAGAAGCAGAAATCAAACCTGAGAGAATAGAAAGACTTCTATCCTCTCTGAATCAAACAAAGGAAACAAGCGAGAATCGCAATTGTCAGAGTTCAGAAAACAGAAGTGGGCCTATATTTGGTTATAGGTTATGGTTAAACTCTAGAATCTCTGGTCCTAACAGAGAGTTAACAAACAGAATGTTAAAGTGTGAAATGTAAAGTTGAAGAAACGAAATTTTTTTTAGCAGCAATTCATACTTTTAACTTACAGTTAATTAACGCTATGTTAGGTGCATTTAACAAAGCTTGAAGAAACCGGGCCTAAGGAACGTAAGTCGTCACAACGAGTTATCTTGTTAATTATTCGTCTATTTCACTGAATCGTCACTGAAAGTTGATTGCACCGATCATCGCCATTTGGGATCCTTACAAACTAGAACATATTAAGACACTGGAAAAGATTAAAAAACGGGCTCTCAAGTATTGTCGGAAAAATTCACCATTAAAATGGGACACACTCACGGACAGGAGAACGCGAATTCGATTATGCGCACTGTTCAAAACATACAGAGGTGAGCCTGCCTGGAGAGAAATAAAAAATAGGTTGCAGCCGCCAAATTACTCTTCAAGGAACGACCACTCTTATAAATTGAGGGAAAGAAGACAGAGGACGGACACTGGAAAGTTTTCTTTTCTCAATCGTACTATCAGGGACTGGAATGCTTTACCTGCAGACTTACTAAAGGCTTTACCAACAACCAAAAATGTATTTAAAAATAGGCTTAAGGACGTTACTAATAGACGATAATTATACACAGTATTTAAAGGGTGTAAATGATATTTTGTTATTGAAGCGTTGTATCAGTGAAGAATTATGTTGTGTCAGTGAAGTGTGTTGAGTAAGTGAAACGTGTTCCTGTCAGTGAAGCTTTATAGTTTATAGTGGCAGTGCAAAGTATTTGAACAGTGAAATGTTTTTGAAGTGTTAGTGAAATCAGGATAGAATCAGTGAAACGTGTCGTAGTTCCAGTGCAGTGAGTGAGTTGACAGCGAAATGGGTGTAGTGTTGAGAGGTACTTGTGCAGACATGAACATATCATACTCGTGGGTTTTAGTTCCAACATAGGTTTAAGGTACAAATTAGATTTACAGTACTTTAAATGTTATTTTAACCGATCGTGCTTCATTTAATTTAGGATGTTCCCTGTTGTTGCTATTATTATTATTATTATTATTATTATTATTATTAATTATTAGTATTATTATTAATTGTATTTTTTATTAATTGTGTTTATTATTGTCTTTATTGAGTGTAATTAGTTACCACTGCCACCGGGTATATAACCATTGCATTGTGAATAAATACATAATTTTCAAAGTTGCTAAAGGGCCCAATTCTTCAATTTTGTCAGTGTTCGTGTTGTTTAGGGGGAAAAAACCCTTCGAAATGTGAATGATCTACATTTCTCATTACCTTACCGAACATAGCTAATTACTTTTTTGTTTTCAGAGGGTTAAGGAGAGGATCCGAGAAATGAAATCTATTTTGGTACGTGGGGAAGTGTACGTGCGTCTGACGCCTACGCAATCCGACGATTATTAACCTCACTTTGAGACAGTCGGCAGTCAGCTCAAGCTATGACCACTTCGTCCACTCTACTTCGTGCCTCAATATTTAATAATTTAAGTGTTTCAATTCCGTTCCGCATCAATTCTAGACGGCGGACGACCACAAACTAATCGATACTTCAGAAACTAAAGGTTGACGACATCGTAATGTTCTGCTATGGCTTCAACGCTATTTTTACCTAGTTCCATGCATTACTTTGCAACACCGTTCTCTTTCCTTTCTTGGATATGGTATAATTGCACTGCAATTTGCCTTAGGCAGAGCGCCCACTGGAACGACAAGCGACAGCAACACGACACGGATTTGATGCTTTGCTTGTTGCTAACGTGTATGTTCTTATATAACCCATAATATGAAATAAACGGAAGCCCACTCATCTGATCAGACAACAACTCGACACTGCCTGTGTTGTGTTGCGACGCTCACAGTACTGCATGCTCCTCTTTTGTGAGTTGGTAATACAAGGGTTAAGATGAGAGACGATCCTAATTTCAATATAGCCTTTATTGAACTTATTAAAGATTTGCCATGTCTTTTGATACTACATCTATTTTTCGGATTGAAAACATAATAAACCTATTGCAAAATCATTTTATCTTATTTGCACAGAATAATTTACCGCTCAATATTATAACAGGGCGAAATATAAAGATATCTTAATAACCTTTGCTCACTTTCTGCTATCTGGAGCTCGGATTTCATACACTATCTCACTCCCATTTGTCGCAATCAGCTCTAGAATATTACTGCTTTCCACTGACTAGCTAAAGGAATATATAAAGGATTCTGTATAAGCACAAAATGACAAAATGTTAGGAGTGTCCGTAAATAGGACCTGTCCGGTAATTGGCCCTCTACCCTATAAACATATTGTAAACACATGTTTACTTTGATATGGACGAGAAACGAACAATTATTATTTATCTGATGTATAAACATATAGGCCTATTTACTTGATAGTTATCAGAAGGCGTTCTTCAGCATTGACTGAAATCCTGAAGTTAGTGTTCTTTTTATAAATTGCAGATCCAACTTTCTGTACCAACAGATTAAATGTTTCTCTACTCATTCTGTAGAATATTTTAAATCTTTCTGGGTATATATTTAATTCTTTGAACAGATTAAAAGCACCGCGTTGTTCTAAATTAGCATGCCAAAAAGGATGCACCCAGAATCGTCTGCTATGTTTTCTATCACTGTAATTTGATATTAGCTAAAGTAACTAGATTGAGAACGTCCTCATCCTCCGACGACATGTTGTATGAATGAATCAGTCCTGTGAGTACCAGGTCACTTTGCTGTCATGTTGCTATCATAGTTCGTGTTTGGATCAGTGTTTTTGTCGTAATCACTATCATATTAGTGGGCTCTCTGCCTTACAGTTAATATTTTCTCAACAACTTGAAGTTTCGATAAACTGAATTTATAATATCAGTAGATTGAGGACTTACATGAAAATGCTACTTTTGTGAAACAAACACGATTTCCACTTGGTACAGTCCATAAATTATATGTCCACCACTTGAATGTCCACGGGAGTTGGGATATGATTGTTGGGACTGGATTAATCTTGCTCAGAATAGGGACCGATGGCGGGCTTAAGTGAGGGCGGCAATGAACCTCGGGGTTCATTAAAAGCCCTAAGTAATAAAATCTCCTCCCCCCAGACGATCGCCATAAATGGTAAGTGCAAATTATATTGTCTCAAAATACTGGCTTACAATAAATAAAAAATATGGCAAATAATGAAAAGTAATACTACAGTTGTGGTATGCAGAAGTCCATCCACACTATCTTGCTTCAAAACACGCTCCAGTTACGTCGCTTGAAGTAGAACGTTCTTCCCTGTGATGAAAACTATTCTATCCGATACAAGCAGAATTTAATATCAGAAATTCTTCTAAGATATGCGTTCTGCTAATGTACAATGAACAGCAAAGTACGTTGCATGGATATGGTATAATTAATATATAGCCTATTATCCCTTTTCTTAAAATTTATTTATTTCCATGTACTTTAATTGAATTTTTGCCTGCAAATTGTGCCTTTTATATATTTACTGTGTTATGTCATGTTTTAATTGCCTTTTCTGTTTGCCTACAGTATTTCAAGTATTATAAATGTCAATGTCATCGAACAACAGACGACAGAGTCTTGACTCCTCCTGCACTGCGAAATGACAGTTCATTTCAATGTGCAGATCTACACTAGCCATCTCCTCCTCGTCCCGTCCCGTGATCATTTTGATCATTTCCGTCCCCCTCGCGTATGTGGTACCTAAGAGGTTACGTCCATTTTCGGTTTTCCCCTTCAAAACCTTCAGTGGAGCAGCGTAACCCGGAGTGAGACTAGTGGCCAACAGGCTTGGAGCTCACATATTTAGTTTCTTACAGCCCCCAACCCCTCGCAAGGACGCGTTTTGCGTACCTTTTAAATTTGTCCTCCCAATTCTCCTCTCTTTTTCGATTTCGATAAATGTCAACATCCGAACTCTAAAATAATAATGCTGCTGCTGATGATGACGGTGACGATGACGATGACGATGACGATGAATATCCACTATACTTTCGATGAATGAATTGATATCTGATGTATTTGCAGAAAATACGATTCCTGTTTCAATAATTTGTGAAGTAGAAATTCGAATATAAATAATCAACGGGTGATCGCAAAATGCATTCGTAATGAGCGATAGAACCATGAAGGACACAGCTGGTGCCACAAAGCGGCTCTAGACTGAAATAGGATTATACAGAGATCAACAACCAAGTACAAAGCAAGGATATTAAAGACAAGAATGCGAACAGAAATTGGCATCATTTTAAAACCGTGTTGAACACCCAAGCGCAGCGGAGTCTTTGTGAAAATCTCAACGCCGTCTCCCAATCGTATTGTTCCACATGTCCTAAGTCGGTATGCCCTGAGTTAGAAAAATTTAATTGAACAAACGTACTGCGGCACGTGTCGACGGTCATCAACAGAAAGTCTCGGTGCAACAACGCGCCACCATGCCACGCTTTCCCCTAACTCACGCTCGAAAAGCCAACAAAGGACGACAGACCCCTATATATTATTGACGAACAGCTGACGTCATCCCTCAAGTGCCACACAGGGTTGCAATATTTCCAACCCCTATTTCACTTTCATTCACCTGAACACTCCAAGTGGCACTGTCGGGAAACCGAGACTCTGAACCTTTGTAAAGGACTGCATCCTTCTCATTTACACGCAGGGGCGTGGGGTTTCTTCATTATCCCTCAGTAATCTTTTAAACACACACCGTGTAGCATGCTTCCACAACACAAAATAAGGCAAACTTTTTCATTATTTCTTTCCAAGTGACGGATGGTACAGAAAGAGTGCTTCACGTTGTACTAGTCTCACTACTCAACTACAACGCTCGTTACATTTCTTGTACGTATGTTTCATTTACATTGAAACAGGCTATGCCTATTAAGATAATTACGCTGTTCATACAATACAGGTAGATTAAAATCACAGTTTCTTGCAAATACAGAGTTATTTTAATTCTGGAAACTTTTAAACCATTTCTAGTTAAGAAAAATACATAGAAATAATAAAGTATAAGAACGAGGATTTGTGTTTCAATATTCCTCCTCTTTATTTTAAGAGAGATTGAAGCCTGAAGTGACTTAAACTGACACGCAAACGTTCTGATGGGGGCAGATAAAAAAGTTATTTTTTTTTCTTCCACGATGTTAATAATGTCAAAAGAAGTGCTTATACAAATTTTGGCCACTCGACCGCAATTACTAGGCCGCCCAGAACGTGATTTTCCTTGGGGTCGTGTATAGAAAAAAAGCACAATTTCATGGAAATATTTATTGAAACAGATACAGCAATTGTTGCACTATTTGTCAACATATCCCCCAATGGAATTGAGACATTTTTCATATCATGGGATCAATTTTTGTGTCGTAGATGTCAGCCACCTCAGTCCGGATCCAGCGTTTGACTGCGTCTGCACCACTCTCTGTCGATTCCATGATTTAAGAAATGTATCGATTCCGATGGGGAATATGTTGAAAAATAGCTCAACAAGCTGTGTACGTTCCAATAAATTTGTCCAATGAAATTGTGTTTTCTTTCTGTTGACGGACCTTGGCGAATTTATATTTTTACGGCCCTCGTAATTGCGGTCGAGTAGCCAGAATTTGTATAAGCACTTTTTTGACATTATTAACATAGTGGAAGAAAAAAATTGCCCTTTTTTATCTGCCCCCATCAGAAAGTTTGCTTGTGAGAGATCACCTTTCAAATTTTTCTAATCTTTTAAATTATTCAACTATTAATGAACAAACTTTAAAAAATCTGTACATGTGTGTCTTGAATGTGCCACATGAAATTAATTCTGATTGGATTAATAGTTTAGCTATGTTGATGAGTTATTTGAACGTGCTTTTTATTTTGTTTTCGTAATGAGCGATAGGACCATGAAAGACACAATTCATATTCTGAAAACTTACTATACAGTATTTTCCGAATGGAAATGTTGAACATTACAAATATTTTTTCTTTATTATTGTAATGAAGATACGAGATTCTCTGTTTCTCAGACTGTACCCTACGGCTGTTAATTTGTGTGCAAAAAAATATTCACGCGTCTGTCTATGTTAGTTTTTGAAAGAAGGTGGTGACATTGTAAACCAATGCTTTGGGTTAACATATCGATATGACTGTTCCCTACTTGGTGTAATACCGTATAATAAGCATTTTTTTGCAAAATTTGAATCAAATTGTACTTCTAGTTTCCGAGACAGGATACATTGAAGTTTGCAAAATGTCGTTAAAAACAGCGATAAATATAAATTTTATTATTAATGCTATGTAGTCTATAATTCCTCACAACATGCCATTTAAAGTGTGTAATTGATTACTTTAATAACCTATATATATTTTGATTCGGAAAAAAGAGGCAAATTTAATGAAATTAAAAGCCAAAAATATCATTTTTTATCGTTTTAAACTTCAAGCTTCTCTTAATGAATGCGCTGTTTTCTAGTTAGTGAAATATTTTCTACCTTTATTTTAGATGAGACAAATGCATTTTCAGTGTTCAATGTTATTTCATTATTGCTGACTGATGTTGAATACGACAAATCGTACTGTCAGGGAAAAGTTCTTTGTTGAAAGCTCTATAAATAAAGTGTCAGTAATGTTTCTAATAGTTCAATAGTAACAGAATATTTACAAATAAAATTTAACATGAAAATATGAATTAAATTAAGTGTGATGAATTTAATTCTAAAAAGATAAATTATTTTCCATATTCTGGAAGAAAATTTTCAATGTTTTGTTTATCAATGACGCACTATAAACTAAATTGGGCACGGATATTGAACGACTCTGTAATGCTTAGATATTTTATCAGATATTTCACAGCTTAAATCCAAAAGAATATGTATTAACATCAATGGTTGCAGATGATCAGATTATTATATCTAATTCGGAAGGTAATCTTCGGAAATCAATATATGCATTAAATAGAATAAGAAATAAATATAACATGACAGTATCCCTAAGCAAAACTGAAGTGATGGCTTTCAAGGGAAAAGAGAGCATCCGATCAAAAATTGTAGCCTAATTGAATATAATATTGTGGAACAAATTACAGAATTTAAATACTTAGGATGCAATATACCATACCAAAAAGAGTCTGATCAAATTTAAAAAATGGAAGTATTTAATCATTTTAATGGCACTATAAAAAGATGTTTTAAAAATAAAGCAAGAAAAGACACAATATTAAAGTTTTATAGAGTAATGTCAGTGCCAAAACTATTTATGGGAGCGAAACTTGGATCATGACAGAGAAAAATAAAAGCAAACTTGAAGCAAATGAAATGAGATTTCTAAGAGCAGTTCCTGGCTATGAGAAAATAGACCATAAAATAAGTGAAGATATAAGAAAGGAATTAGATGTATATAATCTGAACGATAAAACTGAAGAGTATAAAACCAAGTGGACAAACCATGTACAAAGAATGAACATGGACTACCATTTCATTTTAAGAATTATAAACCTGCAGGGAAAGAAACATAGGAAGATCAAAAAAACGGTGGAATGAACAAGATATGTAGACTGCTGCAGACAATCAGCGTATTCCGAATCTCACCGGTCCGGTGGCATCAATGACGTCACGTTGCAACGAAAATAAGGAACAAAACTGCTGGAAGAATCGATGCTGTCATGGCGACTGTGTAAGTGGTTATCTGTGCTACGCTAGAAAAATTTGCGAAATTTCCGTACTGCCATCTCGTTCAAATAAAAGAGATCATAAACAACTTATTTCTTGAACCGGTAGTAATAACTGGTCCGTTGATATGTTCGCTCATAAGCCATTAACATATTGTTTTTACGTTGTGCTCATTACAAACAATACAGCAGAACTAAAGCAGAACACACCGCCATGACACAACAGTGCACGATGTCATTCGTCTGCTAATTCCCGCCCTATACAAGAACCAATCAGATTCACTGATGGCGGCTGATGGAGACTGCCACCACCTCTGCAAGTTGATGGCACCGGTGCGACACCGGTGGAGCATCAATGACGTCATCGGTGGAATTCGGAACACCGTGATGCCATCGGAATGCTCACCGGTGAGATTCGGAATACGCTCATAGTCTAACGCGTGAAGGAAGAAGAAGAAATCCAAAAGAATTTGTTTGCATGTAATAACATATATCGAACCCTTTCAAGAGATATCGTCGATTGTGTTACAGTATGACCAAACTAATTTTGTTGAAACCTGAGGTAAAATTTGCATTTAACCACTGTTGAAAAGGTAAATCTTTGTGTGCATTATGACAATGTTAAACTTAAACAAACGGGCGATTTTAAATTTAATTTTACATTGAAAACCTACAAGATGAGAGGACTTGCATAATACAAAGCATAAGAGTTGAAAGTGGCATGCGTGAAATCTCCTCCAGCCACGAAACAACTACCTTCAGGAAACTTTCGTAATGATTTTTCCCTGTAACGCGTGTCTGCCACCCCAATTCATTGTTAAATGCTGTGATGTTGGGGAGGAGAGATTGGCTAGTGACTCATACCTAATCCCCCACCATTGTGCGAGGTACACTTCGGTAGTAGCGGCTCAAGACTAGTACAACAGACATGATCTCATTTTGTTATATGGCAACATTTCACGCTGAATTGCAATAAAGCAATGAAAACCAGCGATTTAATTGCGTATTCCTTGGCAAAGAAAAATACCAGTTCCTACGAAAATGAAAAAAAAAAAAAACTACCACAATTTCAGGTAATTACGGAGTAGTTTCTATTTCTGAAATTCCTCTTATTAAATTAAAAACTGTGCACTTGTTTTGACATTATTAACATGGTGGAAGAAAAAATTTTAACTTTTTTATCTGCCCCCATCAGAACGTTTGCTTGTAAGAAAGAGACTAGTGAAATGCTTTGTGTGGAGTGTGGTGTCGTATGGGTTAGAAACATGGACATTATGAAGAAGTGAAGAGAATCGACTAGAAGTATTTGAAATGTGGATTTGGAGAAGAATGGAACGTGTGAAATGGACAAACAGAATAAGAAATGAACCTGTGTTGGAAAAAGTGAGTGAAGAAAGACTGATGCTGAAACTGATCAGAAAGAGAAAAAGAAATTGGGTCACTGCCAGAGAGGAAACTGCCTACTGAAAGATGCACTGAAAGGAATGGTGATGGCCACGGATCTACACCATCAGTTCTGTCGCGCAGACGGTCCGAGTACGGAGAACAATTATTTTTGTGCGAGATCGTGCGTATTTGCTTGGTTTCCACACAAAACAAATCCGCGGAAAGTCTAAAATTCCACAATCAGTATTCCCAACCTAACACACATAACAATTTCCCTCTTCTTACCGCTTAAGTGACATATTGATTTTACTGCTTTAGGCTTTTAACATATTTTAGAGACGTTCAATATAGTAATAATTATAAATTGGAAACTTACCACTGCAATTTCACCTAAATTGCACTGTTAATTATTGTTTTTAAATATTAAAAAAAAATTAAGTAAACTCTAAATCATTACATAACCTTACCGTTTCTTTTAATTTCGCATTTATAGACTGGGGGAAAAAAAGACAGACGTATATCACGGCCTGCTGGAGTATAGTAAACACAGAAAATATTTTAAAGCAACAATGTTGAAGATAGATATTTTTGTTTTGCAAATTTGCCGTCATTGAACAGAAACCAAGATGGAGATTTCATTGCAACTAATTAGAAATTCCTCTTTCAGGTATGTAATAAACGATCTTCGCACAAAATAATGTACGATACACGAGCGGTATGTTTTCTTTCAATTCTCGGAAATTAAAAAAGCTCAACTACGTTTCGCTTTTTCAAACTTTTCCTCGAACATGAAAACTTCAACATACCGCTCTTGTAACGCATATTACTATTTCCGTGTTTATTATCTCTAAAGACTGCAGATTAAGGACTGAAAATAAAATCTTAACCTAACCACGCCTCACTCAATCATCTTTAACATGGAAGCAAAGGGCTGAAATATAAGACCATTCCGCCAAATGGGATGCTTGTCTACAATCGGCCTGTGGCAATCCAGTCCGCAGACGAAGTCATTAATCACTGGTCTACCATGACCCCATTTCATCTTCAGAGGGATATAACTGTGCTGTCACATCAAGCAATGCTCACAGGAGTCTGAGAGATGCTAATCTGTCAAGTTTCAGCCAAGAAAAAGAATTATCTGTCATAGGCTAGGTTGTGAACCATACTCCAGAATTTAAAAATGGGACTCCATATCCAGAGATCTGATGAAAGAATGAGTGAAATTGTGACATTTAACTGGTGTTTAAAAACATCCTTAAAGGGAGTTCGTTGTTAAGCTATGCGAAAGTTATCAAAACATAACTATACGTTATAGCATAGGTTGTAATACAACAGAATAATATTTTTGCTTGTAATAATAATAATAATAATAACAATAATAATATTAATAACAATAATAACAACAATACTCATGGCTTGTAAGAACGCCGGAAGTTCATTGCCGCTCTCACATAAGCCCGCCATCGGTCCCTGTCCTCAGCAAGATAAATCCAGTCCCTACCATCATATTCCACCTTCCTCAAATCAATTTTACATTATCCTCCCATCTACGTCTCGGCCTCCCCAAAGGTATTTTTCCCTCGGCCTCCCAACTAACACTCTATATGCATGTCTGAATTTGCCCATGCGTGCAACATGCCCTGCCCATCTCAAATGTCTGGATTTAAATGTTCCTAATTACGTCAGGTTAGGAATACAATGCGTGCAGTTCTGTGTTGTGTAACTTTCTCCATTCTCCTGTAACTTCATCCCTCTTAATCCAAAATATTTTTCTAAACACCTTATTCTCAAACACTCTTAACCTCTGTTCGTCTCTCAAAATGAGATTCCAAGTTTCACAACCATACAGAACCGGTAATATAACTGTTTTATGAATTCTAATTTTCAGCATTTTTGAGATCAGACCGGATGACAAAACTTCTCGACTGAATAATAACAGGCACTTCGAGTCTGTTTAAAAATATACCCCCGTCCTACTTTTAGCATTGAAATCCCCAATAAAATAAATTAATAATAATAATAATAATAATAATAATAATAATAATAATAATCTATTTCTACTCTTTAAATATGTACTAGACGATCTAATACATTTCTTTACTTCTTAACGAATGATATATTTTTAATTAAAGATTACAATATATTCATAACCTATGCATTCGTACAATTTTCTCTTTTCTTCAATTTCATATTTGGAAGAAATTTTAATCACGTAAACTCAGAAGTAATAGAAGGCACTCCTGCCAGAGAGAACAAAGTTCCTTGGGGTATATTTGAACGTCTTAATAATTTAAAAGTATATTTCCCCCCATTCAGTTAAATGCAGATTAAAATAATTTTAATATATTTCGATACATCTGATAAGATAGCATTATTATACATCTGGTGAGATAGCCCGGAAATTTCATAATTCTAGTTAAAATAGTTTTTCTACAAAGCGTAGCTATTAATAACTTGAAAAATGTGGTTTTCGGTTAAATATAGACCTATATTTTTGGTCACTATGGCGCCACTATTTTAGTAAGCATATTTATTGAACACAGAAGAAGACAAAGCGGGAAAAAAGCATCATGTTTACTTTCGGTGCAGAAGGCGCTCATGCTGCCATTTAGTGCCTTATCATGAACACTTTCACGTGCCTAAAACACTAACGGTAAGACGATACGAAGCTTATTTTAAATTTGGCCACCAATGGCAAGAATGATTCATGTTCACGTAATACCTGGGATTATACCACCACAGACATGCCACATGAAGCTTTATTCCTGTTTTCGATTTAATTATTCTGGAATATACAGTGTGTTAAAAAAAGTACCCAATATTTTAAGAGGTGATAGTATGCATCAAAATAAGAAAATAATGTGTGATAAACATGGGTCCTACAAGGCATACTTTCTGAGATCTGAACACTTGTTCACAGGAGATGTTCAATGTGACATCCATTTATGGAAATGCATTTTTGTGCCCAACAATACAGCAGACTACCAAATAATCATATCGTAGTTGACACCCCTGTCATGGAATATTGGTAAGTCTCAAGGAATACTGAAAACAAAAGTTTACTTGCGGATATGAGCGGAGTTCAACAGAGATAGTGTTGTGAATTTTCGTAATCAGCATGTGTGGGCTGATGAAAATACCCATGCATTTGAAGAAACAAGGCATCAGCACAGATTCTCAATCAACATATGGCCAGGCGTTCTTGGTGATGGATTAATAGGGACATACGTGCTACCACAGGCTCGCTATCAGGACTTTCTTATTAACGTATTGCCTATCTTGCTAGAGAATGTACCATGTCAGCAAAGACTATAGATGTAGCTCATGCACGATGGCACACCAGCACATTTTCATTTAAAATGCACAATTCCAGAATTCACGGTACAATTTTCTTGTAAAACGGAGCTTCAAAACCGGTTCAAGCAAGCTATTGCCTCACGCCATAAAATTTAACTACATTTTCTTTTGCGTGCCACAATTTTATAATCACTGCAATATACTTCACCTCAAGGTAACGTTACATGAAGGGTACATTTACAAGAAGGGAGTTCTTACATTTATCTATAATTCCATTCCACATTTTGTGTACCCCATTTACATTTTATAGTCAATAGAATAACTTACGACCATCTTTCTAAGTTAAGGAGTCAAAACAAATCAATCATTAGAATAACTGGCGAGAGAACGATGTCGGAAACGGCGCTCCGTCGCTTTCTCACATAATATTATCAAAGAAGAAAGTCCTTGATAAAAGAAGGACTTTTTATACCGGCTAACCGAATAAGGCGTGAAGAAAACTAGTCATGCATGACACAAGAAATCTCAATCCTTTATTGTATACCACTACCACCGACTGCGTGAGAGAGCAAAAGCAAGGCTTGTTGGGTCAATAAAGGTCAGCAGAATTTTTTACTTCCAATATTATCACGAAAGGTCAAACTTAAAACTCGCAGTAACACTTCATGATACACATCACATGACTGGCATTCTCGTGCTTCCAGGTCTTAGCGCTGCCTCCTATGCAAATTGAAGGGGGGCCACGAAATATCAGCCGATCGATTATGATCTCTATTGCTAGCTCAGGTCATCAAGAGGAAACGCTTTAAACAAGGAGGTTCGCCTTCGTGTCCCAGCAGGAATCTTCCTTTGCATCGTTACTTCCGGAAGGGTTCTGAGAACCATTTCTCGTCCAGTTCGTGATACTGGCCATCCGCCTCTAAGACATGAGCTCAGTGCTAAAAATCTCGGAAAGTATTCCGTGTATATATTTCTTGACGTCAGTAACGATTTTATAAACATTTGACCCCTTTCCGAATAATGGTAGAGGAAAGCTTCACAAATGTTCACATCTGAAAGATCGGTAAGTATCGTTTCTACCAGAGTGCTGCATTGGAGTTAAATCGCTCGCTTGAACTCTGTCGAATGTCGCACACTCGAGCGAGATAAGATCGGTCGTGATACGCTCGTAATAAATAAAAGCATAGTACAAGGTCATCTCACCGACATGTCTTATCTTGTATGGAAGGCGACAGATAAGATACACATATGTTTTGCTCACACGGTAAAAATAAGGCTTTATTTTCTGCGTTTATGACAAACGTCTAATGGAACGTACCAAAACAGTAACATGAGGTTATAAATAAAATAGTATGAAAAACTTCGATCTACAGTTATTATTCCTAATTAATAATTATTCAATATTTGATTTACCACATATATAATATGATAGGTCCATACATAGTGTTCCGCCTACACTGCGACAATGTAGAAACGTTTTACAAAATATTATTATATAGCAATGAATTAATAACAATATTAGTACAGAGATAACGTCACAGAAAATATAAAAAAACGAATAATCATGCTGCACAACTGTTACAGACGCAAAGATTGATACACTAATTATTAGAGATTATTATTATTACTAGAAAACTTAATATATTTCTTGCATTACCGTGATTGTGTTCTCCGTTTATAATAATTACATATATCAGATGTGGCAAAAAAAAAAAAAAAACAAAATCACTCTGTGTGGGGAAAAAAAAATTACCTACAACATTTATATTACATTTTAAAGCAAGTTTTGTAGTTGTACTATGGAGAGGTTAGTTAAACACTGCAAAGTTTTGAAATGATAAACATCTATGATGTTACTAGACAGTTCATCACTGTAACAAGAACGAATGTCTAACGCTCGGCTTACACCGTTCGAGGATTTATCGCTCGCGACAATTTTACCCATCATGCATGTGCGCTACCTATCGGGTTATGCTATGAACTACTTTGCGCTCCAGCGAAAACGTCCGATGCAGACATCTGGTTTCTACTATCATATTTTTTTTAGATACTCTTTTGCTCACGTGATCAAAAAGTTCCACAGTTTCTATTATAGGCTTGTTACTTTGTCCTCTGCTTTACAGAGAATAGAGTTGATTGCCCAATTCATGAAACTGGAAGACGATGGCGAAGAAAAGAAAAGGGAGACTGAAGCAACAACGAAGTAAAATGCAACAGAAGGGGCGGTAAATAAATATTAATACGCCTACAAATGAAATTATGGACCCAATAAATGATACTACATTTCAAGCTGTATAAGCATCTGGATAATCAGAATATCGTCGGGGTATATCATAAACATAAATGCAACAGAAGGGACGGTGGCGACAGAGTCTAAGATGAGGGGGCAGTGAAGACGAGAGCGATTGTGTCAACGAAGGCGACGGCGGCGGTGACGGAGAAGAATGCAACGGTGACGACGAAGACGACGGCGGTGATGTCGAAGGTGAATGTAATGGTGTTTAATATAAGCGATGACGGCGATGATTGTGATGGAATCAATTATGATCATTTTAATGCGGAGATCGAAGGGAACGAATGAAGACGATGATTACTACTATAGACGTCTATTTCAAAATCGGTATTAACTTATCTTCTTACCGCTTCGTTGAATAACGCTTTCACATGAAGAAGTCCGCTAACATCAGGCGATTGCAAGTGCGACAATCAGAGGTTTAGGAAGAAGTGGTAGTTAGGTAGTTTTATTTATAGTAATTGTAGCGTTGTCCTAGAATACTGCTGAAGTTCAACTTGACAAATTTACTCGCGTGAAATGTAACAAATTTTCCAGGCATTAGTTGTTATTCATAACAGTAGCAGTTTCATTATTTCTAGCTGTAGGAAATCAGAAACATTTAACAAATTCATTTTCATAAAGTTTAATTTAAGTTCTTCATTACATACTTGGCAAGCACTGAGAAATAACGGGAGAAAGTTGACAGGAAACTTGACCTTGCGAAATATTGCTTCTTATATGCACGTCTTGACCTCATGGGGAATAGAGAATACGAACAAAAGATTGGCTTATTCCTCTTGAAGGGGAGAAAGATTAGAACTTCAGCTGTTGAAGTTTGTGACACGAACTGAGGAAGGGATAATAGTATTTACCCAACTGTACAATTTTATGACTGTTTTAGGTTAGGAGATATTAATTAATATGTTTTGTGTGCCATTTTCATTTTAATGTGTGTGTTCTTTTAGAGAGTAGTCGATATAATCATAGGTGGGGAGGGAGGTGAAACCTACAAAGTAGGACTTGTTTTAGGTACAAAGCACGTACGGTCAGAAGACTCGTGCATTGAATTTTAGAGAAAACTATGATAATATAAAAATATGTATGTATAATATTACTCAACAAATCCATCTATCTATACGCATGTGTCTTTTCAAATAGACAGAAAAAAGAAAATGAATCGTAGAAACAAGAATGATCCGTATGTATTTTTGATAAGGAATCACCTCCAACCTTTATTTTTTAGTTGGTTATTTAACGACTCTGTATCAACTACTCGGTTATTTACAGTTGATGGGATTGGTGGTAGTGAGATGATATTTGTCGAGACGAGGCCGAGGATTCGCTATGGATTACCCGACATTCACCTTACAGTTGGAGAAAACCTCGGAGTCCAACACCTGTGGAGTAACGGCTAGCGCGTCTGGCTGCGAAACCAGGTGGCCCGGGTTCGATTCCCGGTCGGGACAAGTTACCTGGTTGAGGTTTTTCCGGGGGTTTCCCTCAACCCAATATGAGCAAATGCTGGGTAACTTTCGGTGCTGGACCCCGGATTCATTTCACCGGCATTATCACCTTGATCCCATTCAGACGCTAAATAACCAAAGATGTTGATAAAGCGTCGTAAAATAACCTACTAAAAATTCTCGGAGAAAAAACCAACCAGATAATTAGCTCAAGTGGGAATCGAACTCGCGCCCGAGCGACACACAAGCATCTTAGCCGACTGAGCTACGCAGGTGGCTCCCAATCTCGAGCTTCGATTATAGGAAGATAACCCGTAACATTCACTACAACGGGCATAAAATGGGTAGTGTTAATAACACAAAATTGTAGGCTACAAACATAAACATTTCTGGTCAAGGTGTGAAGCCAATAGTTTTGCACCGCTTAAAGTTTGGGTTAAATTCGGATATGATGGCAACGAACAAACATTCTGCG
Source organism: Periplaneta americana (assembly GCF_040183065.1). Lineage (NCBI taxonomy): Eukaryota > Metazoa > Arthropoda > Insecta > Blattodea > Blattidae > Periplaneta > Periplaneta americana. Next base: position 170,183,412 of record NC_091126.1, on the reverse strand, counting down.
GGGGCGGAGTATCGTGTTGGGGGTGGAAACAAGCCAACATATTCCGAGACATATTTCTTTCGAACCAAGCGCGATGCCAGGCAAGGCGACGAAATTAAGTGGCGCAACATTGGTCACACGGACTACTTCCAAAACACGTGCTCCTATCTCCCATTCCATCCCATCACTAATTATTAACGTCTCCTGGTTTCACAACTTGATTTATCAATTTTACTGAAAGATTCATGTATAAATTACGTCCCTTTCTTTTTAACTGCACGAATATTCCAGATCAAAGTCTCCTTCAGTTTGGTTCTAACTGATAATTTGACATCCTCACACTTACATGATTGAAATAGTCACAACATGGAAAACAATTCTAAACAAGATGTATAAAAACAAAGGAACACAAAGACTAAACACACACACATATGTACAGAGAGAGCGAGAGAGAGAAACGCGCACACCCAGAAGCGAAATCTCACACCCAGACACCTAAAGAACACACTCACGCACCTGAAAGAACACATACACACCCCCACACACATAAAAGCACATACCCACATCCAGACATCTAAAAGCACACATACGACACCAAATCACCTTTTTATGTAACAGGATACGTAAAACAATTTACAAATTTCTAAACCTTCGCCATTACTTGCCTACTCATGTATTACGTTTGGTTTATTTGGCTATAGTTGAATCTGTTATCCAATATGGTATAACTGGATGGGGAGGCATTACAAAAACTGCTCTTTTTCCCTCTATGTTGCAAAAACGTATAATCAAAATTTGTTTGAAAAGGCGACTGGATTATCCAACAAATTTGATCCATTCCGAACTGAATGTTTTTAGAATTGACCAAATTTATAAATACTCTTTAATGAAATTCTATCATAAAAATAGAATGAAATTTGTAGCTCAGCCACATGCTCATAATACAAGACGAAATTAAATTCTTAAATTAGTTGAACCTAAATGTTTCACATCTGCTGCTTTACTACACAGTACAAATTATGATCCACGGCTATATAATTCGATAATAAAATTTCATCCAGAACTGACTACTTTAAGCAATGAAATTTTCAGATCCAGAATTAAAAAAATTATATGACAGACTTCCCTGTATTTATATTATGTACCATATATTGTAAAACAAGTTTATTTCTATCCTAAGTATACTTTTTCTATCTTATCTTGGTTACTATATCAACATGACCTGTACTAATTATACTACTAATAATAAATTAATATTAATCCACAAATCTCAACATCGTCTCTTTTTTCACTCAGTTATTACTAGTATTATTATTTACTAATTTTATTATCAACTTTATGCGACCTTTTTTCTTAAGTATTTTGTCTACAAAGTATGTATAGCTATGTAACGGAACTGTCCCCGAACACGAGCTTTGCTCTTTCGGGGTATTTTAATGTAACGATTTATTATATGTTATTATTAAAAAAATAAATAAATAAATAAAAATAGCACACAAACACACAAAAGCACATCTTGAAACCGAGATATCACACACTTTAAACACCTAAACAACACACAATCAGAGACCTAAGTACACACAACGAGAAGAGGAGGAAGAACACTAGAACAAATCCAGATAAGGGAAACATCCAGACAACGGCTAACATCCTGAAGTCCAGACTCCGAATCCCACTCAAAGACAAGGACGTACACAGATACAGTAAAGCCTTAAAAGAAAATTTACACGGCTAGATACACGAAACGAAATACAAAAGTTATGTGGATGCAAAACTAAACACATCCACAAAATCATCATAATACATCCACGGACACACGAGAAAAAACATACCCAGGAAGGCCATATAGAAACACGCGTGCATGCAGAAATACGGTAAAGGTATAGGTAGGTGTTTTACTCAACAGCGCTTTCACCTTCAGAGGTCTTTCGGTGTTGAAATTCAACGCGGGCAAGAAATACCCTACAGATTTTATCTAGAACTCTCCATCAGAGAAACTATTCTTTTATGTGCCGTAAATCTAGGGTAGATCTCCCTCCCGCGGGGAGCCATGCTACACCGCTTTAGACAGGGTTTAAATCCGCGAAATTCGGATCCATATGCCAGCATGGCATACTTTATTTTTTTCCATGGAGTGCAGTTTCATAGAAAGGACTTTGCCGACAGACCTTCTACTGCCCTCTACTAATTGGTTGTCATAAATAAATGTCTTCCTTACTATGACGGAAATATTGTCTTCTCCTGTTAGTAACCAATCACAACCTTCGTTCAGAAGAATTGACAGGTGCCCGTCAAATCCACGTGGAGGCAGAGTTGCCGTATCTTTTCCGAATTTCAAGAATCCCGTCAGTTTCACTGCATAATTTCGAAGGTCACCAGGATTGCGGCAACTGTGCAATGTTGGGACGAGGGGACAGGATGGAATTGTCAGGGTTGTTTGTGTAGGAAGTCATAAATCTGTAAGTGGGTGTTCAAAGGAGCCACCGATCTGCACTCCTTGAAATAAAATAAGGTATAACTGTGACAGCTCCGTTATTGTCAGTCTAGTGTAATTACAACAAAATATTAAGGATAAATGTAGAATTCTCGATTTGTCAGTTAAAAAATGGACACAATGCGCCTTTCATTGATGAGTTCGGCAAGACGACTGTTCCCTTATAACACATTCACAGTATTAAACAACACCTAATACCTAGCTGGGAATAGAACAGCCTCTTCCAGAGATCTTAGCCTCTCCCGCTGCCTTAGGTGCTGTTGTATGCAGGTACTCATACTGATTGCTCTGTTTACAAAACGAGTTCCCCGACCCTGGCTTTCGCACAGTGGCAATGATGTGTACGCCATGACCATGGGTTGGCAACTCGTGCTCTCGAAGTGTCAACACAATCTCAGTGGAGGTAGAGCGGACTCTGTACTAGCTACGCTGTCTGTGTGCGGTTCTTTCAAGACAAGTTCGATCGCGTTTGCGGTAAGTGGCGGCTCGTTTTAAGTGAAAAACAATATAATTCCCAGATCATTTCCCTTTAGTTACGAGTAAAAAAGAGATTTTTTTTATTAAGAAGAGAGGTAAAGCTTGTACTCTATTACACTTTCTTACGCATGACATTTTATGTTACAAATAAACAGTGAAGGTTTTAGTAAAGAAATACTATCTGCATCTGCTTTAGAACAGCTAAGGTAAAAATGGGATAACAAGGTGAGACTGATATCAAATATCATTAGCATGTTGTGCGTGCGAGTTACAGAATTGCAAGACTTATAATCGACTAGCTAAGAATATTTATGGATAAATTTTAAATGTGGAAGTATCATGTAGAACATAGACAACTTCACTTTTTTTTTACTATAAATTATCTTGAAGAGTGATAAGAAAATCTTCTTATCAAATATGAGATCCTACTTCAAGACCTACAACAGAATTCACTGCTAAGTTTAGAGAAAAAGTGACAATTGACAAGGAATCGAAATTTTTCTGAAATCTTATTGCCTAACGCCGATAGAAAATCCTGAAAATTTATAGCTTTATTTGATAAATCTACACAACAGCACGCCACTCAGATTCCAGCAAAATCAGGAATCGAACTGTTCGTAATGTTGCCTAAGTCAGCATTTCCAAATATATTCTGTGCTTCCATATATTCTGTACGTGCTTGAGGCAGAGTTTAATACAAGAAAGAAGTGTAAAAGCTCTCAAAGTAAAGAAAGAGCTCAGAAGTAAGCTTATTTCATATGACGTGACATGTAAAAAATACTTCCTTGAATTTGTTATTGTTTGCGAATACAGACTATTACCTTTCTGAGAACAGAGGAATACTCTTTAATGTATAAAGACTTGTAAATTATAGCGTTCTACGTTTCAAATAAGACCTATAATAAGAAATATTAACAAGTAGTGTAATAATAACTAAGTGTTGCAGCTATATTTGTTGTATCTTGAAAAGGTTGTATTCAGTTTGTGTTTCCAATACTAAACTAATTTACAAAGATATAAAATAATATAATTTTGTTGTGTTCAGGCATAGTCTGTCTAAAATTACTATAATTATTGTACCATGCGTCATTCTGAAATTCAAATCATGGAATAGATATCACGACCACCTGCATGAGCCGCCAGAGCGCACCGTGGCTTTTGCAACGAAACTACAAACAACTTGTAACTCCTGCGGCTGTCTCCGTCTGCCTTTCTCTCTTTAAGGTTTCTTAGCACTTTCGGAGCACGAGTTGCCCATCCATGACCATGACTGTAAAACTCTGCAATCAATTTGCAACAAAATCAAACGAGTGAATATAAATTAATCGGTTAAAAATAGTCGTAATTGTTTTAATTTCACTCTTCAGAAAAAAAAAGTTAGGAAATGTACAGACACGCGTTAGTACCACTCTGTGTGGAGTACGCGCAAATTTTAAGTTAGGAAATAGTATCGATTATCTAGGAAAGTCACTATTGTAAACCAAATGCAATTTAAATCTCTCTAAGCCTTATAGAGTCCTCCAGTCACGCGAACAGGCTTCCAGACGCTATCACAGAGGAAGATTACTTTATAATGTAACTTGTCACTTGGGAATAATTCTACGAGCAGTAAACGAAATTTATATAGACATAGTGATGTGATCAGAGTAAATAAATTCCAATCTCCTTGTAACAATGAACACGAAAGGTGGTCAACAATATCTATAATAATTTTATTATTCCTAACCACTGACAAGGGGAGGGTTTCGGCTCGAACAGGAATTTCGTATCCAAAATTTGTATACAGGCCCATCTTTACATCTCTGTAAAGCTCCCAAAAGCATTCGTTTGTGTAATGTGTAGTTTGTCTGTTAGAGCACTGTACAAGTTGAGGGGTGGGGAGAGCACTGCATAAGTTAAGGGGACGGGCCACCTTACACGTAAGCCTAGCCTAAGCTAGAAGCTAGTGCGACTGGTAAAATGTCTAAAGCCCATTTAAAAACATTTTTCTCCAACGTTCTGTCCGAAAATATTGCAGCTAATCAAAAATTTACACTGTTGTGTGAGTCATTGAATGCGCACAAGGACACGACCTTAATAAATGGATCATTCCAAGGCTAGGACATGGAATGTATTATCATTCCATCTAAACAAAACTAAATATATCCAGCCTCTGGATATCTATTTCCTTAGACGATACAAAATATATGCTCGAAGGATAACAGATTGCATAAGGACTCTTGCTGAGAATCCAGAACTTAACTTGGGAAATCGAGTGTTTATAATGAAAATGCACTCTGTTATTCATAACCAGTTGTCTGCTCCAGTGTACCGCCCTATGCTTCAGTATTCCTGGCAGTCAGCTGGTTACGTGAATCCTGAACAAGTCTCGGACTTCAGAAATGTAATTCAGGTGGCATTAGATTTTTCAGCACTGGAGTGTGATTCAGAAGATTGTTTAAGGTATTGCTTTTGCGTGTTGTGCTTATTGCTCTACTCCATGCTGTATCATGCATTTTATGGAAAATCCTCATGTACATTTTTAAAGAAGTGTATTGACCAATACCAACCAAACGGAGAGTTACACAAGTGAATGCTTTTACGGTCTTCATCACCATTGTGAGGTAAATATCTGTACAAATTTTTAACCAAAAATTCCTGTTCGAACCGAAACCCTTCCCTTGTGAGAAGATCTAATTGTACCAAATATCGTGAATAATAGTAAGCTATAAAGCTCCTGCTTCTTCAACCTAAAACATGCTCCAAGGTGTTCCATATGTATACGAAATGGTCGAAAAGTGTCTGGAACTGGAGACAAACATTTGTTGTCCCTCTGGGATCGAAATATTGATTTCCATAGTACGATCAATTACGGTACAAAGTCTAGTAACAATCAATCGTAAAATGTAACTTGTTTAATGATGATCGTTCTATAAACATAGTTGATGAATGAGGGCGCGTTTTCGATTACTATCGTAGAAGGGTAAATTTTAGGTCTCTCGCTTTGGCAATTTGTGTGTGTTCCAAATCTACTGTTTGCCTCGTGCTGGCTCAAGCCGTTATACATCTTATTCTGACTACAGACCAGAGAGTCCTACTGCCGTTAAAAAGTACAAGGTTGGTTAATTTACTCGAAACTCTGAGGACTGTTACATTGAACGAAATTCTTTAAGAAAGCAAAGAATAGAGAAATAAATAATTCATGAGACTATGAAAAGTGTCAGAAATTGATTAATTATTTCTGATACGGCTAGAAATGCAATTAGACTTGTGACAATAGAGGCCTATTTAAACAAACGATCTTTTAAATATGTACGAGATCAATCAATAGCCTGACACAGTCACATGCACATGGTTAGAAAAGATTGGTACAACTGTATGAAGTTGAAAGTTAGAATTTATAAAACAGTTATATTACCGGTTGTTCTTTATGGTTGTGAAACTTGGACTCTCACTTTGAGAGAGGAACATAGGTTAAGGGTGTTTGAGAATAAGGTGCTCAGGAAAATATTTGAGGCTAAGAGGGATGAAGTTACAGGAGAATGGAGAAAGTTACACAACACAGAACTGCACGCATTGTATTCTTCACCTGACATAATTAGGAACATTAAATCCAGACGTTTGAGATGGCCAGGGCATGTAGAACGTATGGGCGAATCCAGAAATGCATATAGAGTGTTAGTTGGGAGGCCGGAGGGAAAAGACCTTTAGGGAGGCCGAGACGTCGATGGGAAGATAATATTAAAATGGATTTGTGGGAGGTGGAATATGATGATAGAGACTGGATTAATCTTGCTCAGGATAGGGACCAATGGCGGGCTTATGTGAGGGCGGCAATGAACCTCCGGGTTTCTTAAAAGCCAGTAAGTAAGTACAACTGTATGAAGTAATATCACAGACTAGTATATAGAGTCACGAAGCTCAATACGTAGTAAATATGCATCCATAGATAGTTGCTAACCGCTAGGATTGCTAATATCGCCTCATTACAGACAATGCGAAATAGCACCGGCATAGTCTATTGTTCCTAGCACCTTTACAACTCAAGCTTCGTGACTGTACAGTATATGCTGGACTGTGGTAATATCTTTCTCTCCCCGTCCCTTGAATTATCTCCGAACGTAACTTTTTGAAAATATTTACAGCGCCACGAGCACACAGCAATAAAGGATGAAGAGAGCTTCATTCCTTCGTTATTGGACATGCGCCGAACCGTACTGCTTGCTTTCTGCCTTCTAAGCGCCGTCCACTTAACGTATTTCTATTTCCGAATAAGCACGATCATACGGGGGGGGGGAAATATGTGGGCGAGATGACTTACGTTCCTTTGAAAACGGAGATACTTTTATGGGGAAGTGAGATTGTGACATGGCGAAAATTTAAGCAAAGTTTAGTAAGAATGGTAGGAAAAGTAAGGTAAGCATACTCTAAAAAATCTAAGCCACAGCAGTTTTAACACAGCGAAAGTAAGAATTTTTTGAATATGTAAGCTTATGTATTTATTTATTTAATCTGGCGGAGTTAAGACCATCAGGTCTTCTCTACCACACCACGAGAATACAAATAAACGTAAGTTATATACAAGAAAATATACAAATTATCTTATGACGAGTTGCCAAACTAACTTACTATTATGACAAATGTTGTATTGCATGTTTCCACGTATTCACGTTTTCCCTTATGTTCTAGTGATGTTTAACTTATTTTATATTTTTGTTTTCATATTTTCCGATAATGGTATATCTGTAATGTAATAAGTTGAACTATATGTAATCTTAATTTTCCTTGCTGTGTGTACTTAAAAATATTGTATTCATTGTATGCTTTGTACTGCACTATTTTATTATTACCAATCAGTATTATTATCATCATCATTATTATTACTACTACTATTCTTACTTTTTATCATTATTATTATATTATTAATTGCCTTATTTTTTCATACTTTATACTTTGTATGTCTCATTTATTTTGACCTGCTGTTCACATTTTATTATGCTTTTTTCTTTCTCTCTGTATGTTATATACATATTATATCTGATTTCTACTTACTTGTTGTTTACATTTCATTATTATCTTATTCAGTTTTGTGTGTAAATTGTAGTGTACTTTGTAAATTTGTAGTGTTTTTGTAACGCAGTTTTACTCCTGGTTGAGTGTTAGAGAAGGCCGTATGGCCTTAACTCTGCCAGGTTAAATAAATCATTATTATTATTACTATTATTATTATTATTATTATTATTATTATTATTATTATTATTATTATTATTATTATTATTATTAAGAAACAAATACAGAGAGAGGAAGCAAAGAAGGAACAGAAATAAAATTAAAGACACAAATAAAAAATACAAATGCAAAACTAATGAGAGAAATATATACATATACATACATGTGCACATATATACACACTAGTAGCAAGATAAGATCACGATGGACAATGGACAGCATTGTTGTCTACGTAACATATTTGTGAGTAATTTCTTAAGAAATTAACATTAAATAGAGCTGCAGTAGGGTGTAGCAGCTAGCATTTCACTGTATCGAACAAAAATAGAATTTTCGAATATAGTAGTAAATAAATTAAATAGGGAAAATGCTTGTTATTATTCGGTTGAGAATCTCTTATCATCCAGTCTGCTGTCAAAAAATCTGAAAGTTAGAATTTATAAAACAGTTATATTACCGGTTGTCCTTTATGGCTGTGAAACTAGGACTCTCACTTTTAAATAGGAACATAGGTTAAGGGTGTTTGGGAATAAGGTGCTTAGGAAAATATTTGGGGCTAAGAGGGATGAAGTTACAGGAGAATGGAGACAGTTACACAACATAGAACTGCATGCATTGTATTCTTCACCTGACATAATTAGGAACATTAAATCCAGACGTTTGAGATGGCCAGGGGATGTAGCACGTATGGGCGAATCCAGAAATGCATATAGTGTTAGTTGGGAGGCCGGAGGGAAAAAGACCTTTGGGGGGCCGAGACGTAGATGGGAGGATAATATTAAAATGGATTTGAGGGAGGTGGGATATGATGGTAGAGACTGGATTGATCTTGCTCAGGATAGGGACCAATGGCGGGCGTATGTGAGAGCGACAATGAACCTCCGGGTGCCTTAAAAACCAGTAAGCAAGTAGTAAATAAATAATTTTTAATCTGCCCGATACCTACAATTTCATAATTTCTTCTTTCGGGGACATTACTACTTCGTTTTACTATATAGAATGCCTTTCAACTTTTTTTACCATTTTGAAGTAATCGTGTACTTATAAGTTTCCTTTGTAAGCTACTTCGTTCTACACAACTCTACTTACGAAAGAAACACTCAAATAACACAATGCAACACTTAAGAGAATAAAACTTAGACAAATATTGCCTACGTTCTACATTGTAGCAGTGGTTCAAGACGTTTGGGAATGTGGAGTCATAGCAATTGCCATTTCGGAAACGACTGAAGGAGGAGATGGTGACTTGGTCACTTTTTAATATTCGGTAAGATTAAGAGTAGACTACATAATTTTTTAGGAGGTTCATTTATTCTGGAAATCAAGAAGAGGAAAAAAATCTCCCGCTTCTCCTGGGATCGAAGCAGATCTCTGTTGAGTGTAATACAAAACAAGCTATTCGAAATGAAAATTTTAATACCGTGCAATTATTCAGTCATTTGAAATTTTTATTAAGTATACACAAAATAATACGGTATTAATACAAATTTTTAGAATAAATCACAAAACCAAAGAAAACTGGCCAATTAACAATATTTCTAATTTCATTAATAATTACATTTATCATTTTTTTTTTGCATGCCGCTTACTAGAAAGAAAAAGAAGACTATGTGTGTGTGTGTGTGTGTGTGTGTGTGTGTGGGGGGGAGGGTGGGCTAAATAGTAACTTTTAAGATAGGTTACATTTGATAGCTGTAAGGAAAAATACGTTAAACAAATTTACATAGCCCAAATTACTACCGGGATTAAGAATGGATGAAACTAGCTGAACGGTTGTACTCACTGGATATAATTTAGTTTTATCGTGATATAATGTATGAAATGCGTGACAGACAGGAAGAAAGAAAATGAAGCCACAAATATATGACCGAGAGAGAGAGAATTCCAAGGAACCTTCAATTAACATAATCCTAAGGCAGAAACGTAAATCAGCCTTGAATAAATTAGTGTCTTCAAATAGCGTGTTTCTTTCTCATTTACTGCTACATTCGATTTGTGTTTCCCTCTCCTAAATTTCCTAAACGTTAAAGAAGAGAGGTTATACAGCATTTCACTAACTTATTTGTTAAACAATTCTAGACAATAAGTGAAACTTAAAGAAGAAAGTGGTCTGGAAACTTAATGGAATTCACATTTTCTACTGCGCAAAATCGAATTATTGTTTCTATTCCATCTTGTGGTATAATAGTCGAGTAAGGGGAATAGTACATTATGCAACGAGCCTATAATGGTAGTAACTAAGACGCGAGTATGTTTGTTTATGAAACGAGCGCAAGCGAGTTTCATAATTTTCATACGAGCGTCTTAATTACCATTATAAGTAAGTTTCATACGACTTTTTATGCTCGACCATATTTCTAACTTGAAATTATTCAAAAGTATTCATGTTATGGTTATCTAAGTGAGGAGCGGAACTGACCATCTAAATTGTGAGATGTGCGCAGACGCGAAAGTAATGATTTTTTCCGAGGAACGAATGTCATTGACCTTAATGTAATCTAGAGAGTAACGAACATTAATCTTGATATAACCTGGAAATTGATTTAGGCATTGCAAAACGAGATGACAAATTGAATTTCTTTGAATATTATTTACAATTAACGCTAATTATTATAGTAACAGAACATAACCTTCCAGCCTCCGTGACGTTTCGCTAGTTGTCTTTCGATTGCATATCCGAGAATAATCGATAGTTGCGCTTTTATAATGCTACAATGATGATTTCTGATCTTCTGAACAACTGAACTTTAATGAATAGGTGTACTTTAATGAGGTGCATTAAAGGGCTGCTACCAGGTGTATAATTACTACATTTCGGCATGGTCGAGCATAAACAATATTTCAAGTGTTATAACCTAACTTTAAAATACTGCCGAAGAATCTATTTATCTTACATCGCTTTCACAATCCGTCGGTATGTATGCAGGCTCGAGCTTTATTCTGGGCATCTGAACGCACGACCTGAGTGCAATACCCTAAGGACTACAAATTACGGACAGCGGCAAGCAGTCGCAAATCTAAGCAAGGGAATAATGTTCAATCACTAACTACATTAGGCGTTGTTAACATAGCAGCAAGGGTAACACTAACAAAAAAAGAACGTCCCCAACCTAGCAGGGCTTCAAAATTCTAATGTGATTCCAGCTTTGGTCGGGGAAGTGTAAATATGGTCTGGGCAAAATCAACATTTATTTTTCCAGACCAGAACATAAGTCAAACTCTTTACTAATGTTAAAAACGAATTGTAAGATGTGTAATAAAGTAATTATACTAAAATAATTTTGAACTAAAGAGTACAAAAACAAGGACTGAAATTTAGGATCGGCAGAAATGAAACTCAATTTTGACTTTGTTAACAACTCCTGCAAAAAAAATCACCCATTTGCACTGATACCCTGGACTGGAGTTCTTGGCGATATACAACGAACAAATTACTGTGAGAACCAACGCACATGCACGCAGATTGATCAGAACCTCTCCAGTATTGCGGCACCCTTACCCTACGTTCCCCCCCAAAACCACAGCATGAATAATTGAGCTTATGAGGAGGGTCCTGCTTAATCGATCCGCGCGCAGAGTGGCTAACTGCAGAGCTCTACTCTCAGACGACACATCGATATCAACACTCAAAACACGCCTATATAACTGACACATGCACAAGAAACAACAGATGCGCCAACTCAACACCATGACGATCATGAACAAAGACTATTTCTAATCAGTCTAATATGAAAGTGTTCACGTAATGGAACGATCGTTGCACACAGCATGGTCTACAGACGTAAGTACAAACAATGTAATAACGTACGCCATTTTGCTTTCTTTTCCGAAGCAACATATAGGGGAGAGTTGGGTACTTTCGGACATCGGGTAATATCGAACAGTGCGTTTCTTTCATCTACCACCACATGGTAGTACCTAAATGACATGGTTACGTTTCTGTATGCGACAGCGCAGAAACGTAACCATGTCATTCAGGTACTATCATCTGGTTGTAGATGTAAGAAACTCACTGTACAATATTACCCGATGTCCGATACTACCCAACTCTCCCCTACACGATACAACCTAAAAAAATACATATTCCGCTAGAAGTATCTACTTCCATTTTTATCAACACACTTAAGTATATTTGAGAGTGTGAGAATGAGACAGTCCAAAGCCACACTTTTAACAAAAACAGTTTGTTACACATATGGAGAAGCTACAAGGTCACTCAACAAATGACGTAAGTATACGCAAAACAATATTATGATAGAGCAAGCAATAGCATTTGACTCTAAACATTTAAAGGCTGGTTCACAATAAATCGGGAACGGAAACGACAACGAGAAAGAGAACGGAAATAATGTTGAAATAAATGGATTTAATTGTGAGCATTCATAATAGTCAATTGTGAATCCTCACATTTTAAATAAATTTATTTTAACAATATTTCAGTTCTCGTTGTTTCCGTTTACGGTTTATTGTGAACCAGCCTTAATACGCTCTTCTGTGAAATTTTGTCTGTTTGGCTTAGGACTATATCATTCTCACCCCATCACTTATTAAAGTGAGAATACAATACAGTATTGTTATATACCAGGGTGGGTCAACTCTTACAATGCAAGATATCATCATCATCATCATCATCATCATCATCATCATCATCATCATCATCATCGAATTTCGCCAGTTTACGGCATTGGGCCGAGTTATAAGTGTTGCCAAAATGACAATTTTGAACAGATATTATGAGTACCAATTATTTACAGAAATTTTGAATATTATTATTATATTATTATAATAATAATTATTAAGTATAAAATCATTTTATTTAGAATCTTAGAGAGAAAGAATCTATATTAGCCATTTCTGTTCAGCTGGCCAGTGCTTATATGTTCACAATTCTCTTAAATTTAAATATTGAAGACATATTCTGTTGATGTGATTAAATCCCCTTATCAAATAGGGTAAAGATTGGTAAACTGTGATAATAATAATATTGTGATAGTTTTTTTGAGAATTTTTTAAAATTTTAACTCAGCGAGAGGGAGATCGTTTTATGCGTCAACATATTAAGGCAATGTTCGTGGACAAGTTTCTGCACAAAACCGTCCCTTCTCTCACTCAGTAAAATTGTAAAAAAAATCTCAAAAAGAACTATCATAATATTATTAGTATAACAATATTATCAACCTTTACCCTATTTAGAGTGAACCGTAAGTAATGACATTCGTGTCAGGAGGTTATTCTTTGATATATCTGAAACAAAGTTTATTGAAATTTTGCTCGTTTTTTGTTTCCTTTTCCAGATAAAAGTTGTTTTATATGAAACACTCCATAACAAGTTTTCAGAAAGCTATTAATATAATTCCCAATATGCTTAGTCTATTTAAGAGAATAGTGTATTATGATGATAAATGATTGAAGGAATTATAGTTCTGTCCTTTAAATGTGAAGAAATTTGATCCGAGCAAATGTAACTTTCCCGTTCTGCAAGGGAATTTTACAATGTGACTTTTGTTCGGATCAAATTTCTGCACATTTAAAAGACAAAATTAAAATTTCTTCAATCATTTATCATCATAATACACTGCACTCTTAAATTGATTAAGCATATTGGAAATTCAGTCAATGACTTTCCCAAAATACACTATGAAATATTTCATATAAAACAATTTTGATCTCGAAAAGCAAGCAAGAACCAGCAAAATTATTGGAAATATCTCAAAGAATAACCCCCATCGCTAGATGGAAATACTGTTGCAAGCTATTCGTGCAATTCCATCAGGGTTATAACGTGACTTATTTTGCAGTCGCTAGGTGGCAGCATAGTGAAATTGGTCAAAGTTGTTACCTTGAAAGTGCATTAAGCTGATCAATCTGATATATCTCATCAGGGATAGATCGGGTAGCAGAGGGAATGTGTCGTCAGTAGTCTTCAATTTACTGCTGAATAATTGTAGACTTCGGGGGTAAATATTGATAACCCACATATAAGCTACAAATTGCGTACATTTTAATTTTTACTGCAAACACAAGAGGGTTGCCATATTTTTGAAGAAGCATAATCCAATCATTTGTTAACATATTTATATAATTATTTAACTAAATAAAAAATAATGTGGCTTATGGGCTGTTAACAAGCAGAAAACTGTCAATCTCAAATTTGAGGGTTATCATTATTTACCCCCGGGGTCTTCAATTTTTATGGCTCCGAGGTGAAATGTTTTACGTCATTTCTTGCAGTTTTTCAGGAGCGAGCATTAAAGTTTGAACGATCGCATAAAATCGTAAGAATCATGTTTCATAACGAGTTAGAGAGAAAAGTAAGAGAGATATACACGTCATTTCTTGTCACAATAAAGATACCATCAAGTTGCACAACATATCGCAAAGTCTCATTTTCGCCAAAACTTGACGTACCATCTTTGGCTCGGAATCACAGAACTATATTGATATGCATATGTTAAAGCAAAATGCGTATGGAGTATGCACATTGCTGTCAAACACGTTGCTTAAATTGATAAATCATTGCGCGCTCTACATTTTGAAAGCAATGTGAAAGATAATAAAATAATATTGTTGGTATAATGGACACCTGCAATACCGATCGGGCTGTAGTAATTCGAGATGAAGTTCGGATTTTTGTCACCACTGTGAACAACATTCACCTATTTCAATAGTCTCCTTATCGTACACATTGAGTTAGAGGTCATTAACCTATTTTGTCTATGGTGTGTGTGTACGCGTGAAATATATATATATATATATATATATATATATATATATATATATATATATATGTAAATGTCGTGATAAGTATTCTAAATTGCACTGAAATTTCAGTTCTCTTAAAATTCCTCCGGATTTAAAAAGAAAAAACATGACACATCAGCCATTAACTAATTGCCTTGAAATGAAGCACTTCAGTATGAATTAAATTAATTCAATTAGTTACTACAAAAAAGGATAAAAATTACATTTAAACTGATAATGTTTTATAAATTGGGAGCATTTTAGTTCAATCAGCTACATTTATTTTAACTTTTGCTTCTAAATTAGAGCGCGCGTGATTCAGCTGAACGACGTCATTGGGAACAAAAAATGAAAATAATATTTTTTGTTAGAGGTGATGAAATGTTTTGCAGGGAATTATACTAATTTGTCTCTTTTTCCTAAGATGTATTAAAAAAGAAAATTAGCTTTAAAATAATTACAGTAGAACTTGGTTATAGCGACCTCGTTTTGTGCGACACCTCGCCTAGAACGTCAAATATTCTGTGGTCCCAACATATTCCCCACAAGACATATGCTTTCCTACCTTGCTTAATACAACAAACGCATATGCGTCTACCTCGCACATAACGTCATTTTTAACCTCAGTTTGGAATAAGATTTTCTAAGAACCAAAGTATTTTAAGAAATATTTTGTTGAAATCTGGCCCTGACAAATTCTTTACAGTCTCCTTCTATCATAGACCTCTGGAATGCAGGCGGATTCCCCACCCCATTGTAACCTGCCCGAATTCATGCGGTATTAGATCAGTTTCGACAGGAAGTTTTCATTAAGTGCACGCACTTTAATGCAGTATGGCCACTAAAAGAAGTGAGTGACGCTTTAGAAGTCATTAGAATTATGAACATGTTCTATGAAGCTAGGGAAGGGAGCAGTGAAATTGCAACTGAAATTATGAACATAGAACGTAATTTAGCCCTAGAAAGTGTGTATTGGGCAAGTAGAAGACAGAGTAAAATGACTGATTACTTCACTTCTAAGTAAAGTAGTTTGGTGAGTACTGAACAAACTGTTTTAATACAGAATACTATATTTATAATTGTAGGCCTACGTGTATTTTATTATGTTCATTGTAGGGTTAAAAGTCGATACATAAATCTAAAATAAGTCTAATTAAGTTTGTTATTTTTCATTTTCCACCTCACTAGATTGATAATGTGAATCTCGGTTACTACGACACTCGTTATAACAACATAATGTTTAAGGTCCCTTGGATGTCGTTATAACCAAGTTATACTGTACTTCAAATATTTTGAAAAGTTTTTAAGTTACCTCTGCTTCTAATTCCGATCTTTTAGTTCATGTGGGTTCCATTCAGTGGCGTAGCGTCAATGTAAGCTAAAAAGCTCAGCTTCCTCAGTTAATAATAATTTCATAATAAACCTGCAGTTTATGGAGAAAATTATTTATTAATTTTAATAGAATTTATATTTACGCGTTAC
This sequence comes from Periplaneta americana, assembly GCF_040183065.1. NCBI lineage: Eukaryota > Metazoa > Arthropoda > Insecta > Blattodea > Blattidae > Periplaneta > Periplaneta americana. The sequence continues at coordinate 170,167,031 of NC_091126.1, read as the reverse complement.
ATATTGTGATGCGGCAGCTCAGGATGATTTGTGATGCAGCAGTAAACAAGAAGCCTGCATACACAAGCTTCCAAGCAGACTGGTTTCTTCTGTGTAATCCACCCCGCAGATTTTCCATCCCTTTCTAACTAAACTATCCTAGTCGCAAGGCTCGCAAGAAGCTAGCTTTAACATTTAAAATAAGTAATTTCCGAGTTACCCCTTTTCGTCAGTTGTGTTCAGTTGAAGTGTTAGTGTGCATTGTGGCTGATATAATAAATAAAGAGTGAAATAACAGTTCTTGACACTAATTTACTTGCATTTTTTTAGGACAATTCTATTATCAAGACTAAGTTACGAACAAAAGTGTGATTTAAAAAAACAAATGACCGACCGCCTTGCTGTCAATGAAGGACACAACCAAAAGACAGACGCATACTTACGTAATGATACTAATACTGTGATTTCTCTAAGCATGACAGGGAGTTAGCTAATGTTATACGTATACGTGTCTATTTTTTAGAGATATGTGTAAACCGTGAAATCATATTTTACTACGTATCATTTGAGGTCATGCCTTATTGATGTTACTTACAAGGTTCCAACCAATCTTCGACTGCTGACTTGACATTGACTACTATTTATTTTAAGACTGTATCTTTGTAATACGTTTTCTCATATTGTATGAAAGACAACTTGAGTTAGCTTCCCCTTCTCAAAATTTCATGCTACGCCACTGGTTCCATTACAGTTTTGCCGTGTTACATTGCGTTGGTAATGCTGTAATGAACACTTCTGTTAAACTGCCCAAGTTAAGAAAACCCTGTAATACAACATCTTTAATCGTTCTTCTGATTATGGAGGCTATATTCAGCTTAAGTTCTGAGCCGTCTTCATGAAGAAAAGACAATATTTATTGCACAAATGGTGCTGTATATTACTTTGATGCCATGTGAACAACTTAAATTGCTAATCATATTTAGCCGAATTGCATGCAAAATTAACAAATATAAATAAGCAAATGATACAGTGATTGGGAGTTAGAGATGAGTCCATCATTAGTTCAAGTTTTAGTTTACATACGATATTCCACAAGCAAAATATCACTTCATGACATTTCCCCTGCTTAACAAGTGAAACAAGAGGGGACAGGAAAATATTGATCGTTCCCGAGTTAGCTGCAAGGCCGAACGAATTCAATATGGCGCAGAAAGTGAGGTCAGAGGGGCATTACCAATCCAGTAGGCTACTACAGCGACGCGGAGTGTACACTACATAATTAAACAAGCACTGTTTAACTTCCATAAATTAACAATCAGTTTACAGTAGTGCACATCTGAAAGCAGATGTGTTCACTGAAGGCTCCGTATTTCCGAAATGCTTCGTAACACAGCCCTACCTATGTTTAAAGGAATGCTACACGTTAATAAATAACAAGCGAATACATTTTGTGTATGAGAGAGGACACTGCACTGTTTTGTCTGAGAAGTGCCTAGACTTGTTGAATAAAAATCAATTTACCAATTTTTATGAACTTAGTATTTCTCTAGTTTTTCCAAGATTATCATCGATTATAAAGTACCGGGACAAAAGAAATTAAAACTTTCTGATCCTATAAATTATTCTGAACGTGATAAACGTACCATGAAATCGAAAGCAAAGGCAGTTCGGTGTTATTAATTTGGGACATTTCCATATACTGGATTTCTTAATGTACAGACATGGACAAATTATTAGCAAAATTGAAGATTTTTATTACATATTTTTACAAAATATGATTCTTCAATTTAGACTACAGTTGACATTTTTGTGTATTTCCAAATTATTAGCAACATTGAAGATTTGTATTGTATATTTTTCAAAATTTAACTCCTCAATTTGGACTACATTTGGTATTTTTGCATATTTACAAATTATTAGCAAAACTGAAGATTTTTATTGTATATTTTTACAAAATTCGATTCTTCAATTTGGACTACAGTTGACATTTTGGATATTTCCAAATTATTAGCAAAACTGAAGATTTTTGTTTTATATTTTTACAAAATCTGACTCTTCAATGCAGTTGACATTTTCGCTAATTTACAAACTATTAGCAAAATTGAAGATTTTTATTATATATTTTTACAAAATATGATTCTTCAATTTAGACTACAGTTGACATTTTTGTGTATTTCCAAATTATTAGCAACATTGAAGATTTGTATTGTATATTTTTCAAAATTAACTCCTCAATTTGGACTACATTTGGTATTTTTGCATATTTACAAATTATTAGCAAAACTGAAGATTTTTATTGTATATTTTTACAAAATTCGATTCTTCAATTTGGACTACAGTTGACATTTTGGATATTTCCAAATTATTAGCAAAACTGAAGATTTTTGTTTTATATTTTTACAAAATCTGACTCTTCAATGCAGTTGACATTTTCGCTAATTTACGAACTATTAGCAAAATTGAAGATTTTTATTATATATTTTTACAAAATATGATTCTTCAATTTAGACTACAGTTGACATTTTTGTGTATTTCCAAATTATTAGCAACATTGAAGATTTGTATTGTATATTTTTCAAAATTTAACTCCTCAATTTGGACTACATTTGGTATTTTTGCATATTTACAAATTATTAGCAAAACTGAAGATTTTTATTGTATATTTTTACAAAATTCGATTCTTCAATTTGGACTACAGTTGACATTTTGGATATTTCCAAATTATTAGCAAAACTGAAGATTTTTGTTTTATATTTTTACAAAATCTGACTCTTCAATGCAGTTGACATTTTCGCTAATTTACAAACTATTAGCAAAATTGAAGATTTTTATTATATATTTTTACAAAATATGATTCTTCAATTTAGACTACAGTTGACATTTTTGTGTATTTCCAAATTATTAGCAACATTGAAGATTTGTATTGTATATTTTTCAAAATTTAACTCCTCAATTTGGACTACATTTGGTATTTTTGCATATTTACAAATTATTAGCAAAACTGAAGATTTTTATTGTATATTTTTACAAAATTCGATTCTTCAATTTGGACTACAGTTGACATTTTGGATATTTCTCAATTATTAGCAAAACTGAAGATTTTTGTTTTATATTTTTACAAAATCTGACTCTTCAATGCAGTTGAAATTTTCGCTAATTTACAAACTATTAGCAAAATTGAAGATTTTTATTATATATTTTTATAAAACGTGACTCTTCAATTTAAATTACTCGTACAGTTGACATTTTTGCACATTTCTGTCTACTGTAATGATGGAAATATCCAAAATTGTCAACTGTAGTCTAAATTGAAAAGTCAAATTTTGTAAACAAAATATCATAAAAATCGTCAATTTTGTTAATAATTTTTCCACGTCTGTACATTAGTCAAGCATACGTGAATTGTTTTCGAAGGTCTTTCTTAATATCATTTTTTTTAGTTTATTGGGTTATTTTACGACGCTGTACCAACATCTAGGTTATTTAGCGTCTGAATGATATGAAGGTGACAATGCCGGTGAAATGAGTCCGGGGTCCAGCACCGAAAGTTACCCAGCATTTGCTCGTATTGGGTTGAGGAAAAACCCCGGAAAAATCCTCAACCAGGTAACTTGCCCCGACCGGGATTCGAACCCGGGCCACCTGGTTTCGCGGCCAGACGTGCTGACCTTTACTCCACAGGTGTGGACTCTTAATATCATCATCATTGCATTCGCGAGGTATGGATTTACAATCCCGAAGTCGATAACAATAATAATTAATTAGGGAGGTAGATTTTGGCAACTTACAATTAAAAATTTGTCACTTTAAAAATCAAATATTAGACTACATTTTATAAAACTTTTAATGCAAGAATTCAGCATATTTCTAGCGCTTTGATATGGAACATTTTATGGAAAGTTTGGTGGTAGAATATTATAGATTTATTAATTTGTCCTATAGAATAATATCTGTAATATTGGCAATTAATATTTGAGGAGAAAAATTCGCTCCGGCGCCGGGGATCGAACCCGGGTCCTTGGTTCTACGTACCAAGCGCTCTGCCCACTGAGCTACGCCGAATTCAATCCACAGCACGGGACCGAACCCTCCTCCTTCAATGTTTCCCTTTGTGGCCTGACTCCAAGTTAGGCATATATGTTGACTTATGTGTCCATGTCAACTGCCGTTATATTTGGAGCGCACTCAGTTGAGTGACTTGTTTGGTCGGGATTCTGCAGTCAATATTACAGATATTATTCTGTAGGACAAATTAATAAATCTATAATATTCTCATAGCTGCATTGCATATGTCTGTACAGATTACTGTGCACTAAACTGCGGAATCCCGGCTAATTTCGCAGTACGGATAATTCCGCAGTAGTGCATATGATTTTACTGTGGCTTTACAAAAGCGTGAATCTAAGTTTTGAGAGGCTGTCAACAGGAGGCATGTTCTCTGCAGTGCTATAGAAAAAATCAAGGATGTTCGTCGACACCTCTGTCGGCAATACAGTGAAACATCGAAAGTTTGCTGTTTTTCGTGTTTTGCTACACAGCTGCGAAGAAAGTGAGCATTGTTACATATAAATTGTTCCTTTTATGTTACTTTCATAATGTATTTCATAATTATTTATGACTGCGGAATTAGCCAAGTCCTATTGCGGATTTATCCGCACTGTTGCGGAATTACCCGAGTTGTTCTTTTTCAACTGTAATGTATGTACAACTAAATATATTTGCATTTTAATAGGTCTATTTATCTCATTTGGTAATGAAAAGTTTCGTCCATGTCTACATACCTTGATAATATTTTTCAATAAACATTTTGATAAAAATATGGTAGATTTACTTCTTAATATTGTGGAATTAGTCGAGTCTCCCCTACAGAAACCTTTATGTGCTAGGACTTTATCCTCTCTCTTGTAGGCAGGAGAGACACGAAGGTTTGCACTGCAGCCTGAGGCTTTTTGTGCTTACCACTCCCATTTTGCGAATGATTGGGTAACCGAACGGCCGCGCTCTTGTACAAGTACAGCACGTCCCACCGTGAACTTAACCCGGTCTATGACATGGATGATGGTGATGTGTGAATTAATGATGGCGAATTGAGTCCGAGTCCCAACGCCGAAAGTTACGCAGCAATTGTTTCGATTGGTTGTGGGGAAATCCCGAAAAAAAAACCCCAACCGGGATTTCAACCCGCGCCCACTCGTTTCACGGTCAGACGTGCTAACAGTTACTCTACGACGGTGGACTGGTGGGGTCTTTAGACGGATTCAATTTTTTTTTTTACAAAAAACGCAAAAGTGTCTCACAAAAGGTAACTTCCCCTTCATTTCGGAGAAACACATACAGTTCGCTTTTTGTAGTCAATTTCGGATTTTATCGCGGATTAAGAAACTGCAGTAATACACTCAACATGCTTTTAAACAAAATATTACTTATTTTGAGAGCATTTCTACCCATAATAACTGTAAATTTTCAAGCTATTTTCCATTCAACTTCCAGAACTATGGGATAAAATAGGATATGGTCATAAATTCTACTACGATACAAATTATCGTTGTATGACGTCACATATTCTGATCTAGCCATGGAGTTCGAAACGTCGCTAAATGGGCATACTATGTATATAGGTAGTTAAACAGTCTTACGCACGCAAATGCGAAAAGTGACATAAAATAATACATTTAAGTTAAATACTGTTTTGGTGTAGGGGAGAGTTGGGTAGTATCGGACATCGGGTAATATCGGACAGTGAGTTTCTCTCATCTACAACCAGATGATAGTACCTGAATGACATGGTTACGTTTCTGTGATGTCGCATATAGTTACGTAACCACGTCATTCAGGTACTACCATCTGTGGTAGATGAAAGAAACGCACTGTCCGATATTACCCGATGTCCGATACTGCCCAACTCTCCCCTAAATACAAAAAAAAATAGGAAACAATTCTCAGAAAACCTTATATTATGCTTCGAGTTTGTCTTCAGCAAGTATACATGAATGCAGGACGTAACAAGATTTTCTCTGGTGTTCTTAAGAAAGTTCATGTTAAATTACGCTACTGAACTTCAGCTAAGGCAAAGCTAATCTCATGCGGTTTTCTTCAGCATGCTAGATGTCGTGTATCTAATTACAGACTCAATTTTTCTCCAGCCCAATTTTCTAAATTTCGATATCAAATGAGATAAGGCTGCCACGGATTTTCATATTACTCTGACATTAACGGTTTTATCTGCACGAAGTTTCAACCTACCAGGAGGTAGTACTAGGAAATATTCTCCGGTTGCATAAAAGGATGGAAATCGTGTAGCTTAACAGAAGTATACAGTCTGTCGTAAAAGCTCTACTTTTTTCATTAATCAATTCATAAACATAGTATGTTTGTAGTAGTAGTAGTGGAAAACAGACGTAGGAAAACTAGAATAACATCATTGTATAGAGCACATCTAGGTCAGAAAGCATGGGTAGACATAACGGCTCGGTTAGAAAAGCCAACGTACTATGGTAGGAATGATCATGATTTTAAAATCAAATGTAGGAAACAGAAAACGGATGTAGGTAAATTCCCATTTTTAAATAGAACTATAAATGATTGGAATGACCTACCTGCAGCGGTCTTTGAGGGCTGCCCTTCCTTAAGGAGATTCAAGAATAATTTAAAGAGTTGTGTATAAAGTGAAAATTAAAATTAAGGTGACATTCAACATTTAATTTTTTAAGGTGACATGTATTTATCTAGCCTGACGAGTTTACTTCCTTGGTTTGAATTGTAAATTATTTAAAAATAGCGTGTAAGAGGGCCTTAGACTAGAAATGTTTAGTTTAAATGTAGTTCTGTTTATAAGTATGCATAAGAATGCAATTATTAGACTTATTTGAACTGTTGTATCAGTGAAGCGAGGTGAGTCAGTGAATTTATGGTTTTACAGTGCAGTGAACAGTTCCGATCAGTGATACTTTATAGCGTCAATGAAATGTGTTCTATAGTGTCAGTGAAATGTGTGCTAAAGTGTCAGTGAAATGCGTCATAGTGCCAATACAGGGAATGAGATGAGAGTAAAGTGAAAGACTATTGAAAATTATGTAGGACCTATACATAATTATGTAGGTTGTGTTGTAAAATTAGGTGTTTTATTTTATGTTTTATTATTATTGTGTTAAATTGTATTGTGTATTCTTATTGTATTGTGTATAAAATTGTATATGTGTTGTAAATTGTATTATGTATTGTAAATTTTATTGTGTATTGCTTATCATTTTAACTGTGTATTGTTAATATTGTATATACCACTGCCACCGGGTGCTTGCCCACTTGCAGTGTAAATAAATACATACATACATACATACATACATACAATGTATTTAACTCGCTAAGCAAGTATAATGCCGCGTTTTATGCAATGGAAAGATATTTCACTAGAAGTATAGAAAAACTCGAATATAAACTTGCCAAATATTTAAACGTAGGGCATAAACAACAATGAAAACGTAATATATGTATACACAATGAACCGTAAGCAAATATTTCATAGAGTGTTTTGGGAAAGCCATTGGTTTAATTCCCAATACGCTTAGTCAACTTGAGAGCAGTATATTATGAGAATAAATTATTGACATAATTTTAGTTTTGTCCTTTAAATATGCAGAAATTTGATCTCAACAATTCTAACAATTTAAAATTCCTTTCCTTTTGTATTATTTTCATCAGCGTCTGTATTTTTTTTTTTTTGCATTTATATGTGCTATCTGGTGGGAGGAAGAGACGGCCTTATGGCCTTACTCCTGTCAGATTAAATAAATAAATAAATAAATAAATAAATAAATAAATAAATAAATAAATAAATAAATAAATAAATAAATAAATAAATAAATAAATAAATAAATGTTGGAGTGACTGGATTAATCTTGCTCAGGATAGGGATCGATGGAGGGCTTATGTGAGGGCGGCAATAAACCTCCGGGTTTCTTAAAATCCGTAAGTAAGTAATGTTATTAATTTCAGGGAATTATTCTCAGAGATATTTCCAACAAAAGAATTTAATACAATAATTTTTCTCGTTTTTACTCCTTTACGATATAAAAATAGCTTTATATGAAACATTTTTCATAGCGTGTTTTGGGAAAGCCATTGATTTTATTCCTAATATGCTGTCGATTTAAGAGAGCAGTGTATTACGTTAATAAATGATTGAAATAATTCTAGTTATGTCCTTTATACGTACAGAAATTTGATCCGAACAAAAAATTAACTTTTCGTACTGAAAAGGAATTTTAAAATGCTACAAGTGTTCAGATCAAATTTCTGCATAATTAAAGGACAAAACAAAAATGCTTTCAATAATTTATTATCTTAATACACTGCTCTCTTAAATTGTCTAAGCATATTGGGAATTAAATCAATGGCTCTCCCAAAACACGCTATGAAATATTTGATATAAAACAATTTTTATCTCGGAAAGGAAGTAAAAACGAGGAAAATTGTATTCAACGTTTGGTCAAGTATCTCAAGGAATAACCCTCTGAAATTAATGACATTACTTACGGTTCACATTGTATACACAGAGTATAACGAAAATAGTGGGGAAAACTTTACGTATGGATTCCTCATATGTTGAGAAGAAACAAAGTTTAGATGAACATGGGTCCGGAAATGCCTGGTTGCCGCGCTATAGGGGTTACAAGGAGGATCATTGTACACTACAAAACTTAGGTATTAGTTGACTACTGTTTCAGTCTGTGTAAATTTGTTTAAAGGAACTGTTCAAAATGTCCACCTCCTGCCGGAGTTCGTCGCATTGACCTCCGGACCTGCTCCCAAATTCCTGGCGTAGCACGTATTGTCCGACAGTGTTGCTCAATTAGCAGGCAGAGAGTTTCCACATTGTTCACGGAAGTCGAACACATAAGCGCCTTCAAGTGCCCCCAAGTAGACCAGTGAGTTGAGATCTGGTGAGCTTGAAAGCCAACCAGTTGTTCCACCTCGCCCTATCCATCGGCCAGGAAATATTGCATTAAGATGTCTACGTACATCCAGACTGAAATGTGTGCGAATTGAGCAACACTGTCGGCAATACGTGCTACGCCAGATATTTGGAAGTAGGTCCGGACGTCAATGCGACGACGAACTGCGGCCTGTATTCAGGCAGGAGGTGGACATTTTGAACAGTTCCTGTATTTTCTTTTATTTTATTGGGTTATTTTACGACGCTGTATCAACATCTAGGTTATTTAGCGTCTGAATGATATGAAGGTGATAATGGCGGTGAAATGAGTCCGGGGTCCAGCACCGAAAGTTACCCAGCATTTGCTCATATTGGGTTGAGGGAAAACCCCGGAAAAAACCTCAACCAGGTAACTTGCCCCGACCGGGATTCGAACCCGGGCCACCTGGTTTCGCAGCCAGATGCGCTGACCGTTACTCCACAGGTGTGGACAACAGTCCTGTAAACAAATATATACAGACTGAAACATTAATCAAATAATACCTAACTTCTGTAGTGCACAATGATCCCCTTTATGACCCCTATAACGCGGCAACCGGGCATTTCTGGTCCTATGTTCATATAACCTTTTTTTCTTCTCTACATATGAGAAATCCACATCTAAAGTTTTGCCCATTATTTTCGTTACACCCTGTATAATCAACACCTTCTGAAGACAGACAACCTTATCACGGGTAGATATATATTTTTATTTTTTATCTCTTCACAAAATATTATTTAAAATTAAAACATGTTATGAACACGTTCGTCATTTAACTAGTGTGCTAAATATGATAATACAGTGTATTCAGATTCTGTCAGGTGGTTCGTTGTCGATCATGGAGAAATCACGGAATGATAAGGGGTGAAAGCATTCGCTGAAAATATGTGCACAGTTGTGCTCACCACGAATCTCTCAGAGTTTGTGGAAGACTGGTACTTGTCCCCTCTGTGGAAGTGAGCTAGTTAACTGATTGAGAAACCTTAGGACCATCCCTGAGCAAGAATTTTTTTTTTTCGAATTTGGGAGTACAGAACAAAATCAATGTCTGTAATTACTGTACATCCATTGTTTTAGTAACTGTTGTGACATATACACTGTTTTAGAAATCAATTGAAAGAATGAAAATAGATTTTTGGAAGTTTCATTCTCAACTCGCCAACTTGCGGTCTTTCTTAGACACGTGTAAATTTTCATCATTATTCCTTTGAAGATTTTCATTTTATCAGCATTTGTTGCGCTGTAAAGGAAGTCACTAAAAGTTTGGTGGTTCTCATACTTGCTGAGTTTTGAGGGGTCGTAACCTGTCGAGAGTGGTGGATTTTAAGGACAACAAAAATCCATAACATGATTTCCTTTGAAAGAGAAATAAAGCTGGGAATCCTATTTACATTTATGGTATATAAGAGTGAAAGAACACTGTCTTTAAATTAAACGTTCCAGGGAAAAAATATCGTACATTTCTCGGTCACGTCAAAATTTGGAGCACATCTCAGTGGCCTATATAAGCTTAGGCTTACCCCACCGTACACTTTTAACCCACACCATAACTACAACATATAACTACAAGATTGACTGAAAGCTTGTGCTCAAAATGAAGGATCTTGCAAAGGGGTTCAAATATAATAATTTATAATAGGACCTCAGCCAGTATACGCCTGTGAATGTCAGAAACTAAATGACGAACAACACACCATTACAGTAAAAGTAATTTGTGCAAAAATGTAAGCAGTCAAAATGACATGGACTTAACAATTAATACTGTATTACAGCAAAAGTTGTAGGAATTGACGACCACAACATTCAGTGCAGGCATGGCATCTTGGGAGGAAACTCTGGTGCAGTCTCTCATACATACCAGGCATTTCCCGAAACATATTAGACACTATAAGTATCCTGGCTGAAAGTGTTCCTGGGTCTTTCAGCGGAGCCTTTTAAACGAGGCTTTTGACATACTCCCAAAAGAATTAATAGATAGGCATTAAATTAGGGGAGCGAGCTGGCCTCTCAATCGTACCTCCTCTTCCGATCCAATGCCCAGGATATTCGAAATTTAAAAAGGCTCGTACAGCAAGAGAAAAGTGTGGTGGTGCTCAGTGCTATTGCATCTATCAACGAGTGGCAGGTTTTCTAACAGTTTTAGAACAATTTGTTGCAAAGATTTTTATAAATCTACCCAGTCAAATGTGACACGATGTATGCTGAGCACTTTCTGATACAATTTTGTTAGATTAAAGTTTATTTGTATAGATGCAAATTTAGGTTATATTATTTAATATTAATTCTAATGAAGATCACAACAGTCTCGAGAAGATAACATACCTGAATTATTATGCAATTCTTGTCCGTGTCTAGTCCTATAATATTCGTAAACAGACGCTTACATAGACCTTCGCTCCTACATTGCCTTCCGAAAAGAGAAAAACGACACGTTTATAGGGAATAAACATTTCCTTGTGTCCACTTCATGATTGATATTTACGAGACTCGGTAGGGTTGACGTGACATTTAAGGTGCATTAACGTCGTATTCTGATAACTAGCGACGCCCAGCGTTGTGTCGAATACACAATAGCCTCTCCTGTATATCCCAATGTTTTCTAGTTGGTGAGATATGCTTACAAAGCTCAACGCCTTAATTTCGAGACCTACCGGAGGGCTTTGGCAAGATGTAGCAGATTTATATAAAAACATAATATATACTTCCCTGAAGATGGCTGCAGAGATAGCAGTTGAAAGCTTGGAACATTCCAAAATTTTAACTCGGCTGATATCCCGCGAAAACATATTAGCGAACCAACGCCGAGAAAGCCTCAAATTATACATTATATATATATATATATATATATATATATACATATATATATATGGAGACCTATGTTTATATATAGGTACAGACGATAAACAATGTAAACTGCCGAACGTACAGACGTGAAGAAACACATCCACTGAACGAATATATCTTTCTAACTGCAACGATTTACCAAAAGCCAATGATTTTATTAGTGTGAATGAGAGTGAGTGGTTGGGAAACACTTGAACGAGGCAGCATTTAACATGTGATATCTGAATCCCGGAACGAGACTTGCAATTAAATGACACGTACGTATGAATAATGTTCTTATAGTATCTGTTCACGACCTATGAAGTATTTGCTTAACTTATGGAGAAACTGAGCGTGTCGCGAGAGCACCGCTTCAATTTTCATCAGTAACTAATTCAGCAGCGTCGGCTTCATATATGTTCGACATCTGTTGCTGCTCCAAAATAAGATGGAATCGAATTAATGATGTGGTAAGTGGTTACTACCCCCCTAAAAATCTATATTTTATTACAAAGCATGAAATAGAAGAAATCTGTGCTTTACCATCTACACAAGCTTTTTAGCTTATATTCTTAGTGAATTATTTAACTCCTGCCCGGAAAGTAGCAAGTTTGACTCACGAAGGCAACGCTCCCACCACACGCCATTTACGCACGAAGCAGTATCGGTGCTGTAAAACCACAATTTATTAATATAAAATATTATTATATGTAAAGAATGGTGACCATTTACTGACCCAATAATTTAAGAAAGAAGATTCTGAAACTGTCTCTCTTTATGTCTAGCTTCCATTCAGAACTGACATTTGCCGAGAATTCCAAATACGCTACACACTCGCTCATGTAGGATATGAATGTTGCAGTTTCGGGACGGGATATAATCTACTCACCTAGTACATTATAATATATTTTATGCTCGACCATGCCTAAATGTACTAATTATACATCTGGTAGCAGTCCTTTAATGCATGTCATTAAAGTACACCTACTCATTAAAGTACAGGTGTTTTCAGCCAATGATAACTCAGCTTACATGTGTTCAGCCAATGAAAAGTCAGCTTTGTACCGTTATAAAACCGCAAGTATCGATTATTCTCGGATATGCAATCGAAAGAGAATTAGCGAAAAGTCACGGAGGCTGGAAATCCAATACTGTCGCAGAAGGTTATATTCTGTTACTATAATAAGTAGGGTTAATTGTAAATAATATTGAAATAAATTAAAATTGTCATCTCGTTTTTCAATGTTCAATTCAATAATCAAGGCTATAATATTATAATATTATCAAGTTTAACGGGACTACGTCAAGGTCAATGACATTATTGTTCCTCGGAAAAAAATCAATACTTTCGCGTCTTTCCACATCTCACAATTAACGACCTAGAACAAGGTCACTTCCGATCTTGTCAGATACAAATAAAATGTATACATCTGAATACCGGTAATTTCAAGTTAGAAATATGGTCGAGCATAAAAAGTCGTATGAAACTCGCCTATAATGGTAATTAAGAAGCTCGTATGAAAATTATGAAACTCGCTTGCGCTCGTTTCATAAATATCCATACTCCATTCTTAATTACTATCATTATAGGCTCGTTGCATAATGTACTAATTATACATAATTATGCTGTATATTAGTATGCAGCGTGTACCAGAAACGCCGTCGATTTCTTCAAGTTATACTGTAGTAAACTCGCATGGCTCACATGCTTTGTTAATTAATTTTAAAGGAGTACCAAAGGTGATGAAAGTTAGGTTCAATTAAGTTTTGTTTCCTTCTAAGTAGGCCTACTAAATGTCGTTAAACTATCATGTTTACCCATGCCTGATGGCGTGACTTAGACTGCCTCTGCCAATAATGTGGATGGAACACACTGTATAGGCGTATAAAATATTACGCAGTTTAAATCAGTGAATGAAATTAGTCGCACGAGAAGAGAGAATTAAGAACATGCATTGTGCAAGATTAATTCTCCTTTCATCAATAAATCTAACTAGGGAAATTAGGGTAAATACACATTCGCGAGGTACTGTTAAATGAGTCACTTAATAGTTAACATTTCTCACAACAAATAGGCCTACTTGTGATCTCATTAACAACAAGGCAAAGTTATCCTATGTTGAATTAAACAACGATAAATTTAATCCGAAATGATTGAAACTGCACGATTTCCCTGTCATAAAACCTTAAATTTATAATCAGCATTATAATAATTTCCATTAATTATTACCTGCATCATCTTTAAGGGTGAAGTTCAAAATACTTTATGCTCGACCATGTCGAAATGTAGTAATTATACACCTGGTAGTAGCCCTTTAATGCACCTCATTAAAGTACACCTATTCATTATAGTTCAGTTGTTCAGCCAATGAGAAATCACCATTGTACCATTATAAAACCGCAAAGTATCGATTATTCTCGGATATGCAATCGAAAGACAATTAGCGAAACGTCACGGAGGCTGGAAATCCAATACTGTCGCAGAAGGTTATGTTCTGTTACTATAATAATTAGTGTTAATTGTAAATAATATTCAAATAAATTCAATTTGTCATCTCGTTTTTCAATTCTAAATCAATATCCAGGTTATATCAACATTAATGTTCATGTTATTCTCTAGATTATATCAAGGTCAATGACATTCGTCCCTCGGAAAAAATAAATACTTTCCCGTCTGCGCACATCTCACAATTTAGAAGGTCAGTTCCGCTCTTCACTTAGATAAATATAACATGAATACTTATGAATAATTTCAAGTTAGAAATATGGTCGAGCATGAAAAGTCATATGAAACTTGCCTATAATGTTAATTAAAACGCCCGTATGAAAATTATGAAACTCGCTTGCGCTCGTTTCATAAACAAACTCGCGTCATAATTACTACCATTATAGGCTCGTTGCATAATGTACTATTATGCTCGACCATGCCGAAATGTAGTAATTATACACCTGGCAGCAGACCATTAATGCATGTAATTAAAGTACACCTATTCATTAAAGGTCACGTCTTTCAGCCAATGACGACTCAGGTTACAACTGTTCAGCCAATGACAGGTCAGCTTTCTACCGTTATAAAACCGCAAGTATCGATTATTCTCGGATATACAATCGAAAGAGAATTAGCGAAAAGCCACGGAGGCTGGAAATCCAATACTGTCGTAGAAGTTTATGTTCTGTTACTATAATAATTAGCGTTAATTGTAAATAATATTCAAATAAATTCAATTTGTCATCTCGTTTTTCAATGTCTAATTTAATTTCAATGTTATCTCTGTAGGTTCTTATGGCCTTGCAAGGTCAATGTGGACATCTGTTCCTGGGAAAAAATCAATACTTTCGCGTCTGCGCACATCTCACAACTTAGGGGACATTGCTAAAAAATTAATAACATCAAGTTAGAAATATGGTCGAGCATAAAAAGTCGTATGAAACTCGCCTATAATGGTAATTAAGAAGCTCGTATGAAAATTATGAAACTCGCTTGCGCTCGTTTCATAAATATCCATACTCACTTCTTAATTACCCTCATTATAGGCTCGTTGCATAATGTACTTTTGCATCAGCAAAGTGGTAGAAAGAAGCTGGATCAATTGGAGTTCCAAGAGAAATCCTACATTCTTTTTTTCTACAATAAACCTCGCCAAATTTTATGGGAAATCCCAAAATTTAACCAGAGAATTGTCCAATAATAAACCTTACAAGTCAAACGAAATAGAAGTATGACCTCTAGGTAACTTTATTACGCTTAGTCCGTGGCATGGGATTAACGAAAATATTTTAATTAATCATTACAAAGGGGATACCATTGTGGGGCACTGGCGCTGAATTATGGAACAAGTTTACATGTGAAGCTCGCACAAACAAATTACATACCGGCCCATCAGAATTATTGAGCATCAGTAGAAACAGTTATTCTCGGTTTTAAATTTTAAACTTTGCCATTATGGTAGCGAAGTCAGTGTTTATGTAGCCCTGTAATTTGAACGGTCTCATATATGAGACCTAGGCCTCCATAGCGTGACCAGCAGTCCATTATTTCTAACTTCAAATATCGCTTCTCCTATAAAAAGGCTTTAAGGTTCATGCTTTTCATTACGCGTGCCTCGAATATAGAAATTACGAAACAATATTGAATACGTTTAATCAATATTAGACAATGCCGTAATAGTACATTATGCAACGAGCCTATAATGATACTAATTAAGAAGCGAGTATGGATGTTTTTGAACCGAGCGCAAGCGAGTTTCATAATTTTCATACGAGCTTCTTAATTACCATTATAGGCGAGTTTCATACGACTTTTTATGCTCGACCATATTTCTAACTTGAAATTATTCAGATGCATACATTTTATTTGTATCTGACAAGATCGGAAGTGACTTTGTTCTAGGTCGTGAATTGTGAGATGTGCGCAGACGCGAAAGTATTGATTTTTTCCGAAAAACAATAATGTCATTGACCTTGATGTAATCCCGTTAAACTTGGTATAACCTTGATTATTGAATTCGACATTGAAAAACGAGATGACAAATTTAATTTATTTGAATATTATTTACAATTAACTGTAATTATTATAGTAACAGAACATAACATTCTGGGACAGTATTGGATTTCCAGCCTCCGTGACTTTTCGCTAATTCTCTTTCGATTGCATATCCGAGAATAATCGATACTTGCGGTTTTATAACGGTACAAAGCTAACTTGTCATTGGCTGAAAACACCTGTACTTTAATGAGTAGGTGTACTTTAATGACATGCATTAAAGGACTGCTACCATTTGTATAATTACTACATTTCGGCATGGTCGAGCATAAAAACAATATATAGTTCAATTTCTTCTTGTTATTGATTAAAGAGAGATGGTTTTAGGAAATTCGTAAATAGGGGAGAAGTGGGTACAGTAAGACAAGGAGAACAGTGAGACATTTTTCATTAGATGGTAAATTTTGATGTTGAGATGTTGGTAACAGTGGAGTTGTATGTTGCATGAGTAAAGTAACAGTATTTTCATACTCGATTTGATTCTAGTTATAAAGGTGAGTGATGAAAAAATAATTCGTAATTTTTCACTCTAAAAGTAAAATTTTGGCTTGTGTTTAATGAAGGTTATATTGGATATACAAATGATATAAATATGAATGTTTTGTTACGTAATACTATGGTATTTGAGATTATGTTTGGCAAGGTTTCGTCTTTTTTCTTTTAATTTTGAAGTGATTGCGTCATTTTTAAATGAACTATGCGTAAAGGGAACAGTGAGACATGCCATTGAAGGGTACACTGAGACGTCTCACTGTTCCCATGTACCAATGAGTTGCAAAAACAAACTGTAATTATATTACATTTACCAGTAACTAACATTAAAAATGAACATACTAGTAACCAATTTAGGAACTGTAGCTTAAAATAATGGATACATTACATTTTAATGGTTTCATAAATAACAAATTATTCACAGAATATAAGAAAATGTTAAAAAATAATAAAGAATTACATTAAATTCTTATAATTATAACCTTTGTAGTCATCAAAAATTCCTTTCATTTTTTCGCAAATTTTGAAATGTCATGGAAAATTCACTTTTCCAAATGTTCCAGATATTTCAATGGTTTCGAAGTCAGACATCAAAATGATTCTAAATAAGCCTACAGAACATGTCAAGATAAAGAGACAGCAAGTTCTTGTTTTCTTTTGAAATAAATGTAAATCATTTCGATGTCCGTCAATAGAAACTGTGGTGTCTCACTGTAACCTCCTGAATGGGAACAGTGAGACATTTGCATTTTTTTGACAAACACGTATTATATATTGTGTCCTTTATCTATTAACATTTTTGTTTATGTATTATTATACTCCATGTTTTAATGTCCATTTCTATTGCACTTGATTTTAAAAATACTTGAATTATCACTTGCATAAATATGTCTTAATACTTTGTGTCTCATTGTACCCACTACTCCCCTACTCTACTACCCTTAACTTAACCCCTGCGGTGACTGAGTGGTCAGACCTCCGGCCTGTGACGCAGTTACTCGGGTTCGAGTCCCGGTGATGCCTGGGATTTTTCATTGAAAAGCCCATGTAATCCATAGTGACACTTGTGGCGGACTTTGAGTTTTTCTCGAGGTTCTCCCGTTCTTCTCCACATTAGGCATCTAAATCTTTCCGTCGCCATTCCTCCATTTTGTCATTCCATAGCATTCCCCGATCGCCGGCTGGCGACGCAAGGAGGGGGCTGGCATAGGGCGAGGGGACATTGCCTGTTCGAAATCTGGGTACGCAGCGAACCTTACTGGAGTCAGTCAGTGTGGGTTTGGGAATGCGCCTAACTTGAGAGTTAGCGCAATAAATCTTAACAGGTCTCAGTGCTGGTCCATAGTGCCCTCTCTCAAATTCCAATTTCATTCCACCCTTAACTTCTGTTTAATCACAACAGTGTCTGCGATCTAGTATTACATACAATTTATCTCTGATATTTTATGCTCCCAGAGAAAATATATATATATATATATATATATATATATATATACATATATATACATATATATATATATATATATATATATATATATATATATATATATATATTAATTGGATATATTTTGTCGTAACATGGAAAAACATTTTTAAAAAATAATACCTTCTTCAGAAGAGAGCCTCCTCTATTGCGATAAAAAATTTCACCATATGAATAGTAATTATTATGCAATAATACTGTCTTGAATGAAATACGATCATTTAGGTTTGACAATGAGTAGTTACAAGGCTGTTTCGTGTGCTTATTATAATATTTAAATGTTTGCATTTTAATACTACTGAAGAGACTTTAATTAAACTTTACCACAATACGAAACAATTTAAGAATCATTTACTAAGCAATGATATTTTTTCACAGGTTTATTTACGAACAAATACATTTTCAGCGGCTGCATTCTGATTTTTTTCTTCTATGATCTGATTTAGGTATTTTTTTCACATACAGTCTAACCTATGACTGTCCAATATTTATGTTTGTGTAATACGATATTTTCTAACAATTTTCGACTATAATCAGATAAAAAATACAGATACAACTAAAATAAAAATAATAAAACATTGATCACAAAGTGGCAATAGTTTGTAATAGAAAGTAATTTTCAAAATAAGTAACTAAAATATATTGATTTATAATTTTAACTGGAAATTGTACAATTTTTACTTTAAAATGTACAGTAAAAGTTTCATTAAGGTACAGCCATGTACACACTAAAAGAGATTCTGAGAAAAGGGTCTAAATTTATGCAAAAAAAAAAGGCAGAATATGGCCTTTGTAATTTTTTTTTTTACAAATAAACTTGTGAAAATATAAGATTTTAAATTGCTTTACATTGCAGCACAGATTCCTTTAATTTTCTTTAGTAGTGCCGTATTAAAATACAAATGTTTAATAATAAAATATTGTGCAATATTCCTTTTTTTATATTAGTCTTTGCAAACACGTATGTGACAATTCTCATATTGTTAGTTAACTTTCCTGTCCCCCCCTTAAACAGTAGACTTATCGCACTCAACATTTCCAATTTTTATGAAAATAACTGCAGATAAAAGAAAATATGGGATAACTTGAATTAGACAATAGACCACCTCTCGAAATACTACGCCTACACATTTAGTCTAGTCACTGAGTTACTCGATGAAGTCAGGAGAATGTGGTGGCTAGAGTGATCGAATTAAGAATAATAGAGTAAGTACTAATACAATCCACTATTTATTAGTGAAACAAGGCGATTTTATGGGTGACTGCAAATATTCCAACACATTGTAATATGGCGATGATATTTACTCATAAGATGGGGTACTTTATATTCAAACTGAACAATGTACTAAGACGAATTTTTACAGAATAATACTGTAACAGCGACGCAGACGAGTTACAGACTCATAATATAGAAAACAGAATGTTCGCTAATTAGTATTTTAACAGCAAAAAGAGGGCGTTATTATTTTCAACTTAACAGTCTTCCCGGTCGGGAAGTTTGTGTTTAGTTTCGCGCCACCCTGTAGGTGTGATATTAATATACCAAGCATTAATAAACATCCGTTCCAATTTCAGACGTTTCACAAAAGACTAACGGTTGAAGGGGGAGACTTAAGGAATAAAACCTCACTTTTATAGAGTACCAAATCTAATTGCAAACGAAAGACTGGAAATTGAAGTGTTAATTTCTACATTTACTCGACAAAGTCAGGAGAATGTGGTGGTTAGAGTAATCGAATTAAGAATAATAAAGTACTAATACAATCCACTATTTATTACACTGAAGCAAGGCGATTTTATGGGTGACTGCAAATATTTAAACACATTGTAATCTGACGATGATATTTACTCATAAGATGGGCTACTTTATCTTCAAAACTGAACAATGTACTAAGACGAATTTTTACAGAATAATACTGTAACAGCTACGGAGACGAGTTACAGACTCATAATAGAGAAAACAGAATGTTCGCTATTTAGTATTTTAACAGCAACAAGAGGGCGTTATTATTTTCAATTTCAACAGTCTTTCCGGTCGGGAAGTTTGTGTTTAGTTTCGCGCCACCCTGTAGGTGTGATATTAATGTACCAAGCATTAATAAAAATCCGTTCCAATTTCAGACGTTTCACAAAAGACTAACGGTTGAAGGGGGAGACTTAAGGAATAAAACCTCACTTTTATAGAGTACCAAATCTAATTGCAAACGAAAGACTGGAAATTGAAGTGTTAATTTCTACATTTAAGTTTAGGATTATGCAGGCATGGATTTAATTATTCTTCACGTTCCTCGACCCCGATTCAAAGCGGCTGCAATTCCTTGCAGGATCTATATAATCCGCACGCGTGTTTAATGGATCAATACGGAGCCCTAACTGAATACAGCACAACCGTCAGTGTGACGTCCAGCGCCGCGGTATAATTTCATCCTCGTCTACACAGCAGATCTGCGGCATCAAGGCTGCGCTACACGTGAAAGCTATCAACATTAAGCGAAAGTACCGCAACCGCGCATAAAACCACACAAAGAACTTTTTTCTTGAATAATTTCGAGGGAAAAATTGTTCCGGAGCCGGGTATCGAACCCGGGACCTTTGGTTTAACGTACCAACGCTCTACCACTGAGCTACCCGGGAACTCTAACCGACACCGATCCAATTTTTCCCCTCTATATCCACAGACTTCAAAGTGGGCTGACAACCGTCAAGCAACCAACTTCGAGTGCACACTAACTCCGTGTGACTTAAATTGTGGTTTTCTGTTAACGAACAGTGACGTGTATTATGCAAATCAAGATTTCAGGTATAACACCCTGTAAAGTTGATTTGAATAATTTCGAGGGAAAAATTGTTCCGGAGCCGGGTATCGAACCCGGGACCTTGGTTTAACGTACCAACGCTCTACCACTGAGCTACCCGGGAACTCTAACCGACACCGATCCAATTTTTCCCCTCTATATCCACAGACTTCAAAGTGGGCTGACAACCGTCAAGCAACCAACTTCGAGTGCACACTAACTCCGTGTGACTTAAATTGTGGTTTTCTGTTAACGAACAGTGACGTGTATTATGCAAATCAAGATTTCAGGTATAACTCCCTGTAAAGTTGATTTGAATAATTTCGAGGGAAAAATTGTTCCGGAGCCGGGTATCGAACCCGGGACCTTTGGTTTAACGTACCAACGCTCTACCACTGAGCTACCCGGGAACTCTAACCGACACAGATCCAATTTTTCCCTCTATATCCACAGACCTCAAAGTGGGCTGACAACAGTCAAGCAACCAACTTCGAGTGGACACTAACTCCGTGTGACTTAAATTGTGGTTTTCTGTTAACGAACAGTGACGTGTATTATGCAAATCAAGATTTCAGGTATAACTCCCTGTAAAGTTGATTTGAATAATTTCGAGGGAAAAATTGTTCCGGAGCCGGGTATCGAACCCGGGACCTTTGTGCACTCGAAGTTGGTTGCTTGACTGTTGTCAGCCCACTTTGAGGTCTGTGGATATAGAGGGAAAAATTGGATCGGTATCGGTTAGAGTTCCCGGGTAGCTCAGTGGTAGAGCGTTGGTACGTTAAACCTGAAATCTTGATTTGCAACTTTTTATCTTTTCTGAAACCTAACTCAAATTACAGGTTACAATTTATAAAGGAGGCCAAAAATATTGGGATTATACAGGGACATCATTTTATTTTTACTTGCATTTTTATTGTACCTGCATTTCTGAATGTACTTCACCCTCACCCCTTCACTAATGTCCTTGCTCCCGTCAGACACACAAACTTACGGCCGCTGTTGCATTCGAAGTCTTCAAGCAGTGAAGTAAACACTGCAATGTATAGTGTGTTTCATAAATATGATTGCGTTTTCTATAGAAGAAAGAACCTATATTAATAATATCGTACCAAAAAATTATATTCAAGAAACGATAAATTAAATTTCAGAGAATATGCTTCAAAATGTTTTTTTAATAATATGCGTACTGAATTGAAGCCTGCATTGTAATGAACGGCAACCATTTTCAGCAACTTGTTTAAAAATCAGATTAGCTTATTTTGAATTGAGGTGGCTAGAAGCAAAGGAATGCTAGTAACATTTGTAATAACATGAGTTAAGTGCATCCAGTGTAAGCAAAAGTATCTAAAATTTTAGTGGCAAAGGGATATTTTAATCGCACCACACATTAAAATTTAAATAAAAATTTCACCGATTTTACGAAAGCTTAAATATTTAAACCCCATTTTCTCAAAAGTAACTTAAGTGTACTTAATACTTAGGACTGAAATAATAATAATAATAATAATAATAATAATAATAATAATAATAATAGTAATAATAATACTATTTTGTGTTATAAATAAATGCTATAGTAATTTACTCTGAATTCAGAATCTCTCATGTGATGTACGCAAGTACATACGCTACATAGGAGCTGTAACGTTCATTGACCTGCATTCAACTTACGCACGCTTGTCTGTGCGAATGTGGGTATAATACATGCGAGTGCGTACGATGCACATGCTTTTAATTAGAGCCTACATTCATATATTATTACATTCCTGTCTATTCATTTCTTGTGACATAGCAGATTTAATAATTTTGACTATTATTTCCGTGGCTAGAACCAATAAAACATTTGTCTCCTGAAGGTATGATTGTGCGTCGCTAACGTATGTAGCCATTACGATTAACTTGGAATGATTCCTCTATAATAATGACCGTCAACAGTTTATTACTTTTGTAAATGAATTGAACGGAGTTACGCAATAAGAGACCAAGCGCCAAAAACCTGTTTCGAGATACTGGCCATTGAAATGTTTTTTATAAAACCTTTTGTGCATGAATTGTTACAACATTCAATACTATTATAAAAAAATAAGACAAATAATACCAAAAAAGGCTAACCAATTTTTAATAATAAACCAGCAGTTGAATTAGTATTTAAAAGCAAAATAAATAAAGGAATTTTATGCAATAAACCTGTTTTTTCCGTACAAATAGCAGCAAAATTCAGATGCTACATTCTTGATTTTTTCCGAGTTAAGGGAAGACTCCACTGAAAATCATGAAAATTTTTCCAAATTTTTTTTTTTTTTTTTTTTTTAGTTATTTCACTTATTCAGAATTTATATTTTCATACCGCAAATGGATTCGGCTCAATTCTGATTACAAATACTCGTATGTTTACACTTTTTAAATTAAGGCTGGAAGGGGGCATGGAATTTAAAGAGCTGTCAATATTGTTTTTCATCGAAGAATTCTTTTTTAAAATTTCTAGTAACTTTTTGTTGGCTCCCTGAAGTTAGTAGATGAATGTAACGGATGAGAATATTAATTTACATAAATATTCATTTTATTTTCGAATCTATTTTTCTGTGTTCATTTTCGTTGATTCAACACCAACTTTCTTATGCCAAATATTAATTAATCTGGATGAAATTTTTACTGCAAGTATTTATGAGGTAGCTGCATGTTTCTATGCATTTATTTTGTGCGAAATGCTGCTAGTTAATTTTATTAATATTTGGCAACATTGCGGCTACCGCAGTAACTCGAAGCAAGCGCGGCTTGCACTGCTTACCTTCTCCTCTTCCTCTGCTGTACTCAGTCGATAACGCGTGCAGTGTGCTGCGTTGCAAGATTTATTTCAACCTTTTTCGCTATTATTCAATTTAAATTCATGGCTAAACGTTTAATTTGCAAAAAAAAAGACTCAGGACATCAACTGTTCAGATTATTCTTATCTATCTACTTGTACAGCAATCAGTCATTTCTATCGGGCCATTACTGCAATAGAGCGCTGCAAATATTTGGCAAAGACTATTTTTTTCTTGCTTAACGATGCTTGATCGAAGGAAAAGTATAATATAAGTTTCGTCATATTTAACATGAAGAATCACATCTTAAATTTTGGTGCAGAGGTTACCTTCCACCCCGTATAGCTGAGGTTAAACCCTGACGCCGATATGAAACCCTTCATCTATAAATTCCTTTAAAATATACTATTTAAATTAAATTTTATTTGATTATATATGACAAAAAACAACTCAAGGGTTTCGAGCTTCTATCCAGATAGGCGAACAACGAATTCAAGACAGTCTACGATAAAATATACAGCAGCGTTATGACTAGAGGGCACATACTGCAGGGACTGCCATCTGCCAGAACATATGCAGCATGTGCCTGTGTTCATAACCCGTAACTTTTTAACCAGTGGAGCGTTAAGAGCAGCTACATGGATATCGCGTTACCATAGTTCGCCTCACAGTACTTTCAGCTAATAAAACTGCATCTTACTTATCAGTTGTAACACTGTTAATGACAAGCCCGATTTCTTCCATAAACGCTAAATTTTTAAATTGTAATACATATGATTATTAGAGTATAAGGTAATTACTTTTAGAACATCAAGCCAACGAAAAAAATTCCATGTCGCCATTAAGAAAAATTACTTCTCAGTTGACTATAACAGGAAGAATTTCTGTATATTTAAGTAATAAATATGAAAAATAATTCAATAAAATATTAAACATCAAAGTAATAAGTGTAAAAACTCCAAGAAAGATCAAAGTAGAACTGGAAGGTAATATTTTAGAATAAGAAAGTATCTGAATTTAACTTGTTCACCTAATCCCCGATGTAAAAATAATACAACTAATCTCTGATGTTACAAAATTACAACGAAATGAAATTATTAAACAGAATTTCAGGGAAAAAAATATATCCATAGAAACAAAATTACCATAAGATATATGACAGGAAACTGTTTTCAGAACATGGGAGGAGTGACAGTAGGAGGAAGAAGAATAAAATGTATAAGATTTGCTGATGATATGGATTTGTTAGCAGAAGAGGAGATAATACTAAGGGATAATATGATACTAGTGCTAAATGACAACTGTGAGCAGTAGAGGATGAAGATAAAATAATAAAATAATGCAAATAAAACGATGACCATGGTCATAGAAAGAAAAATAAAGAAGGTAAACATGCGAATTCTAAATGAGGCAGTGGATCAAGTTTCAAATACTTGGGGTGTACTGTAAGCAGTAACAAGAGCTGCTGCCAAGAAGTCAAAAGGAGGATAATAATGGCAAAGGAAGCTTTTAATAGAAAAAGGAGCATCTTCTGCGGACCACTGGAAAAATAACTAAGAAAGAGTCTAGTTAAGTATTTTGTATGAAGTGTGGCATTATATTTGGCAGGAACATGGACATTACGACGAAGTGAAGAGAAGCGAATAGAAGCACTTGAAATGTGGAGAAGAATGGAGCGTGTGAAGTGGACAGACAGAATAAGAAATAAAGCTGTGTTGGAAAGAGTGGATGAAGAAAGAATGTTGGTGAAATTGGTCAGGAAGACGAAAAGGAATTGGTTGGGCCACTGGCTGAGAAGAAACTGCCTACTGGAAGAAATGGTAAACGGGAGAAGAGATCGGAGCAGAAGATATCAGATGATAGACCACATTAAGATACATGGATCATATGAGGAGACAAAGAGGAAGATAGATAATGGGAAAGATTGGAGAAAACTAAGTTTGCAGTGAAAGACCTGCCCTTGGGCAGAAATGTGAATGAATGAATGACCAAAAGAGAAATACAGACATTCGGGAGAAATTAAAAGTTCAAAATATTGTAAAATATATCCGGAGTAGCTCAGTTGGCCGAGGAGATTGCATGTTGATCTGGAGTTGCGCTCGGGTGTGGGTTCGATTCCCGCTTCAGCTGATTATCTTGTTGATATTTTCAGAGTTTTTCTCCAACCATAAGACAAATTTCAGGTAATCTATAGCGAATTTTCGGTTTCATCTCGGGAAATACCATAGCTCTATACTAATCCCATCCAAGCTAAATAACCTAGTATTTTATACAGCGTCATTATCTAACGAACTAAAAAATAAGATAGCTAGATATATAAAAAAAAACAGGCTTCATCGCTTGCTAAGAATGAAATCAATCCTTCTATCGAAGAAAGCATCACAATACTAACCTAAAGGAAGCTAGATAGAGGAAGATCTAAGCAACGATGATAGCATTTTGAACGTAGGAACAGGCTCAAAACAGTCGGTGTAATGTGGTTAAAAGCTTATCTTTTGCCGCAGTAACTGAATCTTTGTTGCACGTTAATTTATAATAAGAATTGTAACGAACATACATCAGAGATATGAGACATGGCAGATTTAATAACTTCTCTTTCTGCAAAGAAATTTTAGATTGTAACATTGGGTCCACACCTGTGGAGTAACGGTCAGCGCGTCTGGCCGCGAAACCAGGTGGCCCGGGTTCGAATCTCGGTCGGGACAAGTTACCCGGTTGAGTTTTTTCCGGGGTTTTCCCTCAACCCAATACGAGCAAATGCTGGGTAACTTTCGGTGCTGGACCCCGGACTCATTTTACCGGCATTATCACCTTCCTATCATTCAGACGCTAAATAACCTAGATGTTGATACAGCGTCGTAAAATAACCCAATAAAAAAAATGAAATTGTAACATTGGTTCGGATCAAATTGCTCCACACTTAAAGGACAAAATTAAATTTCTTTCAATCATTTATTATCTTAATACACTGCTCTCTTAAATTGACCTAGCACACTGGGAATTAAGCCAATGCTTTACCCAAAACACGCTAAAAAATATTTCAAATAAAATTATCTCCAAAAAGGAAGACAAACAAGCGAAAATGTATTAAAATTTTTGTTTGAAATATATAAAGAATAACCCCATGAAATTAATGGCATTACTCACGATTCACCCTGTATTCATACATTCACACACACTTGAGTGCTTCATTGAGTTTATTTTTTTTTTCTCTGACAAATATACTCTACTGTTTTCATTAAGTTGCATATATATGTGTATCAGACTTTAATCTAAACTGTTCTACTTGATACCACCAATTATCATGCTAGCTGACATTAGTCTTGCAGAATTAAAAAGAAAACTACACAGAGCTAACGCTGACAACATCAGCGACTCTTCTGCAAAGTCTAAAAGAATTCTGTGAAATTTAAACAGTAATAAATGAGACTCTCGCGTTCTTAATTACGGAAGATAGCTATCTAATCTTCGTGTTTCTTCTTTTTATCAAGGCACATAACAATTCAAGCGAAGAAATTAACTTTTCTTACAACTACAAAAATGTTGTCTTCTGTTTAATTAAATGGAAGCGATGGGGAAGAGAAATTTAACGGAAAAGTTAACTAATTTACATATTTTCTCTGAAAGCGCAACGGTTAGGAAGACTAACCCCTACTACCATCATCATCATCATCATCATCATCATCATCATCATCATCATAATCGAACGGAAATTGTTTTGTTTTCCAGACATACGCGGACAAGTCCCTTCAGATTATACAATAATATAGACCAATCAAATTATTGAACCTTTCCAACCGTGACAACATATTTGGAAATTAATAGCAGATTCAACACCTCAACTCAATATTCATAAACATGGGGAAAAGGAATTAAAACCTAAAATAATATCGAAAACAAATTTGGAGCTTCAAATAAGTTTATTTTTATATTCTAACGATGAAAGAGTAATGGAACGGAGAAAAATTCTCTCCGGCACCAGGATTTGAACCCGGGTTTTCAGCTCTACGTGCTGATGCTTTATCCACTAATCCATACCGGATACCCATCCCGGTGTCGGACAGAATCGTCTCAGTTTAAGTTCCAAATCTTGGGTTCCCTCTAGTGGCCGCCCTCTGCACTACGTCATAGATGTCTATGAACGTAGGACCGAAGTCCACACATGTGCTGAGGTGCACTCGTTATGAGTGACTAGTTGGCCGGGATCCGACGGAATAAGCGCCGTCTTAAATCACGAAGCGATTTACGCATATCTGATCCCGGCCAACTAGTCACTCATAACGAGTGCACCTCAGCACATGTGTGGACTTCAGTCCTGCGTTCATAGACATCTATGACGTAGTGCAGAGGGCGGCCACTAGAGGGAACCCAAGAGTTGGAACTTAAACGGAGACGATTCTGTCCGACACCGGGGTGGGTATCCGGTGTGGCTTAGTGGATAAAGCATCAGCACGTAGAGCTGAAATCCCGGGTTCAAATCCCGGTGCCGGAGAGAATTTTTCTCCGTGCCATTACTCTTTCATCGTATGACGCAGAATATCTGCATGGAAATATCATATGTACTTCGGTACATTAAAATAATATATAGTAATATTCTAAATTTAAAATAAAAGAACATTTAAAATAACTTGTGTGATAAACTGTTTTTCAACTACATTTTTAAAGCTCGTGGTACTGACAAAGGATACTCACTACAGAGTAATATTTTTATATTTTCTGCCTTCCAGGTAATTAAGATGGGATTTACACCACCAAAACTCAATTTATTTGCCTTGCCGTGGACTTGATATCCGTAAAAAAAATTTAATACAGCCGCAAATAAATAGTTAGTAAAAGCAAATTCTTTACAGATTTTGTTTCGGCAATAACGTATTCGTACAAATTATAGATAATCTCTTCACGTTTTTTGAAGGAAGAACGATGGCAAGACGAACCATGCTACTATATTGAACTACATATCCTGCGTTATATTAAAGTGAAATTAGCGTACTTTTTGTTTTATTCGTCATAATAATAATCCGTGGCGCTACAGCCCGTGAAGGGCCTAGACCGACCAGCCGGCAGCTGGCCTCACGCTCACATGCCGAAGCAGAGGTGGACGATCATCCAACCAGAATGGAGGTAAATTGTGGTTAGCACGATGATCTCCCCAGCCGTTATAGCTGGCATTCGGAACCGAATTTCGCTACCTATCGTAGCTCCCCAAGTGCATAACAATGCTAGGTGGGCAACGGTCCCATACACTGGCCGAAATTTCATTAGAAAATTTCTTCCCCCATTAGGACTCGAACCAGCGCGCATTCCGTAACGCGATTCCTAGCCTGGATGCCTTAGACAACGACGCCACGGCGTGGGGCATTTGTCATTATACGAAGTATAATTAATCATTATTCACGATGTATCTGTTAAAAATTATATTTTATTTTATGAGTAAGGAAGTTCGCGAAACGAGGCTACAGGCCAAGTGTAGCAGCCCTACTGAATAAATCAAATCATTTTTAACACGTATCGCACATTATTTTTTTGAAAGCCGTTCGTCCGTGCAGGTATAGACACATTCCCTCGACTTCTCCACAGCTGTATTAAGCCTCATTTTAATAATGAAACATCAAATTAAACAGACGGTGGTATAGCTTAATGGGAGAGCACTCGACTTCTGATCGAGATGCCCGGGACATTGTTGAAGCATTTTTATTGATCGGTTGCGCTAGTGAAGAAAAAACAGACAATCGGCGCAAACAGTTGAAAATGTTAAAAATACTTTTCTGATATTCGCACTTGAGATAAAAGTTTTTTTTTCAAAGCTGCCCTTTACTGTCAATTTGAAGCTGTGGTACACGGATGGATCTTAAAGAGCAAATCAAATCTTAGCATGAATTTCTGTGGGATGGAAAGTGAAATGTGGGTTCCATGTCTTAGATTTGCGGTACGTGTAAGAACTCTGTTCTAATAGTGTGTTGTAAACAGGAGAAAGTGAAACAGTGTTATTTTGAAACCGAATGGTTTCGCTCTTTTCTGTTTAGTCCCCATAATCATAATCACAGTGACATCTGTTATCAAGAACTAATAACACAGTAATTTGACGATATTGACATGAAATTTTGCATATTTTTTTTTGATATGAAGATTCAGACCCATTGGCCCAACGGCTCTTGCTTTCTCGTATTTTTTCCTTTTACTAAAAATTCATAGACCTGCGTCGGGGTTCAAACCGTGATACTTTCGTCCAGTTGAAAGAAAGATATCAACTGAGATACTAATAACGACACAATATTTAAATGAAGATACAACACAAAATTCGTGAACCGTATTAAATCGTGGTAGTAGGAAATGATCATGGGATATACAAAGCTGATACGCATCTCCTGTGTGCCATTTTACAAATGTGCCAGAGGCCTCGTGAAATGAAAGGGGATATGATTCACAGGGACTAGAATACGTACAATGAAACATCTGTCACATTCACATCTGAGCTACAGTTTCTCCTACAAGTGTCCACTGGTCGGGGCATGTCAAAGAAATATGCTTCACAAGGAACGAGGCTTTGTGAGAGTTCCAAACAGTGGTAGGACTAAAGCACTTAGTGGAACATTTCCTAATTTAATTTATACACAAATATCCTGACTGATTTCTACAACAGAAAGGACAAAATTGGATTAAGGGATAGGTTTGAAATGGATTGCTATAAATAACGCTACATGACGAAAATTCACAGTTCATTAATCTTTGCTTTACCAATTACGTACTGTATATTTCGCAAGTGATTCGTTTCTCGAATATAGAAACACCTACTAGTATCTTAACTGTGAAGCCTATCTGGAGAGATAGAAAAACTACAGAATACTGCCAGAGAACATGAAAGAAAACATCTGCATAAATGCCAAATGGATTACGAACTTAATTTGTTTTGTTAAAAATAATGATCAATTGATATTAAATTTATTAAGCTCTTATACACAACATTTAAAATTACATAATTCATAAAGTGTGTAGATATTAACCATGTATTGTGGGTCCCTATCACCACGGCATGGCGCGTCCTCAGGTTGCGTGTAGAGGAGACGGCCTCCTGATATGGAGGGTAGCTGCGAATATATTGAATAAGCAGTCGTGGACAGCCTACAAAGGGTGGTCCTCCAGCTTGGGGGTTGGGCGGTCGAAGGGCTAACAACCCATCACCGTAAAAAAGCTTGTTATGAAACCACACAATAAGCCTCCAAATGGAACTAATTCTCTGACACGAACAGTTGAGGAGGCCGAGACGTAGATGGGAGGATAATATTAAAATGGATTTGAGGGAGGTGTGATATAATGTTAGAGACTGGATTAATCTGGCACAGAATAGGGATCGGTGGTGCGCTTATGTGAGGGCGGCAATGAACCTCCGGGTTCCTTGAAAGCCATAAGTAAGATAGATATTAAATATTTCATTAATTTAAGCCTTTCTTCTCAGTTACAAAAATATCTCAGGAACTTAAACAAGCTGAAGAATAAGACGAAGAAGATAATGTACAAGGGGAATTGTTTGCAAGAAGTTGATTAAAGGCAAAGTAGACATTTCAAATTAAATGAGGAAGACAAATAAAATAGAAGAACAAGTGTAGGATGTGTGACAAGAAGGAAAGAAACACGAGAAAGGAAAGGAAATAAAAGCAGGAAGGAGACGGAAACAATGAAAAAGATAAAAATAGGGAAGGAAATGAGAAATTGGGAGGTCATGGGAAAGTAGAAGAACGTGAGGAAGTGAGAGAAGGGCGTGAGAAAGTGGGAGAACATAAGAAAAGGAAAGAGCATGAGATAGGGGAAGAAGGACGTGAGAAAATTTGAGAACATGAAAAAAAAAACGGAGAAGAATGTGAGAAAGTAACACAACATGAGAAAAAGGAAGAAAGGTTAAGAAGCACGTGAGAAGTTGTTAAAAGACGAGATAAAGAAAGAACATGTGAAAAGGGGAGAAGGATGGACGAAACTACGAGAAAGAAGTGATCAAATGAGAGAATCTGAGAAACTACAAGGACGTGAGAAAGAAATTTTCAATATATAACATTTCTCAAACAGATGATATTTATAACTGATCACAAAGCCTAAGAATAATAATATGTAAATAATCATGGACCATCATCATAATGTTGGGTATGTAATTGAGTAATTCGACGTTCATATTAATTACGAGTAAGAAATCATCTCTTTTTTTTTTTACAGAACAGACTTTTTCCCATTATTAGGATGCATATTAAAAAAAAAAAACCTATCTTCTCGAAATTATTATACTATTGCGTTGTCTGTTACTAATAATTGGAAATTTATTGTGGTCCTGTTTTGAATTTACGATCTTGAGACATATTCTTATTATTCATAATAATGTTATTCAATTTTTTATTTTACATACGTTAGTTAAAAAATAACCCTGCTATCTGTACATATTTCATTGTTTCATGTAATTGTTTATTGTAAAACCAATGTAAATGTAAGAATTTTATTGAATGATATGCTACTTAAATATTATTCATACATTCTTATTATGTCATTTTCATCTTTATCTAGTGCTGTATATTTTCACTGTAAATTTTACTGTCTGAAATAGTAATATAATATATTGTGTAATGTAACATTTTGTAAACAGACAACTGCATTGCAAATATTATTGATTATATAAGTTGTAAAATTGTATCGTCCACACACTGCGACTGTGTAATGGAACATAAATTACTATTAGACTACAGTTCAAGTCTCTTAAATCCGTTACTTTCGTTAGCAATTTCTGAAATTAACTACTTCTTGGTTTACTTTCGTTACCGGTAGACACCACAATCTAGTATATACAGTCACGAAGCTTGAGTTGTTGAGGTTGCTAGGAACAATAGACTGTGCAGGTACATTTCGCATTGTCTCTAATGAGGCGATAGTAGCGATCCTAGTAGTTAGCAACTATCTATGGATGCATATTTATTACATATTGAGCTTCGTGACTGTATATACTAAACCGTGGTAGACACCCTGATATACGATCTTTGCTATCGTCGCAGTAATAAACATGACTGTCTTCGTAGTAAAATTACCATTGTATTAATTCTAACAGGGACTTTACCAGCGGTTATCAATTTAGAAATCTTGGCGACTATTTCCTTTCAGTTCGCTGTCTCCTATCCAAGACAACAGACAGCAGGCAGCAGGCGTTGGTCACAGCTGAGTCAGAAATGTGGTATTTACATGGTTTCCTGGAACGGGTTTCAGGGCTATAGTGTAGCCACGTGCGTGTCGGAAGCACGTGGTCGCTGTGATACAAACGTTGTGGCTATCCGTTACACCATTTAAACTCCTCCCTGGGGTACTGTCAAAAGCATGACAATGAGCACACACCTGGGGTCAGCGTAATCTTCACCTATATTACCGCTTCCACATTTAGACCATTTCTCCCCCAGTATTATGAACCATGTGTGTGTGTGTGTGTGTGTGTGTTTTTCAGACACCCCTGCTCGTTAGCAGATTTCTTTATTAAGTTAGTCTGTACAACATTAACTACCTCTAAGCAAGACGTGGATCAGGGGCGGCCCGTCCTTATGTACTACAGTGCTACAGCACAATGATAATTTTGGCTCAAATAATGTATTTGTAATACCACCATAGTATCTGATCTGTCATTTGACAATTTCCCGTGGTTATGTTCATGACGCGTTATAAAGTGTTTAGTCTTCGTGCCTATTTTGGTGCCTCAGGGGGTTCGTTGTGCTACTCAAAGCTCCACATGAAAAATGTAGACAGTTATGCGCATGTGCGAAGCTGAAATCACTGCTCTGATTGGCTATTTTTACGCGGGAAAGTGCTGTAGTCAGCTTCAGCACTACACAGCTTGGAGATTGCAAAAGTAAAGCGTAACGAAAGAATGCTTGTTTGTGGAAGAATTCGGAACTATGTACAATGTATTTGGAAATTCATGTGTCCGACTGCTGCTGCCATCTACCAGTTAAAGTTGCTGTCAACAGCTATACTATACTGAACAAGAGTGTTCCAGATACAAGTTGGATTTCTATACGGAAGACCTGACTTCCGAAATATAGATGGCTGTTCAATTGTCACAATACATAGTATCCAACAATTTACAGGATCCATTCTGTGAAGTATCGAAGTTGTTAAATATTTTGGTTACAACACCAATGACCACTGCTGAGCCAGAAATATGTTTTTCTTCCTTGAAACGCATAAAAACGTTTTTAAGGAACACTATGTCCCAAGATCGTCTCACTGCTCTTGCAATACTGTCAATAGAAAAGTGTATGACGTCCAAGATGGAGGGGTTTAACACCAAATGACAAGTTCTGCAGTACGAAAGAACGTCGTATGGACTTCATATTTCATCACTAGACGAGACTCCAAATTAAAATGAATACATAAGTGTAGGCCTTTACAGTAGGCCGTTATAGAGATTGTAGCACACATTATTTTGACCACCAGCCGCTACTGACGTGGATACCACCTAGGTTTTCATTTCGAGAGGAAATTAATTGAGATTGCAATCGTGGCTTGTGAGATATTTTAACGGGGTTGGGAACAACTGGTCACAGAAAATTGACCACAGAGGCAACTCGCCACATAATTGAAATTCGTATCAAAGACAATTCGCCACATAATTTAAATTCGTATCAAAGACAATTAGCCACACATTAAAATTCAAGGAAATACTCAAATTCGCAGCAATTTATAATATATTTCTATGGTAACAAGACAAATCTAGAAGCTGTAAACTAAATAGGAACTATGGCGGAAGAAATTCGCTTCACAAAATCAGAAAGAGGCTCTGACAAATTAATATATCTTGGCTACATGTACACGAGACTTAGAGAGAAAAAAAAGAATGAAGTACTGTACTCCAACCACGAGAAAGTGTTTGTGGAATGAGACGAAGCGGGGTAATGCTGTGAATGAATGTTGATATCATAAGATGTCATAAGGTCACACACGTGGGTACACTTATCTCTATTGACTAGCTCTCACAACACAAACCATAACATTGATACACACATATTGATACTACCCTAGTTACAAAATTAGATCACTGTTAATCTCCTGGTCTTTTAATCCCTCCATACAGGAAATAACATACGCAGGAGAGCGCATGGTTTTTAAACTGACGTTATAACGGTAATACTGTCTATCTACTTCGTTCCAATAGATGATGCAACACTAAGCACATTCCTTTCACGGTTGATCTCCTGGTTGGAGAACAGTAGTTTGGCGCTGTGACATGCGTGGCGGGTGTGATGCAACAGTCACGTCATCAGAAGATGGAAGCAGTGTCGTCAAAGAACCGTCTGAACACAAGAATCATTCTGCAGACTGGGGAAGGATTAAGGCAAAGGAATGTGTAGAGGAGATGAAGGCAAGGGCGGGAACTTCCCGAGAACCAACGTCTGTCATTCAAAATGAGTTACAGCATATTGCAAGCGAAGCCAATATGAATCTACCGAAGAAACCATCTATTAAAAAAAACTGTGCGCCGTGCCAGGAAGCTGCACCTACCACCTGAACCAAGGAATATTGACGAACTGAATGTTATAGCTGACAGATACACTAAGACCGTACAAGGGGAAAGGCGGTTGTTGTATTTTGAACCGGAGGACAACGTGAAACTTCTCATATTTGCCACTAATTCACATTTAAATCAATTGTTACGGTCCCGTTTTTTGGATAATCGACGGTGTGGCAAATTGTCTATCTGTGGCGAATTGTCCCTATTACCAATTGAAGGGTACACGGGAATAACGATCAAGGTCCATTTTAGAAAGTTTCGAGAAAAACGAGTTTTAAAGTTTAAGCACTTAATACTTTGTTATGTGTGCATTTAATAGAAATTGACGTAGTGGCATGTCAAGAACGATTATTTCTTATTACTAGCTATACCACATGATAGTACTTCCTTTCCACTATAAGATGGTATTATTAACTCAATTTCGATTTTTGATGGACCTTGATCGTTTTTCCCGTGTACCCTTCAATTTTCTGTGGTCAATTGTCCCAGTTACCAATTTTCTGTGGCCAATTGTCCGGAACCGATTTTAACGCGTTTTGAAAATAAGAAGGTAGTATAGGTCATGCAGTAAATATATTATATATACAGAATGTCTCAAAAATAGACAGACAAATTAATTGTGGTAGTAACCACAGAGCTACGAAATGTGCCCGTTAAAACCCGACAAGTCATTCTGCGAATTTGTCCCAATAATTGAAGTTACACAATCGCCGTAAGGCCAAAAGAAGGGAAAGGATATGTGTTATCTGTAGGAAAAAACATTTCCGAAGTTTTTGCCTCTTTTTGCTCAAACGATTTCCAGTTTTTATAGGTAAAATTTGCAAACTCAACCTCTGAGTGATTAGGCAGCGTATGGAGATCTTTTCTCTGACTCCGCAGCAAGTTAGAAGCTGATAGTTCGATGCTAGGTAGTAAAGAGTACGCGTGTACCGATACGGAAATAAAATCTGCAGCTCCCTTATTGTACAGTATAAGTTTCGCTTACAACATTCTGCGCATGTGCAGTAAACAGGAGCCCCTGTATATATGCTACTTGTGAACAGTCGTGTGAAATTATTGTCTACATACAGGTGGACTCCTATCAAGACTCGCTCTAAATTTAATTCCGTATCTGTACACTAACGCACTGTATAATCACAAATTATGTTTATTTGAAATCTCAATAACTATTTGAATTAGAAATCGTGGATATGTTTGAGAGAGAACTAAATAAGATACGCGAGAAAGTAGACGAAACTTATATAAAATGCAGCGAGTTATGTGATATTTAAGGACAACTGTCAACGAGAGCGCAGAGGGTCAAGTTCAGAAATCGTGGAGGTTTTGGAGAGGGAACTAAAAAAAGATGTGCGAGAAAATAGCTGAAACTATATAAAAATTCAGCGAGTCACGTGATAGTTAAAGAAACAACGAAGTGCAAACTAAGACGTTTGAAGTGTAAAAGTGAACCAGAGGAAAGATCTGCTTAGTCTGAGGCATAGATAAATTGAAAATCAATGATAAAGTGTACTTTCTCGAATACTGTGGAAAGAATTGTGACAAACTAGAGTTTTGGACCGAAATCTAGCAGTCAGGTGAATCAAGGCGCATTGAAACGGAGGTTCAATGGACGCGAAAATATGCGTACGTCAAGGCAGCACGCTAGGAAGAATGGAAAAATGCATACGACACAAAACTTCAATATCAATGAAACGAGAGATGGACAATGACGATACCTGATGTCTACTTCGAGTACGAAACAGCTGACCAGAATAAACCAAGGAGGAAAACATAACGTGAGGCAGATATAAAATACTGCGGACGAAGGATTAGGGAAACAACTGGTAGTGTCCGAGGTCAGGAGCATAGACAAGACTAATGGAGGAAAGGCAAGAGAAGACATGAGAAGAACGAGTGAAGGAATGAAGCGACTACCAGATATTAGTGATTGTGAGGACTGAATAGATAGGGCGTTGGAGAGGTTATAGCGAAGAAGAAGAGTGCTAAAAAGTGAGTGCAGGAAAGTTAAGGGTGGCAAAAGTGTAAGAAAAGGAACAGAGAAGAAAGTGTTAAGTGTAAGAAGATAGGGTAAGAGTGTAATAAGATAAACTATCAAACAATGAATACAATGAGAATTAAAGTGGGAAAAAAATATATATGTGTGTGTATATATCTGAACAAATGTGAAGTGGAATATGAGAGAAATTGGAAGTGTAATTTAAGTGAATTAGATATTTGGTGTTTTTCAATGTTTTGGATTGGGAGTAGTAGCAGGGGTACTATAACTGTAGGAGTATTATCGAAATAAATATATGGATAGGGGTAATAAAATAGGAAATTTAGGAATGGAAGGGAAACAGTCTAGGTAGGAGGGAGAGAATAGAAGAGGATAGAGGGAGAAGGACATATAGCAATTCAGTCATTAGAAAGCAATCAAGAAATTCTCGGCAAAGAATACCTTAATAGAAAAGAGTTATATGTATAAAGGGATTGTGGATCGAAAAACAGAAATGTGAAGGTCCACCATAACTGTGAATTGTAAAGTTGAATGACAAATAAATATCAATATCAATATCAATATTTGAATTAGAAGATTGAAACTTATTGCTTCTGTGTTGTTTTGAATTAAGGGACATTCCAAAAAATTTTATCGGTCTATTTTTGAGATACACTGTATATTATATTACAAGTGCTGTTTGTTTTTCTGTCATAAGAAACCTATTCGTGCTACAGTCATAGCCAGATCTTACGAAATGAAAGAGAGATGAAACGATCTATTCTCACTCATGTTTCCGTAGCTCAAACTATATGGCGAACCTGTCGTCACTACCGTAGACTTAACTCATGTTACTCGGTTCGAAACCTGGGAATGTTATTAAATTTTATTACATTTACTGTAATTAATTTTATCTCTGATCTGTAGACAACACAATTTTATTTTGCAGATATTGTGAAGTATTCTTGCACTCCTCCAAACAACTATTATATCTACGTGATTTAATATCACAGCCAGCGAATATATATACTGCAGCACCACTGTCTACATACTATCTTCCAAGATACCCAATGACAAATTCAGACTCGTTCATATTTTGTTATAAGTAGGAGACAATGCAAAATTAAACATATTCTATGCACGCTATATTTATCTCATTTGATTTCTCTGTCGTGCATCGACATATTTTTCAGATATTTCGTTTGCAGATATCCAGTCAATGACTAGATGATTCGTTTCATTAAATCCAATAAAAGTTCTTATAAAATCAGCGCAATTAAATAAACATTAATCAAAAGTATTGAAAATATAAACGAATAAACACATTTTTGGTGACGTTGATATCACATACTGCTCCAGAATAGACATTCAAAATGTTAGTTGATCACAGATCAGGTAAGTTTTAAACTCTGACATTAATAATTGCTAAAATCCACCGAAATTGCAGTCATACTACGGTTTATTATTATTATTATTATTATTATTATTATTATTATTATTATTATTATTATTATCATCTTCCGCATGAAAACAGAATCACGAAGTTCACCAAACCATAAATAATAATAAAATAATAATAATAATAATAATAATAATAATAATAATAATAATAATAAACATATCACCTTAATGTGTAATGTAAAATAAAATTATCCGACTGTAACTTGATCTCGTCAAAAAGTTGTATAACTTTCGAATTGTTCCACATCTTAAAGCTTCAAATGCTAACGTAAGGTCTATAGAATACAATAAATGAAAGGAAAATGGAAAAATGCGTCATGACAACGTGGAAACTCATGCTTTGGTTATTCCCTCCTCGTAGGTGTAGCCTACAGATTTCATAAACCTTTGACTAGCTCCGAAGAGTATTTTCTATATTATACGGCAGTCTTCCAGCTCAGACGTTATTTAAGGACATGGAATTGAGACATCGATTTTAGATGTCAACCGCACTTCAAGTAAAAACATTTATGAATTTGAATCTGATTTTTTTTCTAGAAGTCAGGCATACATAACTATAGCATTTACAATTCTTCATTAATGGTTACGTTTTAAAACTTTAATAAAATTAATTTGTTTCTCTTGAATGTAGTCACGAAGCTTGAGTTGTGAGGGTGCTAGGAACAATAGACTGTGCCGGTACTATTTCGCATTGTCTGTAATGAGGCGATAGTAGCGGTCCTAGCGGTTAGCAACTATCTATGGATGCATATTTACAACGTACTGAGCTTCGTGACTGTATATACTAGACTGTGGCATTAAGTTAATGACGAGGTAAGAGAACTACGCTCTACAAGTAATATATAACAACAGATTTAAAGTTGCATGCTAAGAAGGCAAAAAATGAAACTGGTACGCAACACTGGGTTCACTGGAGACATTTCGTTTTACGGTACCAGCTCAAGTGTTTAATCCGTGACGAAACATACTTATGTCGTTCTTAATATAAATGTAATAGTTCCATATCGTTGGGTGTAAAGCCTCGTCATCTCTACATACCACCCAACCTTGCGGAATTTCCGTTTATAACTAGATTCCAGTCCAATAAAACATAGAAATCCTTTTTTGCGTCTTGAAATTGCGAGGAATGTTTATTATTTCCTCGGTGCCAACTTATGAAATTCGAATGCCGCTGGTGAAGCCGTTAAGTGCTGCAGATATTACAAAACAATATTCTTAGCGTCGGTCAGAGAGATTATTAATTTGCGTCTTGTTTAGCCAACATGTTTGAGAACATCCTACAACCATCCTTGCGAACTACAGATTATTTTTAATGGCTGGTTGATAATTGTTTATCAGAGTGAATAATTATTGGACACAACGAATATATAACTCCGCTAATGATCTGTAACTTTTGTATGCAGTTAGGAGTCTACGGCAATTCGGAAGGCGGTAGTCTGCTAGCGTTTGCGTCGAGAGAGACAGATAGAGAGGGCAAGGCAGCGCACAACATTGTCACATCGTACTTCACGCGCACGTGCGATGTAAATAGCGCAGGAGAGAATTTAAATTATTAAAACACAATAATGACCTTAACCGTTGATTACTGTAAGCATGACACCAAACAAACACTGTTTCCTTCACTAACAATATTCTTTCCACGGTTCTCAATCCCACACCACATGCTTCTGCAGTCGTTTCTTGCACGTTGGCAACGTTGCAGCCAGCATCAAGATGGCCGGAAGCGTTGTGCTCGTCAACGTTTTTAAAATAATTATGCACCTTAAACAATATTTTCCGCACCTGCCTGTGCAATACTTGTTTTTTTTTTGCAGTCTCTTCTTTCATTTATTTATCTTACACACACAGAGTAAATGTTAGTTTTACTTATTCAATGTATTGAAACACTCACACGTGAACAAACGAACTCGGGAAGTACTTGTTATAGACCGATTCCGATTGTACAAGCTTGTGACGTCACATGCCAGAAATGCTACGGCGCATATAGCAGCCGACCGCCTTCCGAACTGCCGTCTAGTCTAGTATAATGAAAAAGAAAAGAATAATATTACCGATTAACAGCGAGTGTTATGCAAGATAATGAAATATTACAAAGTAAAGTAAGAACGGCGTACATCTCGTCACGTATTCCAACACTTCACCACATTTTATACAGTAGGCTCTGCGGGAATTACCAACGGAGGAGTCTTATCTCCTTGACGAGAGACCGAAAACATATTAGGAGATTCTTTTTATATTCTCGGAAGATTTTACGAGACTTACGAGGAAAAAAGTTGTTGTAGGGCAGATTTTCTGATTTTCTCTTATTACTGACGTTTCTGCCAACGTCATTCTGTCGCGATTTCATTCTCCTTTATATCCCATCGAAACTGAATAAACACGGCAGTTCAAAAGGATCGTTCAATAAAGTAATAAAACGTTGGTGTAACTAGAAATGAGGACAACAAGCGAAGGCTAGATGTATCGACGGACGTAATATAGATGTCCGAAAACTAAAGTCATTATTTCACGATGCAAGTGTTAACTGAAGAATCTGTTACAAAACTGAAATTTATGTAGAAATTATTGGTCGAAAAACGTTCCAAATTTTCATGAATGTTAATTCTAATAATCTTCATTGAAATGTGCATTAGTTACGAATCTAATATTGCAATATCGAGTTACACTCCAGACATAGGAAACTTACTTACTTACTTACTTTTAAGGAACCCGGAGGTTCACTGCCGCCCTCGCATAAGCCCGCCATTGGTCCCTATCCTGAGCAAGATTAATCCAGTCTCTATCATCATATCCCACCTCCCTCAAATCCATTTTAATATTATCTTCCCATCTACGTCTCGGCCTCCCCAAAGGTCTTTTCCACTGTGGCCTCCCAACTAACACTCTATATGCATTTCTGGATTCGCCCATACGTCCTACATGCCCTGCCCATCTCAAACGTCTGGATTTAATGTTAGATATAGAAAACTACAGCATAACAATGATGCATGCATGTTTTGGTTCACCGAAGGTTGCCGAATTTGTGGAAAGTCACTTCAAACTAGGCCTATATCTATTCTATTAACAGGACTGTCATGAATTTACTTGTTATTAATAATTTTAGCCTTAGTGTGTTTAAATTAATGACTGAATTTGTGGCTGAACTAATCTACACTTAGTTCTCTGTGAAGATAGATTTACGGTGCGAGCATATTGTTTTGAACCCCTAAATTTAGGCGAGCGTTGTAGCTGACAATACAAATATACTTGCT
Organism: Periplaneta americana; assembly: GCF_040183065.1. NCBI lineage: Eukaryota > Metazoa > Arthropoda > Insecta > Blattodea > Blattidae > Periplaneta > Periplaneta americana. The sequence continues at coordinate 170,124,929 of NC_091126.1, read as the reverse complement.
ACGCGTATTGGTTTATGTAGTTAAGTTGGTGGCAGAAGAGACGATACTAAGGGGTATGCTACTATAGGTAACCTACAAGCAAAACTCAGCTCGTACTCCTCGTGGCGAGCATGCTATACCCCTCTTACTGCCCTGCAGTAGGCGTGAGGGCATGGTGGGTACGGGAGCATACGTCATCTGCGCGAGACAGTCACGGCCGCTGGTTTCTGAGCACTGAGGTTTCCTTGTTGGATGCCTATAGTACTAAATGACAGCTGTGAGCAGTATGGGATGAAGATAATTGCGAACAAAACGAAGACAATGGTTATAGGAAGTAAAATACAGAAGGTGAACATGCAAATTCGAAATGAGGTAGCAGAACATGCGGACAGCTTCATATACTTGGTGTATACTGCAAAGTAGTAATATGAGCGCTACCAGGAAGCCAAAGGTGGATAGCAATGACAAAGCAAGCTCTTAATAAAAAGGAGCGTCTTTTGCGGACATCTGGGAAGATAACTAAGGAAGAGTTTTACAAAGTGCTTTGTGTGTGGGAAAAACATGGATATTACAACGACGTGAAGAGACACGACTAGAAGCATTTGAAATATGGGCATGGAAAAGAAAGGAGCGTGTGAAATGGACAGATAAAATAAGAAATGAAGCTGTGCTAAGAAGTGACTGAAGAAAGAATTATGCTGAAATTGATCAGGAAGAATAAAACAAATCGGCTGGGTCACTGGCTAAGAAGAAGCTACCTACTGGCAATTGTGCTGGAAGGAATGGTGAACGGGAAAGAAGGAAATATTAGATGACAACTTTAAGATATATGGATCGTATGTGGAGACTAAGAGGAAGTCGGAAAAGAGGGAAGATTGGGTAATGCTGAGTTTGTAGTGAAGACATGCCCTTGGGAAGAAAACAACGAATGAATGAAAAAAATGTTATGTTTTATTTAACGACGCTCGCAACTGCAGAGGTTATATCAGCGTCGCCGAATGTGCCGGAATTTTGTCCTGCAAGGAGTTCTTTTACATGCCAGTAAATCTACTGACATGAGCCTGTCGCATTTAAGCACACTTACATGCCATCGACCTTGCCCGGGATCGAACCCGCAACCTTGGGGAATGAATGAATGAGTTTGATTATCATCCAGTATTTATTTAAATTTTTCTCACTGCAGTTTGTTACAATTTAATTCAATTTACTTTAAATTAAGTTATTTACTCGCCACGGCATTAAATACCGTCCACAATTAACTGTGGCATTTATAGAAAAAAAAAGGCGACGAAATTAAGGGAAAACTGCATTAATAACCAAGTGTTCTTTATGTCATTCAAAAATGACTGATCACATTTTTAGAATCACTTATTATGATGTCACCAAGAAATAGTCACCGGAGAGCGTATCTCAGAGAGACAACGAGTTGGACTCGAGATCTGAGACTGTGCTCGACCTGGGTTCGATTATCTGCTTCGAATTTTTCCCAGGATTTTTCCCCAACTGTATGCGAATGCGAGGTGATCTCTTGCCGCTATCACCAGTTCCACCGACAAGCACAACAAAGCCTTCAGACTGAGATGCTTTCGGAAGAGAGGAGCAAGATTCCATTACTGAAGTCATCACAAATATACTGTTTTCATTAAAAAAACATAAGGTCATTAATCTTGTCATCTTATCAATCCTTAGGCTGTGAACTGAATTGCTAGTCAAAAATGATTGAGCGCTCTCAAAGCCTCACGGACAGCTCGATTCAGCGTTAATGGCCTCTGTCCTTGGTTGTTTGGCTAGTAAGCGAGCTGTGTTTGGTCACAAGAAAGAAATTTAATCACAAATGTGCATAGGAGGGGAAGAGGAAAGAGGAAGAACGAAAACAATATCTATGCTCGAAGCTGAGGGACACTCCTGTTAAGAAAATGTAAGTCATCATGACATTGTTTAGTCAACAGACGTAGTGGTTAGTAACTGGACATGTGGAAGAATGGTGTGTTTCAAGACGGAGTGTACAGCAACATGATAAGAAGGAAGTGTTATGACTGTGCAGCCTGACCTGTGTGGCCCAGCCAGCCAGTAGTGATGAGTAACTCGCTCTTAGTCTACTGTTCTCCAACCAGATCAACCGTGAAAGGAATGTGCTTACTATTGCCTCATCTATTGGAACGGTCCACACCTGTGGAGTAACGGCTAGCGCGTCTGGCCGCGAAACCAGGTGGCCCGGGTTAGATTTCCGGTTGGGGCAAGTTACCTGGTTGAGGTTTTTTTCCGGGATTTTCCCTCAACCCAATATGAGCAAATGCTGGGTAACTTTCGGTGCTGGACCCCGGATTCATTTCACCGGCATTATCACCTTCATCTCATTCAGACGCTAAATAACCTAAGCTGTTGATAAAGCGTCGTAAAATAACCCACTAAAATAAAATAAAAAATCTATTGCAACGAAGTAGATAAATAATATTACCGTTATAACGCCAGTTTAAAAACCATGCGCTCTCCTGCATATGTTATTTCCTGTATGAAGAGATTAAAAGACCAGGAGATTAACTGTGATCTAATTTTGTAACTAGGGTAGTATCAATATGTCTGTATCAATGTTATGGTTTGTGCTGTGAGAGCTAGCCAATAGAGATAAGTGTATCCACGTGTGTGACCTTATGACATCTTATGACATCAACATTCATTCACAGCATTACCCTCCTTCGTCTCATCCGGCGGAGACTTTCTCGCGGTTGGAGCACGGTATCTACTTACTCTTTGCAGGGGCCAAAATTCCTGAATCGAGCTGTACAGTTAGGTTAGTTTTGCAACGGTACTACTCCTGGTAGAGGGGCAGAGAAGGCCTGACGGCCTTGTCTCTACCAGGTTAAATAAATAAATACTAATACTAAATACGATCAGGTGATCTCTGTATGGTGTAGGTGTGTAGGACGTCCCGCTGAACAGCCGAGGGGAAAAATCACATGCTATAGGCATGCAACAAGGAAAACTCGGTGCGCACAAACCAGCGGGCGTGACTGTCTCGCGCATATGACGTATGCTCCCGTTTCGAGCCATGCTCTCAAGCCTACTGCAGGGGAGTAAGAGGGGTATAGCTTGCGCGCCGCGAGGAGTCCGAGCTGAGTTTTGTTTGTAGGATACCTATACCCTCTCCTCACACGCACTGAACCGGTATCAGGTCTAAATATACGCGCTGTATTTCTTCATTCATTCGGATGAGGGCAATTCAATTTAATCATTCTGTTCTTTGAGAAACTCAACGAAGTTTAACCATTTCGATACAGCTGCGTTGTGTAATATGCTTGAAACTCGAGCTTTTTTCCAGACATCATTTTCTTATTATTGCTTTGTTTAAAGAAACGCCAGCGCTCGCTCCACTTTCTAACCCGATCTTCGAATACGGATGTAGGGCCTACACAAATTTCACCCATTTTTATTTGTCCTGGAGACCTCACTCGGAATCTCGCAGAGGGAGGGAGACTATAGAGTATTGGTGAAATGGTGATAAAGGAGAGGAAAAACGTCAGAACAGCGGTGAAAACCTCTCGCGACAGATCAGTCAATCAGAAATACCTTCGTGTCTCAGACGGTTATCGAACCCGAATCGTTACGATAGGAGGTAGAGAGAATAACCACTAGCGCACGCGCAAGATAGACACTCATTTTAAGCTGAGATAAAATTTGATTCTCGAAGAATTTCGTGTAATGAATTTTAAGGCCACACCTAATGAACTTATCTATGATATATCAGTTGGAATTAAATTTCGTCCGAGTGATTACTGAACTGAAGATTAACATATCCAGGATTCGTTCATCAACATTTCTTGTGTCAATTTTATGCTCTAGGCCAGCGGTCATCAGCACAATGCATCCTTGGGCTAGCGTCTGTTACCCGCGTATAAGATATTGCACCCCTTCAGCACGACACTTCTTACCCACTACCCAATTCAGAGAGTGCTGACAACCACTGCTCTAGGCTACGAAAACTTTTGTCAATCGTTTTAGAAGGAAACAGAATAGATACTTCTAGTATACTACAAGATATCCTTCCGTCTATGTCCATATATGTATGTTGAGTATAGACTTGATCCGTATTCGTGCATTTTCTTGATAATTGAAAAGTACTTAAAATACAGTGCTCAATCATTTCAGTATGTAGTATAGTAATATATGAATAAGCTGTTAATGTTTATAATGAGGAAGGAGAGAAGGAGAGGGAAATGGGAAGACAAAATTAAGTGAAAAGACTGTCATTAGGTGCACAGCCCTGAACTATTGAAACCACTGTGCTACACTGTTAAGCGGAACACCTTGCACTTACCTACAGCACTTTTCAAATTATCTCGTAATTAAAACAGAGGTTTCCAAACTTTCTCAATTAACGAGCAAAAGTTTTTAAAGGCACGTTATGTCAAAAACAGATGCCTAAGAGTGGTCAGAGTTGTGTTTACCAAGTAGTTAGGTTCTATCTTCTTAAATATTTATGTCCTAAACACTGGCACCAGAAAAAATAGAACACAACAATTAATATATATATATATATATATATACACACACATTTTACATTTAATATATCGTTACCTTAATTCCAAAACCTCGTAACTCACTCCGATGTCGATTTCCACTTTTTTCGCGTTTTTTTAAGTATATACACACAGATGTTAAGTGATTTAGTAATATCCCAATACTAGCGCTAGTATTCTCAATTAAGCTTCACTGCTTTCTTAGTGGATGGATATGTGGAGATATCTTCAAAAACGCGCAAAAAGTGAAAATCGACATATGAGCCAGTAACGAGATTTTGGAATTATGGTAACGATATGTCTTTAGCGCCAAATTAAAATGTTAAGACGCAGATGAGCACACTAATCCAGATAATTAAATGTTGTATTGTACAACTGTCTCATGTAGAAAGCGACCAATAGACAAAATATACTTCCAAGAATGCGCAACTTTTTAGTAAATGTCCATATATTCATATACAGAGTGATCCATGAAGTATAGCCTACGCTTTAGGAATCAGTTCTCTAGGCCATTTTTGAGAAATACATATCATATGAATATAGGTTAGATTATAAATATTTAAGGAGCAACAGATATCCAAACCGTAGGAAAGTAGAAACCGTCGTGAGCGGAATAATTAAAGGAAATCAAGAAAGTAGAAGCGGTCGTCTGCAGAATAATTAAAGGGAATCAATTTAAGGGGCAATTAACTGCCCTGTACCGCCAGTGCGCCAATGTTAAATTTGTTTATTTACTGGCCCTTTATCTCAGGAACTACTGAAAGTATTGTGCTGATATTTTTGAAGGATAAAGATACAAGGTTTGTGAGCAAACTGACGCTATTTTATCAAGACATATAATTTAAAAAAAAACTAAAGTAATGTTTGTTTTTTTATGCCATTGTCCAATTTTCTCAGGAATTATAAATGATTGAAGGATGTAATTTTAAACACTTTGACAGTAATATAATACTTTATTATTATTATTATTATTATTATTATTATTATTATTATTAATTGTCTTATTTTTATACTTTGTATGTCTAATTTATTCTGACCTGCTGTTCACATTTTATTATGCTTTTTCCTTTCTTTCTGTATGTTATATATTACGTCTGATTTCTACTTACTTGTTTACATATTATTATTATTATTATTATTATTATTATTATTATTATTATTATTATTATTATTATTATTATCTCATTCAGTTTTGTGTGTAAAATTGTAGTGTACTTTGTAACTTTGTAGTGTTTTTTGTAACGCAGTTTTACTCCTGGTTGAGTGTTAGAAAAGACCGTATGGCCTTAACTCTGCGAAGTTAAATAAATCATTATTATTATTATTATTATTATTATTATTATTATTATTATTATTATTATTACGACAATAATGAATTTGACGCACACCAAGTTATGCACGTCTATTGGTTTCATAAGAAAATAATGTTTACAAAAATAACAAAATAAAACCACGTTACTTAAAATATATATACAGTATTTTCTTCGTAACTTCTATTTCAAAATAAATCTTCGCCAGTATGCTTAGAAAGCTTGCACCTTTATCGTGTAAAAATATTTAATTGTGACATCTTAGTAGTTTCCAAAACAATGGGTCATTAAATAAACAAATTTAACAATGGCGGTACAGGACACTTAATCTCCTCTTAAATTAAGCGGGAAGGTTATTAAAAAATAATATATTAAACGGGAAATAATCATATCTCAGCTTGAATCAGATTTTAAAATATGCTTCCTTCCACTTCAATTAAATTAACCGCACATATATCAATTGCTAGCATAGCACTTCGTAGATCATCACGACTGATGAGTGCAGAAGCATTTATAATACCCAGATAGGTCGGCCTTATAGGCTTTGACGTTAACAACTTTTGTAAGGTTTACTACTCTGCCATCTAGTTGTTACATAAGGAGTCACGTCATAATTCCCATTTGAATTGCATTAGCGACTGTACTGCCATCTCGTGTTAGTTTACGGCGGACGGGTGGCGCTCCTGGCGGTTGTTCTCTTCAAAGTGCTGCCGATTTTAACAAAGCGATGAGTTATCTGTTACATATATGATGTAGGATAATACCGACAAGTTTTTATAGTTCTCTTGGTTGTAATTTCGTAAGTTAGCTGCTACTACACAAGAGAAGTGAAGGGAGGTACAATTATGTTCACAATACATACATCGCCTCTTCTCTAAAGCGACATCTCCCAATATAACACTGCGAATGACGGATGTTAGGCCTATACATCGACAGCTGATAGGCCTATCACTAGAACTGACTTATCCTACCCCTCTCCTCTTCACGTTAGCAGGGGCGTATTTTGCGGGCTACCGGGGCTACCGGCGGTAGCCCAAGGAAACTACAAAAGAAAAAGTTTATAATATAACATAATGTAATAATTTTGTATTATCAGTTTTACCATAGTAATTAAAATTAAAGTAATTGTTAGATATATTTTGTGTAATAATAGGGTCAGCGGTAGCCCAAACCCTTTAACCAGTATACGCCACTGCACGTTAGAGAGGAACCTCACTCCCCTCAGAGCAGACCCCACTGTTTGCATTAAGATAGAAACATTTTACAAGCCTTGTTCACAGTGCGAAGTATGAATTTCTACAAAGAAATGAAATTGGATCCATAGTCATATGGCATGTTTTGCTCAAAATGATCTATAAAACAAACTCTAAAAACAGGTGTCATAATTAAGGGGAGAGGATGGTATTTTTTAAAACTTCTTTCCTATTTGGTTTAAAATATTAATTTTTTGTATGTAGAGAGCTCATAGCTGTAGCAACTCACCAAATATAAATATTAAAATATATATATATATATATATATATATATATATATATATATATATTTGGGGGCCCATATTTGAAAAAAAACAATGCAAGATTTTACTAAAAACGATATATCTTAACCATTTTTAAAGATAGATTCAAACAGTTTTTTGCAATGTATTTGCAAAAGCATGCTCTACAAACTGTCTGTAACAGAATTTTGATATTAGTCCGTACGTTTGTAAAATAAACAATTAAAATATTATAACATATTTTTATTTCCTTTTTGCAAACAAACGGACGTATTTTTTAAATGAAATCAAGTAACAAAATTCTGTTACAGAGAAAAGTTTCCTAATAGTCTAAATAATGTGTGTTCTAAATTTCATGCATGTATCTTTAATAGTTCAGAAATTATATCCATTTTTGTTTGGCAATGTAGCAAAAAATGAAGTTACCGGAAACCGATGAAATGGGGTGGCTGATTTAAAAATTCATAGCGCAAGAAGTTTAAAAATCGCGTCTCGTCTGGTAGAGGCACAAATACCCACAAAATGTTATGCAATGCATTCCAAACATATCAAAGGGTATTTTAAAGAATTTTTTTTTAAATTTAATTTACCTGGAACAACAAAAGGGGGGGGGGGGCGAATGATTTTAAAATCCATGACGCAGGAAGTTTAAAACTGGCGTCTCAACACTCGACAAGTCCACAAATAACCACAAAATGCTATGTTATGTATTTCACATATATCACAGAGTACTTTAAAGGATTTTTTTTAATTCACTCATTTTTCACCAAAAAATACCATCCTCTCCCCTTAAGGAGTCATTCTCTATATACAGAGTGGAAGTGAAAAAAACCTTTCAAATTGAAAGAAACAATAGGGTACACGTAAATGAATAGAAAACCTATATTAAGTTTTGTGATCAAATGCACGATTAATTCGAAAATTAAGTTTGAAGTTTCGGCAGTCCGAAAACATCGCCGCTAACACACTCTACTCGTGTTACAGGAGTACGAGGTCAACGAACTCTGTGTGTACAAAAATCACAGTCCTACTCGCAATACTTGCCGCATAAGATATTTTTAAATATTTGGGAAAAAGCTTTTTTTTTTCTGAAAAAAAAAAGAACTATGAACTTTCCACCAATATATTATAGTTTTCCTCGGAATATAAAATTTATATATGCTTTCACGTATTAATGAACTAGGTTACATTCTTTACTAGTTTCAGCCTGTGGGCTATCATCAGAACTGGGTGGTCTTCGCGCCTGCTGATTGTGTTTCCTGTGGGGGTGTGTTTGTATAGTGTAATGTGCAGTCAATAAGTGTTTGTGTTCTGAAATAAAGTTATGTGTTGAGGATTTGATGCGGGTGTGTTTTTGTGTGCCTGAATATTTCGTATTGTTCTAGTGTGTTTAGTTTCTGGTTTTTCGGTTGGAGATGTAGAATTTCCATGTCTGCGTTTATGTTGTAGGTGTGGTTAGCTTTTCTGATGTGTTCTGTGTATGTGGAAGTGTTTTGTGATTTGGTTATGGCTGTGATGTATTCCTTGTAACACGTTTGAAGCTCAATACTTAGTAAATATGCATCCATAGATAGTTGCTAACCACTAGGATCGCTAATATCGCCTCATTACAGACAATGCCAAATAGTACCGGCACAGTCAATTGTTCCTAGCACCCTCACAACTCAAGCTTCGTGACTGTATATGGGCTATTCCATATGGAATCGATCAGTAAACACCTCGCATTTTTTAATACTCTAATTTTTCCCCTATTTATACAAGGTGCTGAGGAGAGTGCATTTTCAAAAATATACTATCGAAAGTCAAACGGTTTTCGAACTAATGAGCGACAAATTTAGCGTATTTTATAAAAACAAGCCTCTTTCAGCGCTCAGAACTCTGGAACCATTTACTGCAGAACATTGAACGGGAGCTCATTTTGAAGCTGACATTTAGTAGGTTATGATAAGAAGTAATATTTATTTTTATTGTATACAGAGAGACGGATAATCTGATTTTACTTAATTTTAGGTTTTTTGCCCATTTGTAAAAATGTAAAAAATATTGAGAAAAAACCTCGCATTATTAAGAGGGATTTGGCATTGTTTGCTTAGTGGCTCGGCAATAAGTTTAGAGAGTATTAAATAAATTATTTTCACACGCCTAGACTTGAACGGCGCAGTACCCCACACACTGGCCGAGAGCTGAAGATAAGCGAGCGTTGGGTGTCATTTTACTCCTGTGTTTATGAAAACTTGTGATAAAGCTAGCCCAGCCATGACTGCTAGACGACACATCACGTGTTTGTCTCCTGGCCTTGCTTGTCTCGACTACCTACAGTCAGCTGGTTAGTTCACGCGCGTACTATTTATTTTCCTTATTTGATATTTTCAATACTTTCTTATCAACGGTGCACCAGTAAAAAATATGTGTTTATTTGTACTTTCAATGCGGAATCTAACCATATATTTTACAAATATTTTTTCGTGGGCAAAGGCGTCATAATGAAGAAAAATCTAAATTTCCCCATTTCCATAAAAAGTAAGAAAACTGTTTACATGTCAATATAAACTATAATTTCTCAGCATCAAAATAAACAATGATTTTGATCATTGGGTGGAAGGGTTTCGGAGCCACAACAGTTTAAATTTGCTAATTTTATGAAAATACGATAAATTTAAATATTTTAAATTTAAATACTATGAAGTTCTGATGTCTCAAACTTTGCACAAAGCATTATATCACAGTTTTCAACGGACAGAAAAAGTTTCATTGTATTTAAAAATTGCAAGATCAATTTTCTCTATATTTCGGTCGATTTGAGATGGAATAGTCCATATACTAGACTGTGGTAATACATTGAAAAGAATTTAATATTACTGTTTAACTGAGGAACCAGAGTACACAAAGTTCAAATTATGTTTCAATATTAAATCTAAAATTGGAAATGAGAGCCGTATGCAGGACTTGCATTCTGTATTACGAGCAAATGAACTTGTTCCATGCGCAAGGCTTGTGTATCGTTAATTCGAACTTCATTTAAACATGAAAAACACAGGAATGATGCATCGAATGAAATTATTGGATATTTTAACCGTAGAATGGATTGCGAAACTGCACTTCAATATCCTGTAGACAGAGATAGCACGGACACATGTTACAATAAATTAATACCGTAATTGTACACACATTCCAGGAAAATTGAACGGTTACGCTACTCATTACTCGTTCTACATTTGCTCCAAAATTACCAGTGGAGTCCATTGCACGTACATAGTTAACTGTTTTCGACTGGGAATAAATAGTTCGTCTTTTTCAATTTCAAATAAGTTCATTCTGAAAAATTAATGATTTCATGTTCGAATTTATTTTTACATTTAACTATAAGCGGCATATGAGAATATTTTATTGGAAGAATAGGTTAATTACATTAAGGGGAATTGGACGTTATCGCATGCAAAGTAATGGTAAAAATAGCCTATCTTCAAGCAGTCATAAATATAATACTATTTATCACAGCTATTTCATTTCTTTTAGTGATATATGTATACATATTAAGCTTTAAAATGAAAAAAAAAGAATGGTTAATCTAGTGTAAATCCTGCCCTTAAATTAATTGTTAAATTTAAACATATTTTTTATATAAATTCACTACATATCTGTGATTAGGTACACTCTATTCACTTATCATAGCACACATTGAATTAAAATTTTGACCACTTACTGCTAATAGATACTAAAACATATCCTACTAAAATTATTAAAATATCTGTAATACTATGGGCATAGGGCTTATATTAATCTTCAATTTTTTTTAATTTATTCACGGTGATGATTTCTATAAGTCCTATGCCCATAATATTACAGATACATGTATAATTTTAGTAGGGTATGTTTTAGTATCTATTAGCAGTAAGTGGTCACATTTTCAATTCAATATGTGCTATAATAAGTGAATAGAGTGTACCTAATCACAGACATATAGTGAATTTATAAAAAAATTGTGGTTAATTAAAAAAATTAATTTAAGGATAAAGATTTACTCTAGAGTATCCATTCTTTTTCATTTTAAAGCTTAATATGCATAGACACATAGCTAACAAAAATGAAAGACCTCTGATAAATAGTATTATATTTATGACTGCTTGAAGATAGGCTATTTTTACCATTATTTTGCATGCGATAATGACCAACTCCCCTTAAGAATTTGTAGCTGTAATACATGAACTTAAAACAATATTGAGGGCTTAATGTGATACTAAAGTAACTACAATTGATGTTTTATTCACAACAAAATTTTAACAGGCAATACGCTTATGTCACATGAACTATACCATCAAGTTTTGTAGTTACGAATTGTATTATATACAAGACTGTTACGATTTTTTGTGACCAAGTAGTAGAACGAATTATTATCAATTAGTGTAAAAACCTAAAAATGTCGATTTTTGTAGCTACGTTAGTTTCACACTAAGCCCTCGATACGCTTGCACTAATATAATTGGTTAACTCATGACACAAGTGAATTATTATCATTATTGTTATTATTATTATTATTATTATTATTATTATTATTATTATTATTATTATTATTATTAAGGGGAGTTGGTCATTATCGCATGCAAAATAATGTTAAAAATAGCCTATCTTCTAGCAGTCATAAATATAATACTATTTATCAGAGGTCTTTCATTTTTGTTAGCTATGTGTGTATGCATATTAAGCTTTAAAATGAAAAAGAATGGATACTCTAGAGTAAATCTTTATCCTTAAATTAATTTTTTTTAATTAACCACAATTTTTTTTTATAAATTCACTATATGTCTGTGATTAGGTACACTCTATTCACTTATTATAGCACATATTGAATTGAAAATTTGACCACTTACTGCTAATAGATACTAAAACATAACCTACTAAAATTATTCATGTATCTGTAATATTATGGGCATAGGGCTTATAGAAATCATCACCGTGAATAAATTAAAAAAAAATTGAAGATTAGTATAAGCCCTATGCCCATAGTATTACAGATATTTTAATAATTTTAGTAGGGTATGTTTTAGTATCTATTAGCAGTAAGTGGTCAAAATTTTAATTCAATGTGTGCTATGATAAGTGAATAGAGTGTACCTAATCACAGATATGTAGTGAATTTATATAACAAATATGTTTAAATTTAACAATTAATTTAAGGGCAGGATTTACACTAGATTAGCCATTCTTTTTTTTCATTTTAAAGCTTAATATGTATACATATATCACTAAAAGAAATGAAATAGCTGTGATAAATAGTATTACATTTATGACTGCTTGAAGATAGGCTATTTTTACCATTACTTTGCATGCGATAACGTCCAATTCCCCTTAATTGGTTTATTTTAAGACGCTTTATCGATTGAGATGGTTATCTAGTCTGAGTGAAATGAAGGTGATAATGCTAGCGAAATGAGTCCAGGGTCCAGAGCCGAAAGTTTCCCAGAATTTGCTCTTAATGATTTGAGAAAAGTTCCTGGAAAAAAATATCAACCAGATAATTTGTCTCAACCAGAATTTTAATTCGGGGACGCTTACTCCACAGCGGTGGACTATTATTATTATTATTATTATTATTATTATTATTATTATTATTATTATTATAGATCGTTATACGTAATTAAAAATCTTGTCTGCAGTGTTCACAACAGTTCCAAGGAAGTCCGTCTTGCCGAATAATTCAGTAGCTAGCAAACAGTATCCAAATACTTTTCAGCAAGTCTCACTACGTGTAAATCTGTTTTAGCAGAAAGGCTGGTTCACAATAAATCGGGAACGGAAACGAGAACGAGAACGGAAATATTGTTAAAATAAATGTATTTCCGTTTTCGTTCTCGTTTCCGTTCCAGATTTATTGTGAACCAGCCTCAAAGGTTGTCCTTTTGGGGACTCATTCAACACATTCATTTCTCCTTTTCTTTGGAGTTAGTGGTCCGCCCATCTAGTTCGGCTGGATAAAATTTTGGTAAATAGCCTATATTATTCCTTTACAAACGAACTCATTTTTATTGGATATTTTATATTTGAATGTGAGTGAAATAAATAATGAACAATACAGATAAAAGTTATAGAATGAAAGAACGAAATATGTAAATATAGAGGAGTAGAGAAAAAAGCCAAGGAACAAAATTTATTGAAATGGGATTGAATGAAAGGTAGGTGAGATAGAAGAAGCTTGTAAATGAGTTAAATATTAAGTTAAGAATTAGTGAGAAGAACGAAAGATTGAAAGCTAAGCAGAAAAGAAACAGACGGAATGGGGAGATATGCAGGAATGGAAAGGGAAACAATGGGAAATGTCGAACTAGTAAAGAAACAAAGAAATATATGAAACATAAAATTATAATTACAAAAATTAATTAACAGACGAGAAAAACTATAAGGAATTGAAAGACAGGAAGAAAAATGTATGGAGTCAGCGAAGTATGCAAAAACATTAAGGGTGCTATTCATAGACATTTAGCTAGCCCGCGCTACGAGCGTGCTAAACTAGCCCCGGCTATGGACTAGTTACTTGTACGGTATTCATATCATATGATATCGCTAACATTGGTTTATGAATACGAAAAACGCTAGTTCGCTGATCATCTACCGGAAGCCCGCGCTAAGAATATCTATGAATACTGCCCATAGGGTGCTATTCATAGACATTTAGCTAGCCCGTGCTACGAGCGTGCTAAACTAGCCCCGGCTATCTACTGGTTACTTGTACAGGATTCATATCATATCGCTAACACTGGTTTATGAATACGAAAAACCTTAGTTCGCTAATCATCCACCGGAAGCCCGCGCTAAGAATGTCTATGAATACTGCCCATGGGGTGTTATTCATAGACATTTAGCTAGCTCGCGCTATGAGCGTGGTAAACTAGCCCCGGCTATCGACTTGTTACTTGTACAGGATTCATATCATATCATATCATATCATATCATATCATATCATATCATATCGCTAACACTGGTTTATGAATACGAAAAACGTTAGTTCGCTGATCATCCACCGGAAGCCCGCGCTAAGAATGTCTATGAATACGGCCCTAAAAAATTTAGAAAGAAAAGAGAAAGACGTAAGGGTGAGACAGAAAAAAAGACAAACGGGACAGAGTGACATAGAAAGGAAAATAAGACATAAGAAAATAAAAGAGCCATAGACGAACGAATGAAAAAGAACTACAAATTGATGAATAAGAAAGGCAAATGTAAAGTGAGAAATAAGGAAGAGAAAAGTAATAATGTAACAAAAGTGACGTACAGAAGGAGGAAGGAAAAATGGAAGAAATAAATATATGTGAAATCAAGAACGAGAAGCCTGGGAGAGGGGATGAAAAATCTGAAGTCATGTAGCGTTAACTTATATAACGTTCGTAGTTTTTCTTGCACTAGACAATTCCACACGGCATTTTTAGATAATCAAATGCGAATTCATGGAACTAATACACCAATTGTTCTTACAGCTGGCGAAAATGCTGAAACTTAAAATTTCCTACACATCCATGTCCTCATTTCTGTTATGCAACAGGAAACTATTATATTGTATAAACAAGTGTGGATCTTCTCAAATTGGCTCTTAGAGAAATTTGTAATGTAAACCGCAGTCACGTTCTCCAAAGCATATCGTATCTGCGAGGAGTTAAAATATACAATCATTCTAAATGCATACCCGTAGTGACGTCCTCTACAGAAGGATACGGAACTACTTAAGCGTTGTCTAAAACGAAACAAAAATATAGGCATAGTCTTGCACACTACACTAGAAGAAATATTCATATAGTTCTCCACATTATATTATCCCTGTGTTTTTTCAAATCTTCGAGAATGTGTGTAAAATATACATTACCACGCAATGAAAGGTAGATAAATTAGTGAGAATTTTATACAGGGACTTCATTTTATTTTTACTTCAATTTTTATTGTACCTGAGTTTTTGAATGTACTTCACTCCCAACACTTCTACTAATGAAGTTCAACCATCCTCCACACAGATCTAAGACCGCATATACAGTCATAGTAGCCTTACGGTCATAGTAAACAGTACGTTCCAAAAATATGTTCGCGTTTTCCAGTGACGAAAGAGCTTTCAATATTGAAACATTTTCGCACAGGTACTGTCGTCCATTTGCCTACGTCGTATTCCGGTTTCCCCCACCAGCTTTTATTCGCCAGCTAGTGGCTGGGCTGACTTAGCTCTTTTCTGAGAACATTAATTTCTGTTAGGAATTGGACGTATATTTAATATTATACCCATACAATTATTTAAAATAACTTAAATAAAGGGGCCTTGTTAAGTAATTAACTGTCACGTGATTTCCTCCCTTTCTACGACATAACCATTTGGACGGACAGTAGATAGCATGTCTGAGTAATTTTATCTTTTCGGATCGGGCAGAATTGAAGACTGAATTTACAGTACGTAAGGTACTCTTTTATAGAGTAGGCACAGAATTATTTCAACATGAGTTACTATTAGCCTACGAAGGACGAAACTGGTAATTGGGATTAGGTACAATAGTCTATAGTGCGATAATATGCACATTGGAACTAAAGCCTGTATCGAAATGAACGGCCACCATTAAACAAAAAATGTGTTAAATATCCATATTATGATTATTTTTCAATTTAACTTCATTCTCTATATTGTATGCTAATGTGCTGTAGACAGTGTAATATACACTGTATAATGAATACGTCCACATGGACAGCTCAGTTCGTGAGTAAAAACACTCATTGTTAATACTGTACTGTATTTCGATTAAACAAAAACCTAATGAAAATGATCAGACTCAAAAGCGCGATATTTCCTAGTTTACGTAAATGGATGAACTACTTTTCTTCCCTCCTATACATAGTAAAGTGATTTGTTTGTATATTACTCCAGTATCATCGAACTCCAGTCGTGGAAGGGGGTAGCAAACGGCATTGATCCAGAGGTATAGCCAAGTTAATATTTAAAATGTTAGTAAAAGTAAAATGATGTCCTTGTAGTTCTTTACTAAGAAGAACCCAATATAAGTAACTCAACAGTAGTTCAGACAGCTGATGGCTTCTCCTAAAATCAGATTTTCGGCTTATAATATTAAAATAGATTAAGCACTTTGTGGAAAGTTTTCTTCTGACACTTGAATTCCACATTTACAGTCTAATTATTAAAGGAAAAATATTGAAAAAATTTTTGTGATACTGGAAAGGACAAAGATTTCATAGTGCCCGATAACGTTTGAAAAAAAAAGTGCTTGCTCATAAATTTCTGACAGTCTATGTCAGCCCTGGGCATATGAGGGAAACTGAAAGGCAGAATCTCTTTGCGTTTCCTCGTAGGCCACATCAAGGCCCCTCAACCCTAGATCCGAGAGCTATATATCATGGGCCATGGGGAGAGCATACGGAACACAGCACTACCAGTAGCAACTAATGACCACATACCACGGGTTCCAAGTTCGGTGGCGACACGCAGCCGACTCTACATCGGAGAAAGCCCGAAAAATGGGAAAGAAACGGAGATGGAAAGCGTAATTATAACGACGATAAGAGTCCGAAGCTCAGTGCCAAAAGTTACCCAGTAACTGTGCTTAAGTTAGTTGAGAAAAACCTCAGAAGGCAAGGTAACTTGTCCAAACCAGGATTTTGACAATTCTTTCATAACACAAATAATAAATATGTATTCTACAACGAAAGAGAATTAAAAAATGTAATTTTTTGAGTCGTAAATATGTACCTCCACCCTTAACAGCCGTAATCTGCGGTATATAATCGCTAAAATTTAGTGTTACCCATGATCATATTCGGATTTTTGGTCGAAACCTATTTTAATGCTTGAAAGATAAGTTCATAAAAACTTGCAAGTACACGTTTCATATAAAACTATGCCTAAAATTGTTGTTTTAACAGCACCTAAAAATGTCTATTTTGACGTATTAAGTATGTTTTATCTCTAATAGGTAAAAACATATATTTTTATATAAAAATTTGTACTTCAAATTTCAAATATGTTCCTGGTTCTGTTGGAAATAAAGTACGGGATAAACTGGAGCAAGTTCCGCAGAGAAATGTAGGACTGAAGGACCTGAGCACTGCTTCAGATATCCTAGCAGGGAAGAACACGGATTTACACTGTAACATTCCTGTCCAACTAATGTCAAAATTGAAATACGCTCCTGTTACTTCAGTGGATGTGGAACGTTCATTTTCAGCATACAAATTTGTGTTGAGTGACAGACGGCATTGCTTTTTATTTGAAAATTTTTAAAAGTTTTAGTAATTTACTGTGAAGCTAATTATGGACATTAACGGACAAGGCTGGGTAAAAATTGATTACATCTGACTTGTTTGTGTACTGAATTTATGTCTAAAACTTATTTTTCACATTTAATTGTTTAGTTTATGTATAACTAGTTAGATATTTTTTGTTCTTGTACTTTTAGTAGTAGTGATGGTAACGGTGTATACATAAGCATTTACAATAAATTATTAAATTCTAGAAGTGAATTCCTGATGATTTGGAACATGTTTTTATAGAAAACATTTTTTTAGAGCCTATTTTTTCTGACTATGCCTCATGGAACGACGAAACAATTATCATTATTATAAACTAATAGGCTAATCGAGTAGATAAATGATGAGTGGAACGGAGAAAAATTCTCTCCGGCACCACGATTTGAACCCGGGTTTTCAGCTCTACATGCTGACGCTCTATCCACTAAGACATACAGGATTCCCTTCCCGATGTCGAATTGAATCACCTCAGTTTAAGTTCCACCTCTTGGGTTCCCTCTTAGTGGCCTACCCTCATAGATGTATGACAGTGGCACAATGTCCACACATGTGCAGATGTGCTCTCGTTATGAGTGACTAAGTGGCCGGGATCCGACGGAATAAGCACCGTCTTAAATCACGTAGGGTGCTATTCATAGACATTTCGCTAGCCCGCGCTACGAGCGTGCTAAACTAGCCCCGGCTATCGACTGATTACTTGTACAGGATTCATATCATATCATATATCGCTAACATTGGTTTATGAATACGAAAAACGTTAATTCGCTGATCATCCAGCGGAAGCCCGCGCTAATAATGTCTATGAATATGGCCCTAAGTGATTATTTTTCACATATGTATTATTATGATGTATCGAAGTACATATGATATTTCCGTGCAGATATTCTGCGTCATCATATGATGAAACATGAGTGGAACCTAATCGAGCAGGTTCTGCTTGTTAAATTTAAATGCAGGGGATGGTACGAGATTAAGGGAAGTATTAAATTTTTATTTAAAATCACAAATATCCTTACGATCCTAACCATGCCCACAATAACAACCGTCAACAGCATAAACGTTTCAGTCAATTATGAGGTTCGGATTTTTCAACTCTCTCCATACCAACAGCTGTGAAACATGGACTCTTACTAGAATTTCATTTAATCAGACAACTAACCGCTACCAGGTAACTCGTTACAGAATAAGATAGTCTATCGTCTCTCTGCATGATATAAGCGACATCAAAATTCCTCTATATGTATTGTAATACATATTTATCGTCTGAAAATCTAACGTCTGTCGTGTGGGCTGTAGTTAGCAACTTACCGAACTATCGCGACCCGTGAAACAAACGTGGCCCAGAACACAATGCGAGTAAAAGGTACAATTCTATTCACGTGCGGAAACCCCCGCGGTAGGTTGTATGCATTCCCAACTAAATGAAAGCAGATAAAGCTGTCGGCGCGAACTGCAGAGAGAATACGGCATTTACCTACTGCGCATGCTCCTCAAGAAAAATATCCATAATACAGAGATCAAGATTTCAAATTTTCGTCTCAAACTCCCCCACAATTATTGCTAAGACTTCAGTGACCATTGCACTAGACCAGGCATGTCAAAACCCTGCACATTGTGCAACTGTCTTTGTGCGATGTGCACTTTCTATTCCCCTACCTGGAGGGAGTGAATCGCCTTGGAGGGGAACGCGACAGGGCTATACAGACCTGCAATAGCATATCAGCTTTTGTTTCAGTAACTCAGTTTCAGTACGGGTACTGATTTGGCTGTCTGTGAATGAGTTATGATTAGACTTCGTGCAATTGCCACGAGAATCGTAAGGTTCACTACGCACGCGGTATGGACTGTATGAGAAAGGGACGCGCAACGGATGGAGTAAGCCTCTGATGTAAACACTGAGCAGTATACTACGGTTACAATAAAACCTGTATCCTGCATTCAAGAAATATAATGAATGATCATTGAAGTAGGAAATGTCTAAACATGTAAATACACAATTATTGTGTAGTGAGATATATTAACTCTTAAAATTTAATATAATATACTCACATCATCCTTGAATATGTGCATTGCAGTGAAGAGTTACTTACATTTTGAGGACTGCAAAGTAACCTCCTCCGATGGTCACTTAAACAGTTTTTATATTGGGAAAATATACGTTCAACAACACACGATGTAATAGGTGCATATTTGAAGAACGGAAAGTCACTACTTTTTAGTACACCAACTTGAGACGTCTTGTCGTGACCTGATAATACATAATTTATAATACGAAGTTGTGAATAGGCAGAATTTTTAGAAATAATGTTTCTCAACTTACATTTCACTTTTTCTGAAATTAGTGAATTGTTATTTTGGATATCGGTTTATGATACTTTATACACTATATTAAGGGCATCTGAGATTTGTAGATTAGACGATTCTAACAGGGTGATGCTTTTGGACCCGATTTTAAAATTATAATCAATGAACAGAATATCTTCCAATAACTGTTCAGAAGGCAATGATTTTGCAGCTGCAACAGCGGAACTGTCTGTGATATCCAATGCATCAATTACCTCCATTATTTTGCCGTAATATTTTGCATAATAATTAACAGCATCCAACCACATTTTCCAATGGGTCAAGACTGGCTGCGGAGGTAAGGATATTCCAGGGGCAATTGTTTGGAACAGCAACACACTCATTGTAGTATGTTTGTTTGAATTCTTGTCTGCACGGAACAAATGTTAAGCTTTGACTATTCCAACCACAGTAGTGCAAAAAAACAAGTGCTTACATAGGTATACATTAGCTTTAGCTGCTCTATCTAGTTGGACCGGTCACATCTCTTAACATGAACTGCTTATACTACCAGACCGGGAGGTCGCTCACCTCTTCTATACTACCGTACATCGGCAACCTGATTGCATGCTGCGTGTGGCAATTCAACGAAGTCTAGTTATGATAAATAAAGTGAGGAGTTCACAGATAACGAAGGGAAATTATGAATCATATAACATAACTGTTGTAATGTTTTCCTCAGCCAACAATAGGCCTAATTATTTTAAAATGAAAGGTTTTGATCAGCCCATGTCGAGGTAATAGTTTTGTGACAGTTTAGATCAGATTAGTAAAGTTAATCAGTACTCTTACGGCAAAACGAACTTGACATTGGCGTTGCTTTAGAGTCTGTACTAACACAGCCATCAAAGATTAGACGACTTACGACTTTCATTTCATAAGCTGGTAAGTGATGAGAATATTGTGAGGAATGCATTAAGGCTCTTGAGGTTGTAAGCAACTATTTGCAAGACGGAAGAATTTTCTGGAAAAATATATAATGGCAAATTTTCCGTCTCACGCCACTATATTATACTAATATACTTACATTAATAAATCTTTAAACCTGACATAAATAGAATATTGTCGCTTCACAGGTTGTGAATTACACTTTGAATTTCTTTCAGTAACGCTTCCAACTTGTCGATAAGTCTTACTTGCTCTCAACGTTTTTTAAATAAACTATATGCGAATTTAAATTCTATTTATATCATTTATTAATATTAATGTTAATTTATATTGACATACAGCAAGGAAATTATTTCAGTGTAAAAACTTCACAATGTCCTACTGCATATAATTAATTGAGATTATATTTTCTTTAACATTTGTATACCAATGGTCCCAATAAATAATAATGCTTGACGAACAATGAAAAAATAGGGTCTATTATTTAAAGTAATTAGTACCTACTACGTAAAATCACAGTCTACTATATACAGTCACGAAGCACAATACGTAGTAAATATGCAAACATTAGATAGTTGCTCACCACTAGGATCGCTAATATCGCCTCATTACAGACAATGTGAAATAGTACCGGCACAGTCTATTGTTTCTAGCACCCTCAAAACTCAAGCTTCGTGACTGTATATAGTAGACTGTGTAAAATTAAATACTGTGTTCGTTTTTTGTTGTTTCGGAATTACTGCAATATTCTTTTTCTTCAAATACTATATAAACATCATTTTAATAAATTATGCTTTACAAACGACTACTTTGTCAAGTATAACTGAGCAAGCCTAAAATTTTTTTGTATTCAATTGTCAAATATAGAAACTGATAATAACCGTGTTTTTTTCCTTCTGCTAAGTGTATTTATAATGTCCAAATGCCTATCTAATCCAACCGTAGAAGCGCAGAATAGATTACTTTACACCCCTCCAGCTAACAACTGGTAGGAGTAACCTTTGAATGATGCAATCTGCACAGACCGGAGATCCGCGCACATAATTGCACATTCAGAGTTTGATTTCTGACATGCCTACACTAGACTCACTTCGAGATTTATTACCTCGAAGGTTCCGCAAGTTAACATCAATTTTACTGCAATTCGATTCCTCGTTTTAAATAAAATTTTAATCAAATTAACTAATGTTCCGTTTCACAACTAAGTACCACTATTTAACACCCCTTTACAGAATGTAGGGAAGTCTTGAAATGCTTAACAAACACTGAAAATATATGACATTTCCATGACAAATTTTGAAAGTACGAACTAGAAAATAATACACACATGATAATGTGAAGATATGCACATATACTTACTTCAACAGGACTTATGCACAGACACTTCTTTCATATGTGAAGGACTTCTTTGTGATTCAGAGTTCCCAGTAGCTCTGGTGAGTCGCTCTGGCCACGTCTAGTCCATATGATGGTCATAGTCTATGCGGTTTATGATGATTATTGTTACTAATGATGGTCGTGACCGTGATGGTGGTCTAAATGCTGTCCATGGTAACGATCATCTTCGTCATGGATGCGGTCTTAGTCTTGACAGTCGTGATTTTAGTCTTGGCGACTGTTGTGTTCGTAATTGTGAAAGAGGCCGTTTGTGGTCCTTATGACGCTAGTCATTAAAGTCGTCGTCATGAGGATTGTCGTGATGGTTGTCGTGATAGTGGTGCTACTCGTGGTGACAGCTGTGATGGTTGTCGTGATAGTGGTGCTACTCGTGGTGATAGCTGTGATGGTTGTCGTGATAGTGGTGCTACTCGTGGTGATAGCTGTGATGATTGTCGTGATGGTGGTGCTACTCGTAGTGATGGCTGTGATGATTGTCGTGATGGTGGTGCTACTCGTAGTGATGGCTGTGATGATTGTCGTGATGGTGGTGCTACTCGTGGTAATGGCTGTGATGATTGTCGTGATGGTGGTGCTACTCGTGGTGATGGCTGTGATGAGTGTCGTGATAGTGGTGCTACTCGTGGTGATGGCTGTGATGATTGTCGTGATGGTGGTGCTACTCGTGGTGATGGCTGTGATGAGTGTCGTGATAGTGGTGCTACTCGTGGTGATGGCTGTGATGATTGTCGTGATAATGGTGCTACTCGTGGTGATGGCTGTGATGATTGTCGTGATTGTCGTGATAGTGGTGCTACTCGTGGTGATGGCTGTGATGATTGTCGTGATAGTGGTGTCACTCGTGGTGATGGCTGTGATGATTGTCGTGATTGTCGTGATAGTGGTGTTACTCGTGGTGATGGCTGTGATGATCGTCGGCGGTGGAGGTGTTCGTCGTGATAGTGACGCAGCTCCTCGTCATAATGTTGGTGCCGGTCGTTGTGGTAACAGTAAGGCTCGTCGACATACTGGCGCTGTTGGTAGTCGTGATGATGGTGCTGGTCTTCGTGATAGTGATGGTCATAGTGACGGTGCCCGTCGTCGGGATAATGGCGGTGGCCGTCGTCGGGATAATGGCGGTGGCCGTCGTCGGGATAATGGCGGTGGCCGTCGTCGTGATAACGGTGGTGTCTGTCGTGCAGAAAATGGTTTTCGTCGTCGTAAAAATGGTGGCGATCGTCCTCGGGATGATAGTGGTGCTTGTCGTGGTAACGGTACTCGTCGTCATGATGGTGTTTGTCGTGGGGATAACGGTGGTGATTATCTTCGTGATAATGGTGGTGAACGTCGTCGTGATAATGATTGTGATCCTTTTCGTGATAACGGTGGTGAACGTCGTCATGATAATGGTGGTGATCATCGTGATAATGGTGGTTATCGTCGTGATAATGGTGGTGATCGTCGTGATAATGGCGATCGTCATCGGGATAGCGGTGGTGCTCGTCTTCGTGATAGTGACGGTGATCGTTGTCGGGGTAATGGTGGTTCTCATCCTCGTGATAGTGGTGGCGTCCTTCGTCGTGATAATGGTGGTGTCTGTCGTGAAAATGGTGTTGGTCGTCGTGTAAATGGTGGTGCCCGTCGTCGTGGAAATGTTGGTGCTCGTCGTCGTGAAAATGGTGATGCTTGTCGTGAAAATGTTGGTGCTCGTCGTCGTGATAACGGTGGCGATCGTCGTGAAAATGTTCGTGCTCGTCGTCGTGAAAATGGTGGTGATCGTCGTGAAAATGTTCGTGCTCGTCGTGAAAATGTTCGTGCTCGTCGTGAAAATGTTCGTGCTCGTCGTCGTGAAAATGGTGGTGCTCGTCGTCGTGAAAATGGTGGTGCTCGTCGTCGTGAAAATGGTGGTGATCGTCGTGAAAATGGTGGTGATCGTCGTGAAAATGTTCGTGCTCGTCGTCGTGAAAATGTTGGTGCTCGTCGTCGTGAAAATGGTGGTGATCGTCGTGAAAATGTCTATGCTCGTCGTCGTGAAAATGTTGGTGCTCGTCGTCGTGAAAGTGTTGGTGTTGGTCGTCGTGAAAATGTTGGTGCTCGTCATCGTGAAAATGTCGGTGCTCGTCATCGTGAAAATGTCGGTGCTCGTCGTCGTGAAAATGTTGGTGTTCGCCGTCGTGAAAATGTTGGTGCTCGTCGTGATGATGGTGGTGCTCGTCGTCGGGATAATGTTGGTGCTCGTCGTGAAAATGTTGGTGCTCGTCGTGAAAATGGTGCCCGTCCTCGTGACAATGGTGGTGGCAGTGGTCGCCATAATGGTGGTGCCCGTCATCAGGATAATTGCGGTGCTCGTCGTCGTGATGGAGGTGGTGCTCTTCATCGTGATAATGGTAGTGTTCGTCGTCTGGATGATGGTGGTGCCCGTCGCCTGAATGATGATGGTGATCGTCGTCAGGATAATGATCGTGGTCGTCGTCGTGAAAATGATGGTGCCCATCTTCGTGATAATGGTGGTGCTCGTCTTCGGGATAATGTTGGTGGTTGTCGTCGTGATGATGGTGCCCTTCGTGGGAATAATTGTGGTGGTCGTCGTCGGGATAATGGTGGTGCTCTTCGTCGTGATAATGATGGTGTCCGTCGTCGAGATTATGGTGGTGACCGTCGTCGGAACAATGGTGGTGACCGTCGTCGGGACAATGGTGATGCTCATCGTCGTGATGTTGGGGCCCGCCGTGATAATGGTGGTGACCGTCGTCGGGACAATGGTGGTGCCTGTCGTCATGATAATGATGGTGCTCTTGTCCAGGATAATGGTGGTGCCCGTCGTCGGGATATTGATGGTACTCGTCGTCTGGGTGATCGTGGAGTACGTCGTCTGAATTATGGTGGTGTACCTCGTCTGGATGATGATGGTGCTCATCGTGATAATGATGGCGATTGTCATGATTATATTGGTGGTGCTCGTCGTCGGGGTAATAGTGCTGCGAGTCGTCATGATGGTGCAGAAGGTCGTCGTGATGTTGGTGCTCGTCGTGATAATGGTGCCGGTCTTCGTGATGGTGGCGCAGCTGGTCGTGATGGTGGCGCAGCTGGTCGTGATGGTGGTGCGGCTGGTCGTCGTGATGGTGGTGCGGCTGGTCGTTGTAATGGTGGTGCTCGGCACCGTGATGGTGGTGCTCGGCGCCGTGATGTTGGTGCTCGGCGTCGTGGTGTTGGTGCCCGGCGTCGTGATGGTGCAGATCGCCATGATGGTGGTGGAGATCGCCATGATGGTGGTACCGGTCGTCGTGATGCTGGTGCTCGTCATCGTGATGGTGCTGCATGTCGTCTTGGTTGTGGTGATTGTCGTCGTGATGATGGTGTTTGTGATTGTGGTTGTCGTCGTGATAACGGTTCTCGTCGTCGTGAAAGCGGTTCTCGTCATGGTAACGGTGCTCGTCGCCGTGAAGTTGGTGTTCATCGTAATGATGTTTGTGACGGTTTTCATGACGTTTGTGATGCTTGTCGTAATGTTTGTGAGGGTTGTCATGGTGACTGTGCTCGTCGTCGTGATTGTGATGCTGGTCGCCTTGATAATGGTGTTGATCGTGTTCATAATGGAGGTCGTGACGTTGGTTGTATTCGTGGTCATCGTCGTAGTGGTCGTTTTGGCTATATTCTTGTCATCTTCCGTGATCGCTCTGACTGCTGTAGTGGTGGTGGCGGTCGTGACGATGACGCTGGCGGTTATTTTCTTGATAGTGGTAATTTAACCTTAAAACTTTAGTTTCTCAAATATACCAAAAAATATATAAATTTAAATGTAAATTAATTGTATTTGTGTGTTGTCATCTCATTCTGAAGTAGTATTGAATAATATTTAAAAGTATAAATTGACAGTTAATTCTGTAACTATCTTGGTCATCCAAAATATTTTGTTTTATTAAGGGTATATGTACGTGAACGACCACAATTATTATCGGAAAATGCAGGCTCTATATTTGTCAAATTTGATAAGGAAATGAAATCACAATTGGACAAAAATTACAGGGTACCAAAACAAGACTTATTATAACTTAAATATCTAATAAAAGTATAAAAAAGTTTACTAATAATATTTATGAGAATTCACTTTTTACTTTAAATTAAATTTTCCAAAATTTGAAAGTTTCCACACATATTATTTCACCATTAGAGACAGAATTCTGAAATTTTGTACACTGATTTAACATGTATTTATGGAAAACGTAGACTACAATAATGCTCATTTCTTTGAAAATACAAAAATTATGTCACGAAACATTATGCAAATTTTAATATATTTTATATAGGATAAATAAACAATTAATGTATTAAAATAAACACCTCTACATGTCTGAGAGTAGTCTAATTTTCAGAAATAAGTGCTTATTACATGCAGGAAAAATATTAAAGTTATCAGAGAGGCCATAACAATGTTATGGTTACCAAATGATGTAACTGCAGATTTTTTTTTTCATACTCTGATAAAACTGGTTTGAAAAATATTATTAGTAACCTTTTTACACTTTTATCATATATTTAAGTTCTAATAAGTTTTGTTGTGGTACCTTGTAATTTTTGTCCAATTGTGAGTTCATTTCCTTATAAAATTTTAGAAATTATAGCCTGCATTTTCTGATAATATTTGTGATCGTACACGTACATATACACTTAAAGGCACAAGACTGATTTATTTAGTTATTCAATTGTATTGGTTAGCCAAACATAACGGGCCCAAAAATACGGAAGGCCTTTCAATCTTGAATCACACGTGACCTTTATCACGGAAGTATTTCCAAAATATCAAAGAAAATACCAACTACGCATGGAAATCCAAAGTAATTCCTTTCAACAGAATCGCGTACAAGGCCGAAAATCACGCATAGAATCTCATCCCTTGCTTGTCAGTTTAATTTAATTCATAGATTTTCTCCCTATTTCGGCAGCTTTTATGCAAACATTCTCAAGATAAGTTTATCTTCGCTTTATCTACTTTCAGGGACAAATGACGACGTACCGTTATGTATTTTTGTTTTATTTGTGTAGGTCATTTCAAACTAAAATCAAATTTATCCGACTTCGCCCAGAGAAACTGAGAATAAAAAATTAACACTCCGTCATCGCACCAGTCACAGATATTTGTGAGATTACAGAAGTCTCTACTCCACAATAGTTGCGTTATTTAATCTGGCTTGCATGCAGAAAACAAAACCGTCGTTGTCATTTATCTTCACTTGATAAATCCGAAATTAAAATTAAAATCATGGATTCCTGTTTGTGGTCGCTATATTAAGCCCACTCGATTCAAATTCATCGAATTCATTTTGAACTTAAATCTTTCTGCTACTCCGAAAAATACATTAACTTTTGCAGAAAGAGTACATTAGAGTTTCATGAACAACACAGATGATTGCCAATCGTTACACTACTTTTACAACTTCCGACAACTTCCTGATTCTCCCACTTCATCAAGTTATTGTCTAGTATTTATGAAGCGCAGCATGTCCACAAGTTGAAAGTCACTCAGAGTCGATGCACAATTTAATTTTATTTTGCAGAAATCTTCATAATTTTGTGTTATTGCTAACATTTCAAAGTACTACAAAATTACCTCCATATTGTAAAGCTGCATTCAAGAACGTAGATAACAAGAGTATACATATATAAACATTAACAAATCCTTGAATCAAGCAAAGTGATGGTCTTATCGAATCCTGGACTGATAAATTTAATATGCACAGTTTTCCGATGTTCTTCGGAAGGAGCAATTTTTCGTACATTTTATTAAGACTGTCTATATTTTGTGTAGAATTTCTCTATTAAATCTGTATATTTACGGTGATACTGATAAAATATATATCACATTCACTTTCCTTCCTTAGCCAATGAGATTGGTTCTTCAGTTTCCGCACAACTGCGGAGGAATGATTATGTAATTAGCTCATAATACTGCTTTTCATGCAGTTGAAGTTGTGTTGACTCTGGGTTACTGCACTTTGCACATTTTTGGTACTTCTTTATTGAATCTGCGATGTTCATCTTCTGTTACATTGCCCTTCCATTAGCCAGAAAACGGTTTTTTGATCTCTTCTGTCCCAATTTACTGCTGGAGTAACTCAGGTTATTTTTCTTGACATATGGTATTTTCGGAGATGTTTTCACTCTCGTATTTAGAGCAAATTTCAATTCCTTCGATTCAGTGTTAATTTTCTTACACCTTACTTTGGCCATGGTATTAGTACTCATTTTACCAACTATCCCCGACATACGATGAAATGCACTGAAAATTTATTTCGATATTATCCACTGAAGGAGTTTCACGATGTTAAATGCTGCACTATCTAACATTGTGGTTTACTTCTGGATGTTCTGTTGTACTTTTAATTTCGACATAGTTTGGGACTCTATAAGGCTCTCAGCCAATGTCCTTAATGAATCTTATATTGTTTTGAGTTCCGCATTAAAGGAAGAGCAATGATTGGAATTTCATTTGTTTATTGTACTTCTGTTAATTTTATCTCTAAAGATTAACAGTTTCCTGATTCCTCAATTTCGTTTCTGTTTCCGTTTTTGTAAACTATGATACTTTCTCGTGAATATTCTCTAATAGTCTAAAGCTGTTTCAGGATTTGGCGATTGTCACATTATTTGTTAGTTCAATCACCGTGAGAAATTGCTTCTATCGATAACAGTTCGATTGATAGGATAGCAATTTTATTGGCAGCATCGTAATATATTTCCATGTTATATGCGGACATAAGAAATTTACAAACAAAACACTATATTTTAGTAGGCCTATAATATTAACACCTTAAAATCTCGTGGTGCAAATATTCACAATTCTGATGCTTCTCCGATGTTTAGGTCTATATTTTACCTAAACCTATGGATGCTGTATCATTTTAATCATGTTCCAGGTTCCATTTCTTCTGAGCCTTTCTTGTTTCAATGATCAGGAATTTCTGCTCGGTTTTACTAGAATAGACATCTCGCAGAGGTTACTATATGGAGTTCCAATAGAGACGTTGGATCGCAGAGGATTTCATGCAACGATAAACAACTAAGCGGTTTAATTTTCTGCTCAGAGTATATTTACGCGCCGCAATATACCATACAGTATTTCTGATTCCACTCCCAAAAAAACAGTGCTACAATGACCATCATAAACGACAGAATGTAAATCCACTAAGTTAGAATCCAAAGGAAATCATTTTTCATTAGGACAACGATGGTGACAACTACGGCCCAATCAATATATGATGTAAGTTTTTTTTTTTTTTGGTATTTCATTACGTAATAGCAAACTGAGGCAAGTCTAAAGGCTGGTTCACAATAAACCGGAAACGAGAATCGGAACGAAAACGAAAACGGTAAAATTCTTAAAATGTGTACATTTAAATGTGAGCATTCACAATTAACGAAAAGCTAGCCGGAGCCCAGGATCGGGAACGGAGAGTTGGCCAAGTTTCAACTTTGGCGTTCACGTTTCCGATCACAGCCCACTAGATTCATTCTATTGCCATCTAAAACCTATTTCGTCGTCGTATATTTCGTAGCAAGAAGACCGTGACATAACCTAGGCATTATTTTGTTCTGTGCTGTGCATCATGGAGCAACTTTTATTTGATGAGATTCTAACATTGAGTGTTGAGAAAAATCCTCTCGTTTACGATAAGCGGCGCGCCTCGTATAAATATGAGAAAATGAAGGAGAATACGTGGCTTTCAAGAGCTGCATCTTTGAACACCGATCGTAAGTGAATAATATTTTATTACTGTATTGGTTGTATTACACACTACATATTCATGCTTCAATTCAATAACTACTCTTGTGTTCATTTTTGTTCTATTACAAATGTTTCTTCTCTAATTATTTTACGTTATGGTAGACATAAAATAGGTTGTGATAATAAAGATACATGGGCATATTTATAGTACCGTACCTAATGAAATGTTTCAGTTGAAATTTCGAAGTTAGTTAACCTGTGTTTATGTTGGCTGCCTTGTACTCATGAGAACGCCATTGGTCAATTATACACAAATAACATCAAAATGCGTAATATCGATTTGCATATCGTTATTGCATAGTCGTCTACGTTCTCGGTTTATTGTGAATCAAAAATTTTCATATTCACGTCTTCTGCTTCTCGTTTTCATTCTGGTTCTCGTTCCCGGTTTATTGTGAACCAGCCTTAACACTGGAATTAGTTTGACATCCAGTGAAAAATTTTTCTTCAGAATGAGATTGGCTACTGCAGAAAAACAGAGCATACCATTATCAGCAATGTTGCAAATTCTGTTGTACTCAAAAATTATATTGAATTTTGTGCATTATCAAAATTCCATTTTTGGTACATTTCCAACTGTCACGAATTTTGTTACTGTGTACACTGAAAAAGAAAGTTACAAATTTCACTGTCTTGTGTTTCTTGGTGGTACTTAGACAAAATAAAACACTATGAATGTGTGGAATTAAATTAAATACACTTCCAGGTATAGATTACACTTACAGATTTTTGTATTCTGGGAGAAATACGACTTGAACACCAGGGGCAAGTGTAATCCATGCATCATTTAATGGTACTAAATAACAAAAATGCTTTACTCTTTGAATTCCTCATTTGACAATTCTTGCAATTTAATCTATGTTTATGTTCGTATTGTTTCAATTCTTTCTCTTACACAACTAATTTAATTCTCTATTCAACTATACTAAAACAGATTGGTGTTGTTTTGATTGGTATAAACTGGCGTTCAAAGATACCTGAGCTACAATTTTCTTATCGTGCAAGCCAACTTTCTAACCACGGGATGTCAAAACAAATGGTTATATACAAATGGACAAACTTTGAAATAGTTCCGCTAGGGGCGAGAATATTATCATACACTCATCTGTCACAGCTTTACATCAAAGGAAACTAACCACTGAAATCGATATTTATCTCTGAAGACAATTAAAGAAATAGAACGCATTGTTAAAGTAATGCGCGCCTATTTATGGACCTCTAAATTAATTAAGTACAAACAATAATGGGATGGAAACAACAACATAAAACTGCATTACCTATTTACATAGGTTGGATAAAAAGTTATGGCAACAGTGCTGTCACGTGACGATGGTGCGTTCGAGAGCTACCAGCTGTGTGGACATGAACAAGGACTGTTAGATGAGTTAGTGGAGTCAGCGGCGACAGTACTCTGTCAATCTACTGCAGTGTGTAGAACGTTGACTTTCATAGGGATAGTGCGAGCGCCCTAAGACCACGTTTACAAAACTAGAGCAACGTTCCTGGATCAAAATTGAAGTGACACGAGGTCGTAGTGCACAAGAATGTTTTCAGGGACTGCGTGAAGCATGTGCCGATGCAGCGTTGCCATATCACACAGTGACACGATGGGTTAAAGCATTCCGGGAAGGCAGGAATGCCGTTCAGGACGACCCCGCGTGGAGGACAACACAGTTCAACTCCTTGCTTCCCTGTTGGATGCTGATCGCCGATGGCCTGCGCGTGAATTAGCAGCGGAAGTCGAAGAATGTCACAAAACTGTCTCCAAGACATTCTAGATTACCGCAAAATTACAGGGCGTTGTATACCCCAAGAAATTTCCGAGGTTTAACAATGGCACCGCTATGCAGTCGCACAGGCCTTGTTGGACCAGTACCAAAGGAAAGATAACGACTTTCTTGGACGAAATCTGAGCTCGCTCATACGAATCAACCAAACTTGAAACGTCAATCAAATGAATGGAAGCATCCAGGTTCTTCTCGTCCGAAGAAAGTGCGCCCTACAAAAAGTGCTGTGAAGGTGACGTTCATTGTGGAAAATCCACCGTACTCACCCGATATGAGTCCATGCGATTACGATCTTTTCACCAAAGTGAAAGAACCACTGCGAGGGACCCGGTACAATACCAGAGATTAACTTATCCGGGCTACAGGGCGGTCAATACGAAACATCAACAAAGATGGACGCTCTGATTGTGTACGACGCCTTCCAAACATTTGGCAAAAGGTAATAAATAAGGGGGGGCGACTATGTTGTACCCCTGTGAATAAAGCCATGTCAGAAATACCGAACTGTTGCCATTACTTTTTATCCAGCCCTAGTATTTATTCACTCATAACGTGCTCTACAAATTGTTCATAATTATATAATTTCTCACAGGATAACTACTGACGTAAAGAGTAGTGACGGGTAAGAAAGGGTTGGGGTTGATTCAGTAAGTGCAATATGGTGCATGCATCGTCATTATTCTACAGTATCTGTCATTATGGACTCTAGTTTTACCAGCAAAATCGCCCGACGGCACATTGTGGGCATATGAGGCAGGGCGTTCTGTCAACGCCAGATGTCTTGCAGTCCAGTTACCAACAGCGTTTTTTTATATACGTTTCAGCACATTTTAATGCTGGCAATACTGACTTATCTGTGCCATCTATTCGTACAAGTAATACTTATACAGGTTGGGCAGATAAAACCGGCCCCATCTCATGTCATATGATTTGGAAAATAAATTATGTAGGGTATTGATTTCTTTTCTTTCTTTTTTCTTGAAAATGTAATTATATTGGCTATACTGTATCTTCCGCGTGTTTTGTGTCATTGTTGTTGCGCCATTGTTGCTTATAACTTCTTCTGGTTGCTGTTTAAAAGTCAGACGTTCTAAACACATGCAAAGAGTTGTTCTTTAAATAAGCATGACTTATTCAATACCAGAGCGAATATTCATTGTGGAGGCGTACGTACAGACCAGCTCTATTAAGGAAACACAACAATTATTCAGAGACAAATATCCGCTTCGCTCAGTACCGGCGAAAAGCAGCATTCAAGATTTGGTGCGAAAATGGCGTACGACTGGATCCGTAAAAAATGTAACAAGGAACAGAGCTCCTTCTGTCCGGACTCCTCAACTTACAGCGCGAATTAATGAATTCATGACTAGGAGTCCTCGAAAGTCTACCACGAGATTGGCTCAGCAGGTTCATGTGAGTAGGAGAACTTGCGGAATTGCATCCGCAGTACCATGAGGAATTGACACGTGTTTTCATGAACCTGTTAAAACGTGCACAGAAGTGTCTAGATGCAGATGGAGGGCACTTCCAACATTTATTATGAAGGTAAATGCATTTTATTTTCATTCAATTTGAAGTTTGTTTCAAATCATTAGTACCTATCAATGTCATAACACGGGCCGGTTTCATCTGCACAACTCTGTATTAACAAATTAGCAATCACTATCGATTAGTAGTGCTTGGATATCTTTGAAGCCAGTGTACTAAGAATCTTGTTCAAACTTATTATTTCTCAAATCCTAAGTATATTTACGGCATTCTTTCATCTGGCTACATACGAAAGTAGATGTCTCAGAAAATGAATATGCCGTCTCTACACTTAAGGCCCTTTTTAAGTTATATTATTATATAGACTGTCTTTTTAGAGAACTTTTTTTCAAAGTTAAGGTTTTCATGTTTTAAAGTATTTATATTAACATTGTCTCTAGATAATTTAAGTCTAAGAAGTAAACATTTATAAAATTGGAATAGGTTACCATGCACTGGTCAAACAAGCAGATATAAGACTTTGGATATGACTGCCTAGGAAATGAGCCCCTAATCCGGGGGAAAAAAACAATTTTCTGTTTTTGTTATATCCTAATTCATAGTTAAATTTCGAACATTAAAAAAAAAAACATTTCGTTGTAATTCAAAATTGATCATTTAATAACGATTTCAAGTTAATATTATGTAACTGGTCTTCTCTTGGTAAACGGCTTTATTTAATATTTAACGTAAATACATTTCCTTGTATTTCAGACTAATACCACATCGATGGCCGTGTCATCACGTAGTTTAAAGTTCGATCCAAATGATGGCGCTATGATAAAAAAATCGATATTTTCACCCAGGTCGCGTGTAAAATTACGAGTTCCGAATTGGAGTCCCTTTCCCTAGGCACAGTCATATACATTTTTAGTCACCGGTGTAACTCAGGCGGTAAGCACGTTTTCTTACTGATCCCGAGTTGCGCTTCGGAGTGAGTTCGATTCCCAATTGGGATGATTACATCGCTGGATTTATTTCGAGATTTTCCCCAACTATTAACATGAATATCAAAGTAATTCTTGGCGATTCTTCGACCTCATTTCGCTATCACCAATTTCATCGACGCTAAGTTACCTAGAAGTTGATGCAGTTTTATACAACAGATCAAAAAATTGTTATTATCCCAAAGGTCACATGCCACTAAATGGCTCGGAAAATTCAGCTTCAGACAGAGCTTTAAATGATATCATATCCCCTATTGTGAGATACAAACACTATAATTATAAGTCACTTTTTAAAATATTCCAAAAATAGCTTCCTTAATTTTTTTTTTAATTTCTAACTTAATTATGTTCAAGAATTTATCCATTAAATTTTAACGACGTAGAAGTAATTCCTAGGCTGTGTTTACAATATTTAAATCGTACTGATAGAATTTTCGTCTAATTTAACGCTTCACAAAAATTTCCAAGAATCATCAATACTTTACAATTTTTTTAAATCACGTACTACACTTTAAAAGTCTGTGATTGTCTTGAAAGTGAACAAAAAATGCTCTAGTATTGTTCATCAAAGACTTAACAATTTAGGGATTCCAAAATATTATTGTGCCAATGACCGTAAAAAACATGGCGTCCGAGTTAATTCAATTATAACGAATTAAACCCATGCCTATACGTTCTGTGGAAATCACGATAAAATAAAAAAATAATGCATATGAGAAGATTCCAAGGCAGGTATCTGCAATATATGCATATTTCTTGAATTATGAAACTTCCAAACTATATTAATCGTAAATATTTTCTTTTGAAATATTAGGGTCCATGCAGTACAAATATTTTTTGTATAGCCTAGTTGTTCAAAATTTTATTAAATCTTTAGCAATGTGAAACAGTGTCTGACAAATACTGATCAATCTTTGACAAGTTTTCTTGTAAAGTATTGAATTGGAGGGTACATTTAATCGTGTACATGCAGTTTTACATCAGTCTAATAAAAAAAATCGACAAAAAGAATACAGCGCACGGATTGAGAATAGAACTCTTACCAGTAACAAAGAATTGAAAGGAACTGGGATGGGAACTAATTTCGCGCGAGTTACAAAATTATCAGAAATTCTCAAAATGGATAAATTTATACTTTACAAAAAAACCAGTAAAAGGTAAGCCTGCTGTTTATCGCAGTAGGTAGTGCGCGTAATATAAAACTGAACACACTCCTAACCACAACTGTCAATGTATCTACGTGGCGATTAACGGACGCTAGCTCGCTCCCCCACTAAAGCATATACCACCTGCCCTTTTCACTTCCGAGTAGTCATCCAACCAAGCGGTAGACCAGCTGTTGATAACTCTTGTCAGAGAGCCCAGCTAGATGTCTCATCGCATGAAAGCTACACCCACTCAAAACACATCGGCTGAGTTACTTTCATCCTCGTATATTTCTTCGTCCATATACATATGTACAATTTTTTCCCCCCTTTTATCTTGACATCCGAACTCTTGATGCTGAAATCCCACGAATTTATACCACCGAGCACCCGGAGTTAATGGGACTGAGTATTCGTCTAATACAAAAACACCATATTTACTTTATGCCATCAAAATGTGTCTTATCTGACGTATCACAGCAATGCCATATTTTACGTGATTAATATGCTATGTTTTAGTTTTAATGACTACAACTTTTTCTTCTTAGCTCTAATTACAAAGGTCTATATCAGGCCTGCACAAACAGCGCTCAACGAGAGCGCGCGCTCCTTCGGAGTGGGAGAGCTGTGTTTACCGCTCGCCGAAACGGAGAGGAAGATACGTCAGAATGACATAGACTTGCTGTCGGTGGAGGAGAGGGAAACGACCACTCAGTTATCTAGTGGAGTACAGTGTGTAGGCCTATTCTCAGCAACTGTTTCACGTTGCTTACCTACTGCTACAGTACAGTATGGAGGAATCTAAAAGACGGAACATAACATTTAACATTTAACGATTTACAGCTCGAAATTATTGATCTTCAATGTGACCTAAGGGCTAGAGACCGTTTGAATAATACTACTAGCCTGGTTGAGTTTTACAAGACTAAACATTAGCAATAATATCCACGACTACACAAGCCGGCTGTGAAAATGATTACTATGTTTGGCTCAACATTTATATTTGTGAGCAACTGTTTTCTATAATCAAGTTTAATAAAGGCAGACATCGAACATCTGTAACTGATGTTTCATTATGATCAGTAGGCTACTGTTCCTTTCAGCTGCCTACACCATAAAACCTCGTTTTGATGTACTGATAAATAAAAATATAAGAAAATGATATTGTACATTTAAGTAGCTATAGAATTTCTGTTACTTCTGTAAAATAAATATTTCTTTATTAATTAATAATAGTCCAAGATAGTTTTGCAAACACTGAACGGGAATTCATTTCATAAGCACTCGTAATAGTACTTCCTTTTGTGTATATTTTGTACGAGATCCACCCCTTCTTCCAGTCCACCCTTACACAGAGCGCAGCTAATATCTGCATTCCGCTCATGAGCTGTGAGCCGGCTCGGAGAGCACAAACCTTGTGCAGGCCTGGTCTATATCTTATTTTAACATTTCATTTTGAAGGTTCCACGAAAAGAACTTAAATGAATGTAACATACAACAGTTAACAGTCGCAATAAAATTGTACTTAGAATTTTCTATGTAAATATTTAGCATTATAAATTTATAGTGAAATAATTGTTTGTTGTATTTATTATATTGATACTTTTAAATTTTTATTCGAAATTAAAAATATTGCCCGTTTCTGTGTACCTTCATTAATAATTAGAAATAAATCTAACGCCACATCTAAAATTTATACAGAGTGATTCGGTAAAAACGTACACCAGGGAATACCCTACTGAACATTTTAAGATAGGGAACTTAGGGTCTTCGAAGCGAGATTAAGGTTGTACTGTTTCATCGTAGTGTGATTAACTCTTCGAATGGTATGGAACGGTATGTCGTTGACTTATAACATGTTTTGTCATGTAAGAATGTAAATACGATAGACAGAACAATCTTGTGGACGATAGTTCAAAAAACAAAACACGATGAATTTTCTACATGTAAATATTAAATGAACTAAACTTAAATAATAAATTTAAAAATTAAATTTAAATATTAAATACAAATACTGAATGTAAATAATAAGTGAAAATAATAAATGTAAATAATATGGAAAAAATAAGTGGTGATATAGGAATATCACATGCCTTAATTTGCTTCGCAGATCTCAAATTACCTATGTGAAATTGCGTAGAGAATCCCCTATTTCGTGTTTAATTTCTTCACGCTTTTACTTAATCACCCTGTAAAAGATATAATTT
Organism: Periplaneta americana; assembly: GCF_040183065.1. NCBI lineage: Eukaryota > Metazoa > Arthropoda > Insecta > Blattodea > Blattidae > Periplaneta > Periplaneta americana. The sequence goes on along the minus strand of NC_091126.1, from coordinate 170,087,340 downwards.
CGTTCCAAACTCAATTTTTACACGTAAGGGACCTGAAGAGTTTCTGTAGAAAATTCAGACTAGAGAAAGATCCACTGCAAATCTGCGACCGCAAAACTAAAGTACGGAGTGGAAATAATATAACTATACAGATATGAAGAGCTTGTTCCTTCGAGAGAGAAAATCGAAAAGCCTAATACCATACTAATTCAAAATGTATACTTTTCAAAAAAAAAAAAAAAAAAGAACAACAAATTTGCCCTAAATTTTAACGGTGCTTTAGTCGATATTGACTATCCATATGATTTTGAGCTTTCCTCTTATAATTAGAGAAATTTATGTGGAATAATTTTCTCCCTTTGCAGTTTTTAAATAAAATTGACGGTTTTGTTGCAAATTAAATAAAAATGATTAACATTTAACGCCATTTGGAAGTCTGGTAAGTCTACTGAATTGACCGAGGGACGGAACTCAACCGTTCAGACCGAGTGCGTGTGTGCTTTCGAACGTGAATCGGCGACGCCAGTTGCTAAACAACGCAGACTTTCAACCTAATTTTACAATTAACCACGCAATTAATTACAGAAGTCATTTATATTATTTTAATATATTCTTTTGCCCCCTTCAACCTGCAGAGATACGTATGTACAATGTAGGGGTAGAAACTATCTTGTGTACAGGATTTTCTGTCAAACTAGACACATTGCTTTAATACAATAGCTTTAACACGTGATGTTTCATACTGACGATTTAACTAATGTTGCTTGTTAATGCATTTTTATACGACGGCGTCATTTACTGTGTCATACTCCACGTGGCACAGGACGTCATTAAACTGCCCCTTTACTTACATTAGGAATTAAACACAAGAGGGGAATGGACAGAGACTTGCAATTTTTCCATGACCATCTGCTGGGGTAGAAATTCACGCGTGGAGTTGATACATTATTTATTTTGTCGTTACATATCATGCACAAGAGGAAGCCATCATGCAAAGCCTTAAAAACTATTATTTAGACCACATGACAAGGGCTGCAGGGGCTTGTGTTACCTTACCTGCAGGGTACAGACAGTGCTAACTTGAGCACAGGAAAATACAAATTGTCATCGAAATATTTCAATAAAAATTACATCGCTCAATTTGTGAAAATATTTAAGTTACAAAACTCCACTAATTCGCAATCTAACATTAAAGATATTAATTCTGCTATTTATTTCGGATATTTAATATGAAATTGTAGTAGGACCCTAGTCCATTAAAGTCTGGAAAAAAGCCGGTTCGAACCTTGGAAAAAGCAGGAAACTTTAAATTCGAAACGATTCTGGGAGCCACGTAATTTTCTGTCAAATCAGAGTAGAATTTGTTTTCGGCCGCGAAGGGACTGCAGTTAGAAAGAGCTCCTTATTATTTTTGCCCAACTATTTTATAGTAAATCCGGAGAATCATAATCTGAAAATGGTATATAAATGACTAACTCTTAAGCTGAAGTAAACTCAAGTAATTTTAAAATAAATCAAAAAGTCCTATGATCGTTTCTTTCTTCACTTAATAACCCGTCAAATCAATATATATTTATTTTCGGCCGCAAAGAGAGTGGAATGAGAAAAAGCTCCTTGTTATTTTAAAACAACACTTTGAACATTTACAACAATGGGTGAAACAGAACACTAAAATATAATTTCGAAAGAAATAAACGTTTTATGCACATTATTGTTTGTTTTGCTCAACATTTGAGGAAAACAGCTTCTCGAGTTTTGAACTGTCTAGAAATATCTGCATGCATTTTAGTCTTAAGTTACATTCGGTGATTGTAAAACAAAAATCTTTTTACGATGTCTCCAACACAATTAATAATTGTAGTTAATCTGAGGAGTATAAGATATACTAGTCTGGACTCATCTCGGGACGGGAACAGACAGGAGAGAAGCTTAATACAATGCTGAATGTGCAGTCATGCAACACAGAAACAACCCATATGCAAGAGTACTGGTAGGAGCAGGTGTCCTCGTATACGATATGAAAACAGGAGGAAATTAATGGCTGTGGATCACGTCACAACATTTTAACTTACTTGTTTCTTTTTTCCATATACCACTACAGAAAGATTCACCCAACACGATTAAACATTATTAATATGACTTAAAATAAAATCTTATACAACTAACTACTGAAAGAAGTGTCAAAATTATGACAAATAATGCCAAAAAAAATACCTTAAAGCTATTTTATTGCCCTTTACTGTGACGTCTAACAATTTAACGCCCAAACAAATACGTAACAAGTTTTAGTTGAGATAAATGAAATATTCTTACTGAGGAAAAAAGTCCCTTTTTATGCTGAACAAAATATTTTTACGTATTTCTTTTATTTATTAATTTACAGACGCTTTAACTCCTAGGTCATACCACGACTCTGATTTTAACGTTGTGGATGCCCATTGTTGCACTGACTATTATTTCTTTGTAATTGGGGTTCAATGTGGTATTCGCCTTTATTTCACTAAAAATTATTACTTAATGGAGGAAAACCACGTAAAATACCTCGAACAAACTGCTCAACACAGGGGATCGAACCCAGAACGTCTCGAGTGCGAGTTCACTGGTTTGCCGCTGAGCCATCTTGCTTGGCAAAATATATATTTTCTTGATTTTCAATAAGCTAAATGTTTTCGGCACACAAAATTACAAAAATCTAAGAATGAGGTGCCTTCAGAAAGGCTGTAAATTAATTCTCTTTTAATAATTAATACTTCATTAGACTAATACGAGAGTGTTTTGTTGAGTGAAGCAAGACATCGATTAATTGCTCGGAAAAACAAAGCAGGAATACGGCATCATCTGTTATTTCAGCGTATGAAAACCATTCCGTGTCTGCCCAGATCAATAAGAACTGTAATTCGCCCGACATCCCGATATAGCGTGACGCAACGAGGGCGAACTGTCGCCATGGAAACAAAACTTACACTACAAACGAGGGTCGCTAATCATCGTATCGTATCGTATCGTATCGGGCTTATCACTTTTCAGTGTGTGCAACCAACACCAGGGAACGAAAAGTAACAGTGCTCCAAGCAAGGTACAAAAGACGTGTAGAAAATGCATTACAGAAACTGTTAATATCAAGAGAGAGAGAGAGACAGAGAGAGAAAGAGAGAGAGAGAGGTTATGAGGTTATTGTTAATTCAATCCAGAAAACTTGTCTTGTGTTTAGAAAATTGTTAATTGCAGGGATGGGCAAATTCTAAAAGTTCAGAAATATCAATACCGATATCTTTTCGAAATTTAAATTTGATATCGATATCGTAATATGTAAACTGTACTCACGACCAAGAATACTGGAGCACGGCTCTGAGTCGGTGTCTAAAAACAAATCGAAAATTGAATTTGTTTAGAAGATAACAAGAAAAGAATATCACCATCGCGAAAAGAAAAAAAAAACAATATCAACCAAACATTTCTATATCAAATTGTTGCCCATCCCTAAAGAAAACATGTGTAACAACATTAATATTTTCTAGTATTCTGAGATAAACAAAGATAGAAACCCAAAAATTATTATCATGACATTTCTAACTTAATATATCAATTCAGAAAATCTACAGGGTGCTCAAATCTTACAAAAAAAATACAGCCTCTATTCTGGCTCTATGGAATCATCAAATCTCTTTTGCTTACCTGTAACTTTGTCCCTGATGAGCTTACAGCTTTCTACCTCGCCGATTGAAGAGAAGAGGGATCGTATTTCCTCTTGGGTCATCGTCTGGGGAAGGTAATTTACGATGAGGTTCGTCTTGCTCTCTTCTTGCTGGCCTCCGGTATTCGTTTGTGAAGATGAATTGTGTGAATTTGAAGAAGAAGAGGTTGATGAGTTGGTATGCATAGTGCCATTTTGCTGTGGCACAGTATCCATGCCGTTTTGCATCATTTTATCCGGAAAAAATCCTCCAAACCTGTAACAACAGAAGTGCCTTGTTGAACACGTGGTGAAGTCAACCATGTCACATGTATAAATAAGAAAAAAAGATTCTCCAAGGCCAACACTCCTTCACGCATAGCTTGTAGAGACAAAATTCTGTTCAACATCTCCAGTCAGTTTTATCAACTACTTTTCCTCCAGAAGTTTCGCGGCAAAAGTTATTGTGGCACTTGCATTTGACATTGCAAACAATTTATGCTCACACTGAATGTAACATCGCTAGAAACTATTTATTCCGTGTTTACAGTCATTTGAAATGACAATGATCTTTCGAAGAAACGAAATATTTTATCGCTTGTGTCACAAAATTCAGCCAGCATGCTCTGAAGATGTACTAAAATAGATTACCAGGAAATGCGTACATTTAAATTTCTTTTGAATTTGAAAACATCCGGTATATCGACTTAAAAAGGCGGCATTAAGTTCCTAGCTGACATACCAGTTCACAACAACGCAACTAGCAAAGTGTACGCTCCGCATTACCATTATCACATGTTTGAACAGTTGCGTGCTTTCGACACTTCGATGAATTTATTAGGCCTACTCAGAAGTTAACTACACTCCGTCTCTGTGAAGTTACAATAAGAACTTATTTCTTCTGCTCCCAAGCTTCGCGGACAACAATCAATACTGGCTTGGATTCAAGTTCCGATTCCTGACAGTTTAAATAATTTGACACGATACTATACCGAAAAGATTCTTAAGCCACTGAGTTCAGTACACTAATTGTGACAAATTTGACCATTGTTTGGATCCCTTGATATCTAGAAGACACATACGGCTGTAAGTGGTATTTAATTTATACGACTAAACTTAGCTCGGATTAGAAAGAGTTTTCAATGCTTTCTTCACAGACATGTCCAATTTCCATTCGCGCGTGCGCAATACGCAACTATGTTCCACACAATACAGCCACACACTGCTAGCGTACGTTATAAGTTTAATAATATGACGGCGTGGACAGTAAATTTACAGACTGCTCAACTGAAGTGAGAAATAAAAATCTAATAATTATGTGCTGATTACTTCGTATAGTGTACTTTCTCGTGGGGCTATGATTTAATAAATATTAAATCCTATTCTAGCATTTAAATGTTCTATCGATTGATACTTCGTTTTAACTAAATTAAAACAATTGCCGAATTCTACTCTCACCACGTTGACACGTTCTAGAACTAGATTAAAGACAAAAATTCCAGAGAAAGCAGAATATGAAGCTACTTGACGCCTCTCTTGATATCTGCAGTAAATATTCAACTTCGTAAGGTGAAATTTAGTTTCTTATATTAAACCTAAGACGAATGACATCATGTGTGTCCAATCGTTGTGGAATGTAAGAAATATTATCAATAATACAGCGAAATTTACAATCACCTTCAATGACAACAGAGTCAAATGAAGTTCCGGTTTGAGTATAACTCGGTTAAAATTCTTTCGAAGCGCAATAATACTTTCAAAGGCCAAGTAACTCCAGTGAGGAGATGTCCACAAGCCTAAGTTCAATGCTGGTATTCCAAAAACTGTTTAGGACTGAGAAATTATCCCAAGTGAGAGTCACAAGGCAATGTTTCTGAATGAAGCCGCATGTTGCTAGGCTGTGTGCTAACGCACCACGTACTCAACGCATCGACGCAACGCAAGGACGAAGCCACGCAGGCTCTATTATCAGGCTGTGGGGTAAGGAAGGTGAGTGGCAAGCTCCTCCCACAAGCCTCCAGTCTCCGCCTAGCTGGAGATCGATAACATGCCGCCCAGTTGAGATTTATTTTCCCGCCGAGTTTGCCGTATCTTGCTCTCTCTTTTCACAAGATCCGCTCTGAAAGCTCTGTTTCCAACAGAGGGGAAAATATTCGGCTAAGCATATAACCAATTTCGTTCGTTCTTCACTAATTTCGTGTTTCTTAATGTTTTCCTACTCAACTGCAACAAAAAATGCCAAAATCATTTTTAATTTTCACACGATATCGCGTATGAATAATTCTATCGTATTCACATCAACATATTCGCTCTAGATTAACGCAAAGCGACAATGTAAATGGTACAAAAAAAAGATTGATTTCATAAAGTTATTTCTCCATTTTTAGTGCAGTAACCGCAAGCATAAAAAACCTGGAATACTAACTTTACAAACAACCGCTACCGCTTTACTGCGTACCGTGGTAGTGATCCGCAGAGTCACTCGTACGAGAAAGCAGTCCGTCCTACACTCGCTCTGGAGTCATCTTGAAACAGCATTTGACTTTACTTGGCACTGTCGCCAAACCAATTTGACTTATACTATACACACAATCGTCTGAGTACACATTTTTGCGTCGTGAATAACAAATTACACTAATTTAGTACGTAAAATTGTCATGTTCGTATTTCTGAATTTATTTTTAAATTGTTACCCCTACAGGCCATATTAAAACTATTTCGAATATAACCATTCTCATACTTCATCGATATTTATTATTCTACAATACAGTAACCCCACAGACCATTTTTAAAAATTCACATCTGTAACGAAAGTGGTCGAGAAGGGAAGATAATGGAGTTCATTATCAACTAACAGTAATGGTCATTACGGAAAATCTGCAATATAACTGCACCGGTCTTTTTTTTTCTAAAATGATTTCTCCTACAACTACAAAAAATGATATAAATACTACTCTACGTACGTAAAACTACAAATAAATATATAAACATACCTATTCTAACAACGTCACTTCTGGAAACTTGGTTGCTCAAACACACACAGAGAACCTAAACCGGAAGTATTAAAAAAAACAGGATGTTACGAAAACTTAACTCATGGGTCCTAACCGCCATTTAGATTATTTTTTGAATGTGAAATTCTACAAGGATTCGAAAAGAAATATTATTTGCAAACGGAACAATTATGTAATGTTCATTTAAAGTTTCGATTTAACAAAATAATTTTACCACCAAGGTTTTGTAATGTAAAGTTGCCTGTCATAGTTTCACACAGTTAAATGACTACTTTTGCTCATTTTGTTTCCAAACTGGTACACATTTCACACATTCATACCAATACTGTTGGAGACGATTAAAATGAGCAAAATTTTACTTACGTATCGTGACTTTTAGTTGAAACAAAATTTGAAGAAATAGGGAACACTCATATCGCTACGATAACTATAAATTCGTTTAACTGAACGATAGTTTACAAAATAGAAGAAAAACGTCGAAAAAATATGGACTTCTGTGAAATTAGACGTCATCCTTCAACTTATTTCGAACACTAACTGAACAAATGACTAGCGTTAAGTATGAGCCTAACAACCCGCCTTCTGAACGCGATAAATAATTCTTTCCGGCAAAATGATTATAAAATTTGTTAATAAAATAAATCGTGTCCCAAGGAACGAAATCAAGTTTTATCGCATATATTTTACAGTGAAATCTTCGACTCAACTTACGTAAGTCCACAATTATTTTAATTTTGGTCCAAAATATTACATTCTACCTCAAGATATTTTCTGTGTATAAGCGTTCCACAATAAGTTCAATTTTTATACGCTACACACAGTACTATCCTTGTAATTTTTTAAGTAATTGTACCAAATTTAATTGTGGACTACTCACTTTTAATTATATTAATACAGGTTCCCGGTGTTGTAACGCGAACATGTCCTCTCCCTTCTGAATGGAAGGGGAGGAGTGGTTTGTTGGGTTAGCGGGTGACTAACAGTCTGCAGCTGCTATCAGCCTTCTTAACATCTGCTGATCCACGATTCCGTTTGCAAAAGAATGATAGTTTAAATTAACTCGCGTTGCCAGTAAAATCAAATTATGCACGTCAGCATAACGACCGCTGCAAAAGATGCGTGGATGTATAATACAATGCAAGATATGTATTTGATAAGCTATTATTTATGAAAGTAACTACGCATGCAATGGTTACCTCGAAGTCAAACGAACAACTTTTAAGCGAGTTGAATTAATATGTCAAAATATAATACATAACTTACTCTACAGCATACACACAATCACAGAACTTGCAAGACACAAAGTAAACATTTAAATGGGGCTTCTGTCAGCTCGATACCGGAACACATACACACTGCTGGAATAAAGGGGTTTATTAGTTGCATCTCTACTTAAAAGTATATTATTTTAATACTACTCTAATCCCAATACCTAACTCCTTGTTAAAACCATGGTCAAACCCAAAAAATCGGAGAACAAAACGATCACAAAGTTCTCTATTGTTAGCTTCAATATGCAAATTATATGAAAAACAGAACTGTGAGAATTTCTAAAATCAGGCATCGCATCCAACGGTAGTTAGTATTTGAACAAGCTACTGCGTGCAAATTATCATTGTGGTCCATTAAGCTACAAATAACAGAAACAAAACAAGGAATGCTAAGGGGAATTAAGCGCAGATTTCTCCTCCAAGTTGCAAGCAAGGTAAATGCACTACGGTTATCTTCCTGTTCTTCCTGTCTAACACGTTTCAGTCGCGTATTGTACTGTTTATACTAACACACCTGATTGAAATTTGTTTCGTCGATCCTATGGACCACAATAGTTATCTTGGATCCTACACAATGCACTGCAATGCATAATAACCCTTCTCCTCTTTCCAATGCCCTTTTATATTTCTCGTTTAATAGAGAAAGATTTGCGTAACATGTGACGGATAGCGAACACTTCGAGAGCACAATGAGTCACTCCAAGAGACAGACGATCTTGTGGCACACTTTGGAGTTAGGTCGACTCGTATAAGTATCGATAATTTGAACACAAATTCCCAACGATCTTGCTTGAGGAATGGAATAAAAGTAACAATCACACTAGTTTCGATGCAGTAGCTGCTTCCCGTTTCGAACGACACAGAAATGAAAGCATACCTATATAACAACTCTTGCGGTGCTGGCAAACTGCTGCAACTAGCCGATGAGGCGAACAGGATGGCACTCGACACCACACTAGTACCGGTCCCCCACCCCTTCAATGCTGGCGCCCGGCTGCAACTAAGCCCGGGAGCACTGCGCGCCAGAGCTACACCCTGGCAGACTCTTCCCCACTCCTTTTCCACCCTCTGTATCCCCTCCCCTACACCGCCGACGCCTCAAGAGCTCGTGGCTCGTGCCGACCTCCCGCCATCCCGGTCCAGCGTACTCGGCAGCTTCCGTTAGGCCGACTCGGCAAATTTCGGCTACCATCGTCCATCTTCCATCCTATTCCACGACGTTTTTCAAACATAGACCCTCGCCCCGCTTGTGGCCCGTTACTAGCGTCATCTGACGGGATACATAAAAACTTCTGATTTTTCTATGTCGATTCTGAAATTCTCTGGTCACTGAGGGTTGCGTACAAATCAATCAGCTGTAACATTGTAATTTTATGACTGGGTTTAGTATCTTACTAGAGATTTTTCTGTATTTTCGTCATACAGTGCAATAAGTTTAATAAATTTAAAACAAATGCATACATAATATATGATGATAATTCATACACGTTGCAATACAGAACAAAGTTTTGGAGTATTTTCTGTTTATATTAAATTATTGATAAATAGGACATTATTTCCAATAGCGAGAAAACTAAAACATTATATAACATGAATCTTACGGGTATGTAGCCTATCTACTGTGTTATTGCAGAAGCTTTCCCACTTATACAAGTTTAAACAGCAGGTTCTAAAATTAAATTATTACAGATAAATATAAAATTATAATATGTCAATAACAAACATTTGTACGAATAATGGTGGATCTATTATTATTATTATTATTATTATTATTATTATTATTATTATTATTATTATTATTATTATTAATATAGTACAAAAGTTGTTTCAAGGAGTTTAGACACTGCAATTATTTCATATTTGTACATTTTAATCCTATTCTGGGATTCAATGTTTATTTTGACATGTAATATGCCACCATGCTTTAAGAACAAATTTTGATGATACAACAATTCAGACTATATCACAAGACTTCAGCTGTAATAGGAGAAAAGTTAATACTGTTACAGTGACAAGGAGATGGCTGAATTACATGTTAATGATTACTTAGCATATCACTTTCCAATGAAGTCCTACATGAAATTGCTTTCTAATCTGCAGTGCCGGTCACCATTATTAGAATGTGTAGAGCATTGATTTTTCATGTTGAAGATCCTGAGTTCAATTTCTGGCGAGTCCAAGTAGGATTTGAGGGGGGAAAGCACTATGTTGGAGGCAGATTATCTGGCAATACTCCAATTTTTTTTGCAATCATTCCACTATTCCTTTCTTCCATACCAGGCCATCGAAATCGAATACGAAATACTTATTCTGTTTGATATTCATGAAAAGGTGAATAATTAGAAGCCTGTTAATACAGGTTCAGTGACAAGTAGGCTACAAATATTTTTAATTCAAGTAAATGGATTGCAACTTCTACAATCCAGACACAATACCAAATTTACTTTTCATTGACTGTCTTTTCTAAATTACGGGGAAAATCCAGAAATTAAAAGGTGGTGATACGACAATAATGGAGCAACGGTTGAATGAAAACAAGAGAAATTAATTCGACGAAAACTTTAACAATCTTATAACCTATAAAAATGTGAAAAAATCTGCAAGAAATCGATGTGTAGGCTCTCTAATGAAACAGTAAGTACTAAAGTAGGGATGTCAATGTAAACACTACGAGTAAAGGCTGGTTCACAATAAACCAGAAACGGAAACGACAACGAGAACGAGAACGGAAGTAATGTAAAAATAAATATATTTAAATGTGAGTATTCTCAATAGTTAATTGTGAATGCACACATTTAAATACATTTATTTTAACATTATTTCCGTTCTCGTTCTCGTTTCCGTTTTATTGTGAACCAGCCTTAAGTGGTGTTAGCATCTGTAGCGCAGAAGAAATTGATGGAAGAACGTGGATATGCACGGGAGAACGACTATCACAGTCCAAGACTTTGCTGTTTACGAATGGGGTTAATTTAGTTTGAAAACTCAAACTAATAATAATAATATTATACATAATCGTGTATTTAAATAAAGCATTATGCTTGATATTTTAATGCTATAAAACTGATAGGTTTTCAGGTCTAGGCCCTATATACTGTTTAAGGCACATATTCGCACTATATTTATAATAGATATTAGAATTTTAAGTATACTTACATGAACCTTGAATAATAAACTGCTTTTATACTTAAAAAATTAAGACTATTCTCAGAACCAAATAAAAAAAAACACTGTTTTTAACTGAAACATTACTTACTGCATTAATTCTTTCTCGAGTAGGCCTAGTAATCCTGCAACTTTAAGTTCTATATTTAATACCTTCAATTTTTATTCAGAGCGAGGGAATTATAGAATACTTCATTATTTATAGAATCCCAATCTTCTGAGATTCGATATTCGATACGATTTCCCCTATCCGTTTTGCAATAATATCGCGATAACTAGACTGAATCAAATTTGACGATTTTGAAGAAGCATTTTTAGTCGCAATTGATATATGTTTTAATGTAATCATTTTTATATGGACGACATATGTATCGTATTTCGTAACTTGTTTTGAGAAATGCCTCCAATCAACATTCATTATTAGTATCCTGCAAATAGAATCAGTTGTTGTTTCTTCTGTAGAAGTTAAACGTTAAATCCATGTTAAATATTGAAATATAAATAGGCCTATATCCGTCATTTACCTTGGAACAATCGATCCTCGTTCTAATGGACCTATCCTCTTCTGCTTACGGTATTTTCATAGTCCACGCTACATTTATTGATATATGGCTTCTCCATCTTAAATTTAAGGACTTGCAGGAAATGATGGCATAACAAACATTTTACTTGTGTACCAAAAAATATTGGTAGAGAAATAGTTATTCGTAATCAAGATCGAAATATTTAATTGTTGAGGTACCGGTATCCCAATCTATTGGACTGGTTAGGATTACTTCGACTCCAACAGGATACTAGTGCACGAGGATCAATGACGCTTGAAGTCTGGTTCCATTCGTACTGCAGTTAGGGGACTACGTGTATGCGTCCTTCACATTACTAAACTGAAGAAATCATTACGAACAAAAACCGAGAATTTAGGATTTTGCAAGTTGTGTATGCATTACCGCATTGCTCTTATAAAAGAGGCACGGACGTAAACCTATGTAGAGTATTTCCATGTTTTATTAAACTGAATTGGGATTGACTGGGTAGATTTCTCTAGCAATTCCTGTTCTTGAAAACAATCAATTTTCATCTGAAAAGATTGTCACATGCAGAAACATTATGCATGGAATAACGAAATATTACTGATCAGTTACTTTGAATTACAACAGGGCCGGGCATGAGAGCGGCTCCATTTAGCCGGCCAGAGCTGCTCTCGCTCCGCAAGGCAAGCCAGAGCAGAACGCTCATGCAGTGGCGGACTCACATTACAGCTACCTTCCCTGCATTAATATAACAAGAGCCAAGGTTGTCCTAGTCATTCAGTCTGTCATTACATAATAGTTTATAAGGATATTACATCAATCCATTGTACAGTACAGACTTTATAACACTCTTACTAATTTAATGAAATAAATTTCGCTCTATGCACACACACAAATCATTAGGCTTATTCACATAACCCATACGCACAGTGCTATAAAATTACATAATGGTAAACTATAATATAATATAATATAATATAATATAATATAATATAATATAATATAATATAATATAATATAATATAATATAATATAATATAATATAATATGTAACTTTATTTAATATAATATGATATATCATATACGAGTATCATAAACTCGTAATATAATGCATATTTTAAATTTGTGGATTTGTAATGTATAATATTTTAAATTAGAATTTTTAAGGTACAATTTCAATTGTGGATTTGTAATACATATGTTAAATTTTGGATTTGTAAGGTATAATTTAAATTTGACTATATATTACAATAGTATATTGCTAGATACCTATGAACTATTCTACATATATCAAACTCGAAAACATAGTATGTAATATTGCAACACTTGTACAAAATTTTTCTTATAATGCATTTAGGCAGAAGCTTTATAAATGGCGAGCGGATTGATTCTATATAGTACATAGATAATTTAATTGTGGATTTGTAATGTGTATTTGTAATGTAACTTATTAATTAATTGTGGATTTGTAATGTACTTAAGCATAAGACTTATAATTGGCTAGTTGATCATATATTATGTAGAGTAGATAATTTTTATTTATTTTAATTTTTGGATTGTAATATCTATTTTAACTGACTCTGTATGTTGCAATAATTTACTACTATATGAATATCAACTATGAACTATGAAATATGTAACATAAACATAGCATGTAGTATTGCAAATCTTGTATGCAATGGAACATGCTGTTTTAGCACAATAAAGGAAAAAAAACTGTAATATAATATACTATGATATAACATAATACTAGTCTAATTTAAAATTATATACCGGTATTACTAAATGTATGATAACTTATAATGCAATATAAATGTCAAATAGATACTCTAATATAATGTACTTGAGAAACATTTTAAGTTATATTAATTTATGCCGTTCATTACCAAGGTATTTGTCATATTCAGTAGCATGTTGTAAAAAGAATTGCCGTTGGATATTGAACTTCTTAATCAGTTGGAGGGGTTTATGACAAATTAAACACTTTGATAATCCACTGCTCTCTACGAAAAAGAACTCCTCCTGCCATGATACATTAAAAGCATTGGGAGTAGCGGGCCGCTTTAGTGTATGAGCGGAAGCTCCGTCTTCATAGTTCGCAGAGTCACCACTGCATCGACACTGAATGATGTACAGTATGCATACGTCACAGCGCTCGGAAGAACCGCTCTTTAAAGCACACAGCGCTCATTTCTCAGAATCACGTAATGTGCCCAGCTCTGAATTACAGCTTTTCCTGAGCATCCTTATCTGTGAATATTGCATTACATATAGGCCTACAGTAAAATGTAGTTATTACGAACGCCCGAAATATTAAGTACGCCTATTACGAATTATTTTCTGTCTCTTGCATTTTTTCATATGACTTAATTTTAAAATTTTCTAATTTAAAGAATTTCGTTTTTACGAAATAATAATTAATTATAACTAAATAAAACTTTCGCTCCCGTGCCGGAAAATATACTTTTAAACAAAAATATTTTAAATATAGGGTATAGGACTAATTCGTCATTAAGTACATATATTATATCAAAATAATATTGCAATAATGTGTAGTGGCTACTTGGTCATTAAATTCTAGCTAATATTGTATGAAATATACGTGTCTCCGAATTTCTGCAAATATTTTCATAGTTTTGTTTCCTTATTCTTTTCGTTAAGAGTCCTTCTACTAATCACAGAACACTAATCTCGCAACATGGCGTCTCATGTCACAGCTCAATCTCACGACATGGGTTCCCAAACAATATGGCACCGCTTGTATTATAATAGTACATTATGCAACGAGCCTATAATGGTAGTAATCAAGACGCCAGTATGTTTGTTTATGAAATTCGCTTGTGCTCGTTTCATAATTTTCCTACGAGCGTCTTAATTAGCATTATAGGCAAGTTTCATAAGACTTTTTATGCTCGACCATATTTCTAACTTGAAATTATTCATACGTATTCATGTTATGGTTATCTAAGTGAAGAGCGGAACTGACCTTCTAAATTGTGAGATGTGCGCTGACGCGAAAATATTGATTTTTTCCGAGGGACGAATGTCATTGACCTTGATATAATCTAGAGAATAACATGGACATTAATATTGAAATAACCTGGAAATTGATTTATTATTGAAAAACGAGATGACAAATTGAATTTATTTGAATACTATTTACAATTAACGCTAATTAGTATAGTAACAGAACATAACCTTCTGCGACAGTATTGGATTTCCAGTCTCCGTGAAGTTTCGCTAATTGTCTTTGGATTGCATATCCGAGAATAATCGATACTTGCGGTTTTATAATGGTACAATGGCCTTCTCATTGGCTGAACAACTGAACTATAATGAATAGGTGTACTTTAATGAGGTGCATTAAAGGGCTATTACCAGGTGTATAATTAATACATTTCGGCATGCTCGAGCATAAAATTCATAAAACTTGAATTTTGCAGTTTTGCTATGTCTTTTTTTATTTTTCTTTTCGAATGCAATGCAATTTAAGATTTTTATTTTATTATAGGATATTTTCAAGACTTCCTATATGTAAAACATACGGAATTTATAGCGTAAGTAGAGGTAAATGAGCAAGCATCTTTTTGCTATAAAATATAACGTCTTTCAATATAACGGAATTTCACTGTAATGAAGTAATTTCAGAGGTCCCTAGGGTTTCGTTATACTGGTATTTTACTATATACCGTAGACACGTTGCTGTTACAGCCGTTGCTATTGTGCTGCAAGGCACTGTGTACAGGTACGGAATTAAAATTTGGAGCGAGTCTTGATGGGAGTCCACATTTGTGTACGCATCAATTTCGCAAGACTGTCCACAAGTGGCATATAATAATAATAATAATAATAATAATAATAATAATAATAATAATAATAATAATAATAATAATAATAATGACAATAATAATAACATTAATAATAATAATAACATTAATAATAATAACATTAATAATAATAATAATAATAATAATAATAATAATAATAATAATAATAATAATAATAATTTATTTTAGCTGGCAGAGTTAAGGCCGTAAGGCCTTCTCTTCCACTCAACCAGCAAAAAGTATATATACATATACATGAACTTACAAAGAATTCAACGATTTGATTTAGATGAGAGTTACATGTATACAAGAGTTATTTACGAATTAAACAACAAAATAATATGAACTATTAATTAAACACTGAAATAAACTGTGTAGCAGAATTAAGCTAAAATACATAGAATGTTAATATATTTCAAATAATATTAGATAATAGAAAGAGATTATTATGAGACAATTTTGAAAATACAGCACTATCAGGATGATGTCTAAAGAAAGAAGTAACAATGTAGTCAGTGATAGTTTAAATCAGTATGATTGGAGTGAAATGCTAATAAGGTTATTTTTTAAGCTCTTTTAAAGATGTTTATTGCCTTGCAGCCCCTAATACGTGCTTTGTGACAAGGAATTCCATTGACGCGAGGTGGATACTGTAAAAGATGATGAATAACAAGATGTTCTATGAAGAGGTATACTTAGCGTGCCACAAATAAGTGATCTGGTATTTACGTCGTGGTTAGATTATAGATAAGAGGAAAGGTGACGAAAGGTAACTTGGTGTTGAGGTATGCAGAATTCGAAAGAGTAAAGACAAAGAGTGTAAAGTTCTGCGTTCTTTGAGTCGGAACCACGAAAGACTTGCGAAGGACGGTGATATGTGATCATATCGTCGGATGTTGCACACGTATCTGACGCACATATTCTGAGCTCGCTGTAACTTGACTGACAGTTCAGAGTTTAGGTCACTTAACAAAACGTCACAATAATCGAAGCGCGGCATTACTAGGGTTTGTACTAGGGTAAGTTTTAGTTGCTGGGGCAAGAAGTTTCTCAAGCGACTCAAACAGTGAATGGAGGAACAGATATTTTTTATCGTTGCTTTAACTTGAAAATTCCAACTTAGATTATTATCAAAAAAGAAGCCAACATTTTTTACGACAGAAGAATAAGGGATTAGCGTGTTGTTAAGGGTAATAACTGAAAGATTACTGTTATTAAGGGAGTTAACTAAACGCTTATGTCCAATAATTAAAGCTTGAGTCTTACTTGGCCGTATAGGCCAGTTTCTATCTGATGCTTTTCCAATTCACTGCGGGCTAAAGCAGGGAGATGGACTATCATCTTCACTTTTTAACCTCGCTCTAGAATATGCCATTAGGAAAGTTCAGGATAACAAAGAGGGTTTGGAGTTGAACGGGTTACATCAGCTTCTTGTCTATGCGGATGACGTGAATATGTTAGGAAAAAAATCCACAAACGATTAGGGAAAACGCGGAAATTCTACTTGAAGAAAGTAAAGAGATAAGGTTGAAAGTAAATCCCGAAAAACTAAGTATATGATTATGTCTCGTGATCAGAATATTGTACGAAATGGAACTATAAAAGTTGGAGATTTATCCTTCGAAGAGGTGGAAAAATTCAAATATCTTGGAGCAACAGTAACAAATGTAAATGACACTCGGGAGGAAATTAAACGCAGAATAAATACGGGAAATGCGTGTTATTATTCGGTTGAGAAGATTTTGTCATCTAGTATGGTGTCAAAAAATCTGAAAGTTAGAATTTATAAAACAGTTATATTACCGGTTGTTGTGTATGGCTGTGAAACTTGGACTCTCACTTTGAGAGAGGAACAGAGATTGAGGTTTTTTGAGAATAAGATTCTTAGGAAAATATTTGGGGCTAAGAGGGATGAAGTTACAGGAGAATGGAGACAGTTACACAACACAGAACTGCACGCATTTTATTCTTCACCTGACATAATTAGAAACATTAAATCCATACGTTTGAGATGGGCAGGGCATGTAGCACGTATGGGCGAATGCCCAGAAATGCATATAGAGTGTTAGTTGGGAGGCCAGAGGGGAAACGACCTTTGGGGAGGCAGAGACGTAGATGGGAAGATAATATTAAAATAGATTTGAGGGAGGTGGGATATGATGGTAGAGACTCGATTAATCTTGCTCAGGATAGGGACCAATTGCGGGCTTATGTGAGGGCGGCAATGAACCTCCGGGTTCCTTAAAAGTCAGTAAGTAAGTAAGTGCGAGTCCGAAATTGGCCGCCCAAGTGGAGACAGTGGCTAGGTGTGTAAAGTTGAGAAATAGTTCCTTCGGCAAAGTGAAATCACAAACTACAATACATAGTTGTACAGTACAATGATATACTTGAGAGCGACTGACTAAAATTATTGAAGTCGGCCAAGCCGGTGGTCAGACTTCAACATGACCACGTGTGAACTCTGTGTTTTGCAAATGCAATTGCAAGAGCGTGCAGGGAGCGCACGCGTCCTCGACGTCTGCATGCAATTATGTTGATACCAATAATGTCTTGCTCCTTTATGTCGGACTGAAAGCAAGTTTTTATTTGTCAGACCAGCTGGGAGAACCAGTTTGCTTCCGTGAGGGGCATCGCGTCGGAATATATTACTGTCGCAACATAAGGGTTGCAGAGCATTGCGACCCCTTTATTTTAATACACGGCCATATATTTTATTACTAAAACCCAGAGGGTGTGCGACTGCGTGCTCCATACCACTTATATTATATTCTGCATGAATAAATTCATCATCTTATTTCAGGAAGCTAATTTTTCTTAGAAGTCAATCATATTATTACCACAATGAAATAATTTGGTTTACTTTTGGTGTTTCTTTTTAAGGAAGTAGTGTTTCGGACAACAAATCAACCTAACTCTGGTTCCAATTCACAAAGAAAAAAAAATATTATTATTATTATTATTATTATTATTATTATTATTATTATTATTATTATTCTGCATGGTTGTAAAACTTGGACTCTCACTCTGAGAGAGGAACATAGGTTAAGGGTGTTTGAGAATAAGGTGCTCAGGAAAATATTTGGGGCTAAGCGGGATGAAGTTACAGGAGAATGGAGAAAGTTACACAACACAGAACTGCACGCATTGTATTCTTCACCTGACATAATTAGGAACATTAAATCCATACGTTTGAGATGGGCAGGGCATGTAGCACGTAAGGGCGAATCCAGAAATGCATATAGAGTGTTAGTTGGGAGACCGGAGGGAAAAAGACCTTTAGGGAGGCCGAGACGTAGATGGGAGGATAATATTAAAATGGATTTGAGGGAGGTGGGATATGATGATAGAGACTGGATTAATCTTGCTCAGGATAGGGACCGATGGCGGGCTTATGTGAGGGCGGCAATTAACCTTCGGGTTCCTTAAAAGCCATTTGTAAGTAAGTAAGTATTATTATTATTATTATTATTATTATTATTATATTATTATTATTACTATTATTATTATTTTTATTATTATTATTTTTATTATTATTATTTATTTATTTAATCTGGTAGAGGTAAGGCCAGTAGGCCTTCTCTTCCGCCCAGCCAGACTCTAATTCTAATTGAATACAATTGCTTACATAGTTATTACTTATTACATTAATATCTAGACCATAAAACAACATGAAATTAAATAATGAAAGTTGGATAAGTAATGTTAGTGTGACAATAATAAACATTGGTAAGAAATAGTTATGATAATAATAATAATAATAATAATAATAATAATAATAATAATAATAATGAGATAATTGAGATATTTATCTGTGATATAGGCTATATAACCATTAAACATTGAGAAACCTGAAACAGTTATTATTGTTAACAAGAATTGTTAGAAAAATATTTCGTTAGCCTATTCTTAAATTGGTTCGATGTCTGACAGTCCCTGACATTACTCGGTAGGGAATTCCAAAGCCGAGGAACAGCCAAAGTGAAAGAAGATGAATATGAGGGTGTTCGGTGGGAGGGAATGGATAATATTGAGTGTTGTGATCGTGTGTCTAGGTTATGATGGGTGGATAAATTTTGAAAACGAGACGCAAAATAGACAGGAGTGGAGAAATGCAACATGTGAAAGAGAAGGGAAAGACAGTGGATTTTCCTAAGATCTTCTAAAAATGGAAGGCATCTTAATTATATCAACATTATTTCGAATCTACTAACGCTACGTCTGTAAGATTTGTTACACACCTTCTTTAGGCTATTGGAAAACTTTGCTCTGAAATAGAAATTTGTTAATTTGTTGTATATTTGAAAAATATGTCTCCATATTTCTATACAAGTATCTCCCAAATTCGCTCCAGAAATGTAATATTTATCTTTAAATTTTGAGATCCAATTTGAAAATTGTGCTGCAAACTTGTTGAATAACTTACTTTTAGAGTGAAATGAATTTGCCTTTAAAAATGGAAAATATATATCCAGTTTAATTAATTACTGTTTTTCTTTTTAATTTAGGCACCACTTTTACTTTTCAAAATCTAATATCGATTTTCAGTTGTTGCAGCAATCATATTTCTACGAACAAAAAATGAAAATTGTGAACAATTAGAAAATAAATTCAAATTTCACCATCTCCTCCCATTATATGTACTCTATTATGCTTTCGTGCTATGTTTTCTCAATCTGTGGTCTTGCTAAATCCAGGTAACTTGTCCCAACCAGGATTCGAACCCGTATTTTAAGTTCTAGCTGCCAACAAGAAAGCTATTCACAATGTCACCAAAACCAATGTCAGATGTGGAAATTGTGGCCTTAATTTACGTAAAAAAATTCAGTTACTAAAATTGTGTGTGCTGGAACATTTTGCAAAAAGTGGAATCACTGGAATAAAGAACTGATGTGCATTTTTTTGAAGCAGGTAAATTGTTTTTTGGTGACTATTACACTTTTACTACATCATACTACTTTTGACCAATAAATCGGTACGAAAGGGCGTCATTCAACCAATCATGGCTGCTTATCGCACAAATTTATCACTTCCCTAGCATTTGTTTCTTTGCTTGCAAACATTTCGAACTGCAAATTCTTTAAAGTACTATAAAACATGCTTATCGATCGTCATTTGTTTCCCGCATAGATAGTCGACTGAAAATGGTGGCTCTGTTCAAACGTTTTGGTGAAGGTAATATTAGTTAAATAGAATTTTAGTAGCTCAATATCTATTTTATTGTATTAGAGTACATTATTTCTTCCAATCTTTATATACGTTCTTCTAATCGTGCAATCATCATCATCATCATCATCATCATCATCATCATCATCGACGCTACAGCCCAATTTGAGCCTCGGCCTCCCTTAGAACTCTCTTCCATGCATCTCTGTCCCTGGCAACCAACCACCATCCTTTAATTCCCACTTTCTTTAGATCCTCTAACACTCCATCCATCCATCCATCCATCCATCCATCCATCCATCCATCCATCCATCCATCCATCCATCCATCGCAGTCTTGGTCGTCCTACACTCCTTTTTCCTTCAAATTTATTCCCCATAACTTTCTTGGGTATCTCATGATCTGCCATCCTTTGCACATGTCCTGCCCATCTTAATCTTGATATTTTAATGACTGTAACCACATCAGGGGACTTATATAGTTGGTAAAGTTCAAAGTTTTATCTTATTCGTCATTCTCCTTTATCACATATTGGGCCATATATCTTCCTTAGAATTTTGGTTTCAAAGGATCTCAACCTTGACATATGAGTCTTTGAGAGGGTCCACGTTTCACTGCCATATGTTAATACAGGTTTTACCAAAACATTATAAATATTGCATTTTGTTTCCCTTGTAAGGAGTCTTGACTTAAAGTGCCTCAATAATCCAAAATATGCTTTATTGGCATTTTGAATTCTTCTATCAATTTCTTCACTAATATCATTAGTGTCATTGATTAAGGAGCCCAGATATACAAAACTAATCGTGCAATAGTCAATTAAATCCCACTCGAGTTTTGATTTCTCTAGATAAATCAAAACCTCTAGTGATATTAGGCCTGCTGTTGACAAAATTTAATTTAGGATATTGTAAATCTTAAAAAAAAAAAGAAAGTAATTCTTCAATGATAATACAGTAATACAATAACACAATTTTTGTTACACAAGAAGTAATATATTTAAATTTAATTTGGGGAGTAGTGTCTGCTCGAACTTGATAATCCACAGCACAAAATATATTGATAATGATCTGGTTAACATTTTGGAAAAAACAAAATCACTTTTAACTGCGTGGAATTTTCTCGTTAAATGAAATTATAAAAAATTCTGCGACTAGACGTTTCACTGGCTGGTGGTAGCAGCAGCAGCAGGGCTTGAAATGGTAACGTTAGTGCAGGCCTGGGGGATTTATGCGTTAGCTTGAGCGATCTTCAGATAGCGGTCTCCTTCTACTCCCGCAATTTTGTTCATCGTGGACATAAGAATCGATCAGTGGCGTGCAATGTGTAAGTCACATTTACATGTGTTGTAAACAGAAAATTAAATGTAGTATTTATGTACATGTAGGCGATGCACGTCTTGCACTTATTGCAACTGGCACGCCATTGAACCTCTGCGTTGTTTATCGTTTCTATACACCTGTCCGCAGTTGGTTTCTCTAGGCTTACCCCCAGCCCTGCGTTGGTGGCTCCATATTCAGCGCTCATGTGTTCGAATCCCTCAGGAAACTGAAGCTTTATTTCTACCTAATCGACAGTAAGCCTACGTAGGGCTATACGTGACTGTCTCTTGTTTTTTTCCTGTGTGGTAAGCGGTAACGTTGCGACATTATGATCATATGACTAGAGAATACATTCCTTGGAAGTTCCTAATGTTGATCAAAATTTGAGATGATGTAAAGGACAATACAGTCCAATTCTTTAAGAAGATTATAGTGCTGAAGATAAACTAGAAATCTTCTTCAATCTCAGTGGAGAGAAGGAACTATTTCGAATTGGCTGAGATGGATATTTGAAAGAAAACAGCGATGATTTATTTTCAACTACCACCGATAATCTCTTTTCAAAGTAGCTTATATTCGAACTTGCGAGAAGGTCGTTATGTGTAATTTCTTCTTTTCTGATAAATATTTACCCTTGTGAAGGTCCATAGAAATCCAACAATAAAAGGTCATTATCGATATAAAGGAATTTCACTGTAACAGTGTAACGAACTACCGGCACTTCAGGAAAATTTTCGATTCTTCTCTTATAAATTGACCTATTTCAATACTTCCGCCTTGTACTGCTGTTACTGTAGCATCATTAAAAGTTATCTCTTCACTTCATGAATGTATTTCGGCAACTAGAAGCAAATAAAATATCAATTAGTGCAGTACCGATATTGAAAGCACCGAAGCACGCGAGACAGTACAGGCAGGATTATTCATTCATATTTAATGATTCAAAATCCCTAATCATCAACACTTCATGTAGTAATTTGCTATTGTCACAATCAAAACTACGACATTTCAAACGCTGACAGACGTATCTATTGAAATACTTCTAATACTACGCATAAGCACCGTTTTTTAGTAGCTGCAGTATTATTTCAAGCCACCCTCTTCTTTCATCTATTCTCATTATTCTAACAAAGAAGAAATTGTCGTTGCATTAATTGCGAACATTTCTGTGCTAGTATATTATTGCGGTCTTACTAATAAACCGTGTACAGTTTTTATACGAGACTTATGCAGCGTTGAGATAGAAAACGTTACTAATAAACCATGCATAAGCGATGGATGTATAAACAATCTTTAACTACACAATGGGAATTGCTTTGCAGTAGTTATATACACGAAACCCCTTGTTTAAGCGTTGTTTATAGAGAAAAAATGGCCGCCTCTCTAACAGCTGTTCGTATCGACTGTCATTTTATGATGATGGATGCCTTGTAACCACAGAAGAACACACCAAAGAGCACAGAATAAGTAAAATATTATTGCTGTAGCTTGTATTCCTTGACCAAAATATAGTGTGGTAATCGATCAGAGCCAGTTGTACTATCGATTCTTAACGCGACACACTAGAGCGCTCTACCGGATGCAATAGAGAATCTCAGATATTCTATTACCTTTCGTAATGAATACTACCATGACTGAAACAAATATACTGTATATTCCGTTGGACGCATTCGTGTCAACGGAATTTAGATACCATGCGGATACCAAAGATTATATAATATTCTACATAATTGAAGAGGAAGGGTTGATATCAACTGAAACTCTAACCAATAAACAAGATAGACGACTTGTGTCGTAATGAAGTAATGACGAAACTATGACGTAGCTGTGTAACAGTTACACTGTTATACACGACGTATGTAGTGATTTTAGTAAGGAATTTACACACGACTTATAAACGAGCTACTCATTGTATAAGTATAAGACAGTTAAACGTCTGTATATAGAATTTTTATTAGTGAGACCGTTAATGTATATAGTTATGCGTGTGTATTTACTTACAATTACCAAAGTGCTAACCAATAGTATCTCATCGATATCTCCCAAAATGCGTCTGCTTTACTTACCGAAGTTCAAGGACGTTTGTGGGGCGCTGCATACCTGCATTCACTTCAGTCTTGTGAGCTACTGAAGAGATTACTCATTCGTACGTTTTTTTTTCTAGTTGTTTGAGAACACTGAATGCATTACTCATTCGTGCGTAGTGTACTGCATATTATTGTGTTTTCTTATAATTTATTGAGAAACACTGAAGGAATTACTCATTCGATATGTGTAGTGTACTGCAAGTTACTGTGTTTATTCTCAATGTTTGAGGAAACTGAAGTAATTACATACCCATGCCTAGTGTAGCGCAAGCTTTATATTTTTTATAATTGTTTGAGGATAATGAAAGGATCACATATTCTTGCATATTTTAGTGCAAGCTATTGTGTTTTTTTCTAATTGATGGAGATGACTAAAGACATTATTCATTCTTTGCTAGTTCAACTTAAGTTATTGCGTTTTTTTTTAATTGTTTGAGAATACAGAGGGGATTATTCATTCATTGCTGGCGTAGTACAAGCTCGTGTTTTTCTAATAGTTTGTGAACGCTGAAGAAATTACTCATTCGTTCGCAGTATAGCGAAAACTATTTAGTTCCCATTTAATATTATCCTACCTCCCCAAAGGTCTTCTTCCCTCCGGCCTCCCAACTAAAACTCTATATGCAATTCTGGATTCGCCCATACGTGCTACATGCCCTTCCCATCTCAAACATCTCGATTTAATGTTCCTAATTATATCAGGTGAAGAATACAATGCGTGAAGTTCTGCGTTGTGTAACTTTCTCCATTCTTCTGTAACTTCATCCCTCTTAGCCCCAAATAATTTCCTAAGTGCTGTGGTCGTGCCAAGGAATCAATTCTATTCCGAGGCTTATTGTAGGGATTCGTAACAAGTTATTTTTTACGGTGATGGGTTGTTAGCCTTTCGCCCAACCCCCAAGCTGAAGGACCACCCCTCATCGGCTGTTCCACGACAACTTATTCAATACATTCACAGCTACCCTCCGTATCTGGAGGCAGTCTCCTCTATCCGCAACCTGAGGACGCGCAATGCCGTGGTGATAGGGACCCACAATACATGGCCTATGTTCTGAAATTATATCTTCCGAGTAGAAAAAATAAATTGATGTAGTAAAATTCGACAAGCTTCAAGAATGAAAATAACCATACCATTAATACTTACTTACTTACTGGCTTTTAAGGAACCCGGAGGTTCATTGCCGCCCTCACATAAGCCCGCCATTGGTTCCTATCCTGAGCAAGATTAATCCATTCTCTATCATCATATCCCACCTCCCTCAAATCCACTTTAATATCATCTTCCCATCTACGTCACGGTCTCCCTAAAGGTCTTTTTCCCTCCGGCCTCCCAACTAACACTCTATATGCATTTCTGGATTCGCCCATACGTGCTACATGCACAGCTCCTCTCAAACGTCTGGATTTAATGTTCCTAATTATGTTAGGTGAAGAATACAATGCGTGCAGTTCTGTGTTGTGTAACTTTCTTCATTCTCCTGTAACTTCATCCCTCTTAGCCCCAAATATTTTCCTAAGCATCTTATTCTCAAACACCCTTAACCTATGGTCCTCTCTCAAAGTGAGGGTCCAAGTTTCACAACCAAAAAGAACAACCGGTAATGTAACTGTTTTATAAATTCTAACTTTCAGACGTTTTGATAGCAGACTGGATGATAGAAGCTTCTCAACTGAATAATAACAGGCATTTCCCATATTTATTCTGTGTTTAATTTCCTCCCGAGTATCATTTATATTTGTTACTGTTGCTCCAAGATATTTGAACTTCTCCACCTCTTCAAAAGATAAATTTCCAATTTTTCATATTTCCATTTCGTACAATATTCTCGTCACGAGACACAATCATATACTTTGTCTTTTCGGGATTTACTTCCAAACCTATCTCTTTACTTGCTTCCAGTAAAATCCCCATGTTTTGCCTAATCGTTTGTGGATTTTCTCCTAACATATTCACGTCATCCGCATAGACAAGCAGCTTATGTAACCCGTTCAATTCCAAACCCTCTCTGTTATCATGAACTTTCCTAAGGGCATACTCTAGAGTAAAGTTAAAAAGTAAAGGTGATAATGCATCTCCTTGCTTTAGCCCACAGTGAATTGGAAACGCATCTGACAGAAACTGACCTATACGAACTCTGCTGTACGTTTCACTGAAATACATTTTAATTCATCGAACTAGTTTGTTGGGAATGCTACATTCAATAAGAATATAATATAAAACTTCTCTCTTAACCGAGTCATATGCCTTTTTGAAATCTATGAATAACTGATGTACTGTACCCTTATACTCCCATTTTTCCTCCATTATCTTCGAATACAAAATATCTGGTCAATAGATGATCTATTACGCCTAAAACCACACTGATGATCCCCAATAATTTCATCTACATATGGAGTTAATCTTCTTAAAAGAATATTTGACAAAATTTTGTATGACGTCAACAAAAGTGATATTCCTCGAAAGTTACTACAGTTAGTCTTGTCCTCCTTCTTAAAGGTAGGTACGATTATGGACTCCTTCCATTGTTCTGGTACAATTTCCTTTTCCCAAATAGAAGTACAAGCTTATAAATAACCATACTACTGATTATGATAGTAATTGCTATAACAAATTAATATACTATGTACGAAAAAACTTAAAATTTACTAGGACATATATGTGTAGTTAGGTCAAATGTAAGTCGTAGGTCTACTTATTTCGTAACATATAACTTAAGAGCAAAGTTAAGTAAATAATCTAACTACATTTCGAATTTGTGGTCTGGCGTGTTTCTATTGATTCAGAGGATTGTTTGAAACTTCCAGTGACAGAGCCGTGTTTCAATGCAACGAGGACTCGATTCATATTTGCAGTTTCCCGAATAACTAGTTCGTAATCGCTAGTTACTTTCCCTCAACCGCAACTAAATTATCAGTCAAAATATTTACAGGCAAAGCAAAAAAGAAATGTTCATTAAAAGTAACCTTCTCTGGCAAACAAGCAAACTTTTTAAGTTTTGAATTTAAATTTTGTGCTTCCTCCTTGAAGTGAAGATAGGGTGACTCCCTCAAAGATGCAAATTCGATTGAGTTGATGTTCGCACTCAGCAGGCCCATCGATTTTCTCTTCAACTCACTATGACTCACACAACATCCCTCTGACTAACAATATTCGATGCTTCAAGAGGGCATTTGCAAGATTATCAGAAGCGATTAACCGTACTCTTCTATACGCGTTCAAACTATGGAAAATAAAGTGGTCGATATAGGCCTACACTGTGTTGCAAATTATTTACACAGAAAACAGATTTTGAAACGTCTGAAGTCATAATTATGCTGAATTTGTACATGAGATCTCACAACAGTAATGTTTATTTTGTACACTGCTTTCAAGATACAGTTGAACTTGGTTAAATCGAAGTTGAATGCACTGTTAAAAAGAAGTTCAATTACACTGAACAACAAATTTTTACTTTTTGTCTTGCTCCGAAACAAAAATAGGTTAATATTACTAATATGTGTACCCTAAATCTGAATTTAAAATCCAAATTGCCCCATCACGTACCATTTTCCGGGGAAAAGAATGAATTTAATTTTTATGTCAAAACTTCTTTGTTTTTAATTTTTCGCTGCTAGTGATAAAATTACAACACACTAGTGATTCAAAATTCCTCAAAATACTTGAAAAATGTGTACTGGATACAAAAATGATGTTACATAGTTAAAACACAACAACAATAAATGTATTCCATGCATTTAATGAGAAAATCTCTTAATTTGAACATACATTTAAAATAATTTTCTCAATGACTTCTGTTTATAACTAGACCCGGGACTGTATTTTACAAGGAACCAACAATAGTCTGCAAGCATGCTGGATGGTAATCTTCGTTTATATCGCCTTACCATTTCAGATATTTCTTGATTAAATCTTTCCCCATGCTCGTCGTTTACCGCTCCAATTTTAGGAGAAAAGAAATCCAAATGAGAATGTAAAAAGTGTATTTTGAGAGACATATTGTACTCCATTTTATCATATTCACTTAACATGATTTCCACAACAAGTTCTATGTAGTTCTCTGCCCTAGAATTTCCAAGGAAATTTGAGCAAACATCTTTGAAAGCGTGCTATGCCATTCTTTCTGTAACGGAAAGTTTTTCTTCAAACAAAGGGTTAGCCATAACTTTGTGAATTTGTGAACCGTTTAAAATGCCTTCTTTTATTTTTCCTTCACTCAAACTGGTAAACTTTTCCTTTAAATAATGAAAACCACACCCTTGTTTGTTCATTGCGTAGACCTCACTTTGAACTTTATGAAATTTACTTAATAGAAGGGTCCAATATCTGTTTATTTATTAGAAATACAAAATAACATGCCAACAACCATAATAAACCGTAAATAAATCATGAACTCATAAAATAGATTAGCTTTTATTTTGGTTTATACCCGCAAACCGCACTAGATGTTGCCTGGGACAGCGCTTATCAAAAAGCGAAATCATAGTATATCTTAAAAACCTTACGTGATACGAAGAAAAGAAACCCATTTTCGGATTCAGCGTACACCAAACCATAAGAGATACTTTGTTTTAAGTCTGAGCAAAATTCTTGTTGTTCAGTGTTATCCAAGATTTCGAATGAGAGAGGTTTAAATTATTTTCTTGCTTCCTACGCCAAAGGTATTTTGATTAAATTATAGTAGAACAATATTTTCGAGAGAAACATTCAAAACCAACCAACTTAATCAATGGAGTCCCCCATGGAAATCGTACCCAGAACCTCTAGTATAAAAATTAGTGAAATACAGTGAAAACTAAAAATTTATTCAATATTTTATACAATTTTGTCAAAATATAGGACATTATTTTTTTATCTACATACTTCTGTTTTTTTTTTAGCATTAAATCTATGATTCAAGCAAAATGCTTCGATTTTATTGAAGTGAATGGAAAATTGTTTCACTCGTATTTTATTATCTTTCAACTTATCAACTTAATTCCTGTGTGTGGTCCATGAGCTAGCCGGTTGTAGGCAGTGGTTTCTCGATATGTTTTGGCCCTTCGTTTTCTGAACAAAGGTTGACAGTCTGCTCGCGCACTACAGGCTATTACCACAGTCTAATATATACAGTCACGAAGCTCAATACGTAGTAAATATGCATCCATAGATAGTTGATAACCACTAGGATCGCTAATATCGCCTCATTACACAAATACGAAATAGTACCGGCACAGTCTAGTGTTCCTAGCACCCTCACAACTCAAGCTTCGTGACTGTATATACTAGACTGTGCTATTAAGAGCTGATTTTCGTAATTTTTCAATTGAATTTTGCTGGCTTTCACTTCGAATTAACAGAGAAAAAAATCAAATTAGAGATGATTCTTTTTTAAAATTTCCTTTCGTGTTAAGGGCCTGGCAGAACAATTAAAGATATTTATGATTTCTAATTTAAAACATTCGAATTAGACAAGTTCGACTGTATAATATGAAAGATAAATAATATTTATTTTGAGTTCTTAAACAAAAAGTTTGGATAATTCAGACTATAAGAGATGATATCGTAATCACATAAAAAGTTAGCCATTTAGGACTCCTTTCGTCTCAATAGTCGTGATAATTAGTACTACATTTAGTCTATAGTGTGCTGTGTATTCGCATTTAGAGACCTCTCGTAATGGAAACACCATAAGAAATTAAACCAATAGTCAAACACATTAAAACACACCCCGATCAAATTCTCAACACACAGATCAATTTCAGTACACACACACTATTTGACTCCACTTTTCAACACCTTTCAACAATCAAACGCACCCACATAACAGGCAGAGAAGTTCGAGATGACGCCGGGATCTAGTAGGCTCTGAGGATGGTGTGTGAAGCACCGAAACAGCTGTAAGCCGCACAAACTTACATAAGTAACACGAGTAAGTCCGCTAGTTAATTAATTAAAGTTCTTATCATATATATTCCGAAAATATATGTCTTCAGATGTTATAAAGAGTATAGGCTATGTCTATCGTCTTCCATAATGACTAGGGCAGAGGGTCAATAATAATAATAATAATAATAATAATAATAATAATAATAATAATAATAATAATAATAATAATAATGGGTGCACTCTTTCACCCGTCCTTTTTAATTTATATGTTGACCAAATCTTATTAGATTGGAAAGATCTTCTAAAGATGAAGGAATAGAAATTAGTAAAAATTATAGATTAAATAATATACTGTTTGCAGATGACATCGTCATGTTAGCAGAGAATGAAGACGACCTCCAGAAGTTGATATACAAATTTCAGAATGTCTCAGAAAAATATAATTGTAAAATATCACTTCAAAAAACAAAAGTGATGGCCTTCCGAGGGAAAAATCCAGTGAGATCAAAAATAATAATAGGGAAGACCCCAATAGAGCAAATATCACATTTTCAGTATCTGGGATGTTACATAAGCTATGAGAAAGATAAAGACTTGTATATCAAACTGTCAAAATTCCAGGCTATAAACGGGACAATCAAAAGGACTCTAGGAAGAAAAACAAGAAAAGAAACAAAATTAAAACTTTATAAAACATTATCAATACCAACACTCCTTTATGGAAGTGAGACATGGATAATGGGCACAGGAAATAAAAGAAAAGTACAGACTGCCGAAATGAAATTCCTACGATATGTGAATGAAAGTAATATCATGGACAGAATACAGAATGTAGAAATAAGAAAACATTTGCAGATACAAAGTATGGAAGAAAAAAATCCATGATTATAAACATAAATGGACAGAACATCTATTCAGAATGGATGACAGCAGATTGCCTAAGTTAGCCTTAAATTACAATCCTAGAGGCAAGCGTGAGGTGGGAAGACCCTGGAAGAGATGGACACCCTGCTGAGACATCGCCGTAACAGGCAGAAATGGCCTAATCCATGACGTTGAATAATAATAATAATAATAATAATAATAATAATAATAATAATAATAATAATAATAATAATAATAATAAATATTGCTATTACAATATCTGCTACACATTAATCTAACAACGGACATATCAATGATGATCTTATGATGAGTTGCCAGACCTAACGTGTTGCAAATGTGTTCCACTGTATTTAGGGCTGTTATTTTTTTATTTTTATTATCTAAATCGTGTTTATCACTTAACGCCAATATGTATCCCACTGTGTTGTTGTTCTTTATTATTAATTTTTTTTGTGTACATTTTATTCAATTGTCGGCTAAGTCCTACTTAATTGTAATCTAATATTAATATGTATACTAATGTGTTTATTTTTATTTTTACTGTGTACAATTTTCTTTTTTACTGAATTATCGGCTTCTGTTTTTATGTGATTCGCATTTGATTCTAACAAATTAATATGTATTTCACTACGTTTATTTTTATTTTATGAGGTAAATTTTATGTAACTACCTCTTTTGATCTCATTATGTAATCAGTATGTAATTACTTAATTCTGATCAAGTTTTATGTTCAAATGTGTAAGCAAGTTTTAATCCTGGTTGAGTGTAAGAGAAGGCCTTAAGGCCTTAACTCTGCCAGGTTAAATAAAGCCATTATTATTATTATTATTATTATTATTATTATTATTATTATTATTATTATTATTCAAGTACGCAATTGAATACGTAAGTATAAAATGTATTTCAGCAGTAATACATTTTATTACACGCTCGACGTCGTTGAAAATAAAACGCAAGAGACAGTAGAAAGTGATGATACATTCTAGTCGCTTTTTTCGCTAGTTGCAGAGGTCATGACCTTTGGTGGCCGGATTGCATCCCCCACCCACCGGCCGGTGAAATACTTTCTTGTGTGCATGAACTTGATTCACAGTGCGCCATGTCGCCATGTCAGACTTGGTGGCTCGACTGTTCGTCGCGCGTCTGCTACCCGGGCAACAGCGAGCCTGCCAAAGCGTCGTGCCGCGCGGTCTGCTGTCGCTGCTGCATTGTGTGCTACCAGCTTTTTTTAAGTCATTTACTGCTTCAGACATCTATTTCTTCTGGCACAGAGAATCAAATATTTATCATATCCCATAACCCCTTTCAGTAACAATAACAACACTAGGTTCAGTTTTAGAAGCTTGTGCCTTGGATAAAAAGTTATATATTAATCTGACATCACTAGTACAAGCAAATACACATTATCAAAGTGTGATTCTACAGGGATATTATTTTATTTTTACTAACATTTCTAAAATTAACCGGGCTATACCTTTGGATCAACGATAAAAAACCGAAAACACCGTTTGCTACCCCCTTCCACGATTGGAGTTCGATGATACTGCCGTAATATACAAACAAATCGCTTTAGTAGGTATAGGAGGGAAGAAAAGCAGTTCATCCATTTACGTAAACTAGGAAATATCGCGATTTTGAGTTTGATAATTTTCATTAGGTTTTTGTTTAATCAAAATACAGTACAGTATTAACAATGATGGCGAAGTGCATCAACATTGATTAAAAACGCAGTAATCATAGATTACGAAACGACGGTTAAACAGTAGCCGTGGTTAAAATATAATTTATGTGCACCATTCATAATCACCGATTACTAAAACATGGCTAGCTGACATCTCATTTAACCAGAGTAAAGTCTATGATGGTATATTGTTTCTACAAAATGACTAAAGGAAAGCATCCATACCGCTGCAAAGATAATAGTCAACGTCTAAAAACGACTGCGCTCACTATGTTCTAAATCGAAATGAACGTATCCTACGTTTTCGCGTTGCATTTGTTTGCCTTTGGGCGCTGTTATATTTGTGAGTTCCATTTCTTTGTTTTTCAGTACTTTTAGGTTAAAATCGTACAAAATGGAAAATTGAATTCAAAAATGATTATATCCCAATGTTAGGTTGAAGTATCGATAGACTTAATTACTAGATTTAAATGTAGGCCTATTATATAAATAAGATGGAATATCCATAAAGGAAAAGGATGCAGAAAATTGGTAGGAATGTGTGTACGATCTTGGACTACACCAGGGAATTGTGCATTATCCTAAGATCCATCCATAACCTCTCTTTGTTCAGCCAGTGACATAGAGAAAGAGATACCGGTATTCGAGTATTCCCTCTTAAAATACAGAAAATAATAGTTACATAGAATCGTAATATAAGCAGCCGATCCGTAGGAGAAATATGATTGTTCTTGTGTTATTTCAATTGATCCATTTGTAGATTTTGATAAACGAAATCCCTCCTGAAATTTTCTGTCACGTAATTCCTCGCAAGAATTCTTTCTTTCCACTAAAGAACCTTCACGCTCACGCTCTATCCAAGTAATTCAAGTACTGCACAATAATAATCGTCTTCGAAATAATCACCTGTGGTTCTGGCCGCCATTTTGCTTTACTTGCTCTACTAATCGCTGGTTATCTCCTTTAACCGCTCAAATTTGGCCGGTTAGAGATTACTGTGGTTAACTTCCTATTTTAAGTCGTAACCGAGGTCGATCCACCGTAAAAATGCTTAATCGGAGATTAGGTGACAATTTTAACCGATGGTTACACTAACTGACGTTGATGCACGTGGGCATGAGTGTTTTTGCTCACGAACTCAGCTTTCCATGCGGACGTATTCAATATGCAGTGCATATTATAGTGTCTACAGCACATTAGCGTACACTATAGAGAATGAAGTTAAATTGAAAAATAATCATAATATGGGTATTTAAACACATTTTTTGAACATGATGGCCGTTCATTTCGATACAGGCTTCAGTTCTAATATGCATATTATCGCACTATAGACTATTGTACGTAATTCCAATTACCAGGTTCGTACTTTGTATCAGTAACTCATGTTGAAATAATTCTGTACCTACTCTATAAAAGAGTACCTCACGCAGGCTACTGTTAATTCAATCTTCACTTCTGCCCGATCCGAAAAGATAAAATTACTCAGACATGCTATATACTGTCCGTCCAAGTGGTTACATCGCAGCGTCGTAGAAAGGGAGGAAATCACGTGACAGTTAATTACTTAACGAGGCCCTTCTATTTAAGTTATTTTAAACAATTGTATTGGTATAATATTACGTAGACGTCCAATTCCTAACAGAAATTAATGTTCTCAGAAAAGAGCTAAGACAGCCCAGCCACTAGCATTTACAGAGAGGCGAATAGAAGCAGGTGGGGGAAAGCGGGATGCGATGTAGACAAATGGAAAATGATGCAATATTGAAAGCTCTTTCGTCACTGGAAAACTCGAACATATTTTTGGAACGTACTGTTTACTTGACCGTAAGGCTACTATGACTGTATATACGGTCTTGGATCTGTGTGGAGGACTGTTGAACTTCATTAGTAGAAGGGGTGGGAGTGAAGAACATTAAAAATTTCAGGTACAATAAAAATTGAATTAAAAATAAAATGATGTCCCTGTACAAGCCAAAAAATTCGTATTCATTTCTTTGAGAAAATATTAAGAAATAAATAGAACCATATCAATATGCTAATTAATTACACTATTATACGTATATATATATATATATATATATATATATATATATAATAGATTAGGAAATTCTAGAATAACAGAGAAGACTTGGAATTGAACGGGTCACATCAGCTTCTGGTCTATGCGAAATATATCAGATGAAAATCCACAAACTATTAGAGAAAACACGGAATTTTACTTGAAGCAAGTAAAGAGATAGGTTTTGGAAGTAAATCCAGAAAAGACAAAGTATATGATTATGGCTTGTGACCAGAATAATGTATGAAATGGAAATATAAAAAATTGGAAATTTATCCTTTGAAGAGGTGGAAAAATTCAAATATCTTGGAGGAAAAGTAACAACTATATACAATATTTGGGAGAAAATTAAACGCAGAATAAATATGGGAAATGCGTGTTATTATTCGGTTCAGAAGCTTTTGACATCCAGTCTGCTGTCAAAAAAGCTGAAAGTTAGAATTTACAGAACAGTTATATTAGTCTATTGATTGTTCTGTATGAATGTAAAACTAGGACTCCCGTGGGAGAAGGGATTATGATTAAGATTGTATAGGTGATTATGATCAATAACTTCCATAATGTAATTAATATGATTTATTACATTGAAATGACCAGACAGAAATATTCCCTTGAAAAGTATTACACGGGTAGATATTAAGGAAATATTACGCTCCTATCAAATACAGGGTGAGTCAAGAAGAAAAATACATGGAGTGAGGGATGATAATATTGGTGATTCTGAACGAAAAAGTCTCTATGAACACATGCCCTATTCTTAACAAAATCTGAAAAATTGAAAATCACGGGCGTCAGTCTCATGTCCTTCATCAGCACTCATATGCGGACACAACCAAAACATTAGGTTGTAGTAGGATCAATGAAACGTATCCTGGACGTTGGATCGGTCACGGTTGGATTCATTTCTTGGACAGCGAGGTCACCCGACATTGCTACATTTGATTACTGTGTGTGGAGTTGGCTTTAAGCCTTGGTGTTTCTGACCCGACGCATGCAACGTGCGACGTCTGCGCACCTCGCAGCCATAGAAACCACTCACTATCTCTCGTTTAGTCCGGATTTGTGCGAGGCGGGCCTCGCATCTCGCACGTCGCATGCGTCGATTCAGAAAAACCAGGGCTTAAGAGCGCAGTCTACAACCGCAAAGTGAAAACTTCTCGAATTTTACATGCTTTTGCTGAAGTGAAGAAATATCCGAATCAATTCAGATCACCAACGCAGCAGATCTCTACAAGAACTGTAAAGTACACTGAAGTTGACGGTGGACTTTTTGAACATGTTCTGTAAAGAAAAGTGCACATTAACAGAACATAAGGTAACGATGTTTTAATTTACTATCACCTGCACTTTTCATGTTCCCCATTGTTTCCATTAGTTTTCTCCGAAACCGTTAAGAAGAGGTCATATGTTCATATAAACGTTTTTGTTCACAATCATCAATATTATCACCCCTCAAACCATGTACCTTTCCTCCTGACTCATCCTACATGAATGAATGTTAGCCATGATGTCCCATGTTGGGCGCAGGCCTCCTGTGATGGGGTTAGAACCCCCTCGACAGGGATAGCTCAAGTGTACTCGCTTGGTGAGCCAATCCAGGCGAGCTTGTCGTGTACACTACTTTTGTGACATTGTTAATAGCCCTGTTCAACTTTAACTAGTCTCAGCACTGTTCTTTGTTCATTTCTTTTCTTGCACTACACACATTATACTGACACTGGCACTTTGACGAACACTGATTGCTATTTACACTATTTACCTGACACTTTCTCAACAATGACTTTACTATTTACAAAACTCATCTTACACTTTCACTAATACTGACTTTACTATTTACAATATCTTAACACTAATTACGTTATCTATTTACAATGAGCTTCCCTAGTTCTTTCCACAAAACTCTGTTCTTTGCTGTCCTCGACCATTGTTTCCCCGCCTCTTTGGTAAACATGTCAGTCCATCTGAGCCATGGGCTTCCCTGTCCTCTCTTTCCGACGTAGGGGTCCCACATCGTGACTGCATGGGTCCATCTTGTCTGATGTAGTCTCGCCACATGTCGCCCCCCCCCCAGGTCCACTTCGTTGCCGTGGCTCGTTCTGCTGCGTCAGTAGTGTTCGTCAGTCTTTGTAGTGTTTCGTTTGTCATTTTGTCTCGTAGCGTGATGCCCAGTATTTTTCTTTGCATCTTCCTCTGGCATGTTTTATCTACCAAATAATCTATTTATTTTTACTGGAGTTCTATCTCAAAATATAGATTCATTCTAAGTTCTCGACGAGAGTTGGTCTTCCCAGCTACATTTTCTTTTTGGAAGGAAGTCCTACAAATGATGCCTAAGTCCTTTACTTTGGAAACATGTTTCTTTTATGTATAACAAATATACAAGTTCTACCAGCTTTCATTCCTTTCCAAGTAAAGCCATAATAATGATTTTTACCGTTCTTGGAAGTCTACTGTCTTCAGAAAATGACCTTCCAAGCACATCACTTTGAAGCCACCCTTCAAAAGTCGTGTACGGGAGAGACTTAAGGAAATATTAAGTATCGACAATAACTTCCAATATGAAATACAAAGACACGAAAACTTCCATATAGTGGAAAACCTGCAACTGAATATCCTTTTCGCCAAGGAGTTGAAGCGGACGTAAATCACACAGATTTCCGTGATCCTTCATTTCTCATAAGCTTGATACGTAGAATAAATTTAAAACATTAGAACTTCGACCATATTTCTTTATCAAACCGGTTTACTACTAGCAGTCAGCACAACACACATTTAAAAATCATCAGTCTGCCTCTGCTGTGGACAAAGGAGTAATGCATCTTGCTTGTCTTCGTTAAAGAAAAGTAGAATGTTCATCGAAGTATTAATAGAACGAACCAATTCAAAGTTTCCCTTGTACAGGGACATCATTTTATTTTTACTAACATTTTTAATATTAACCTTGCTATACCATTGGATTGAAGGTTCAGAACCGTAAACACAGTTTGTTACCCCTTCCACGACTGGAGTTCGATTATATTGGCGTAAAATACAAACAGATCACTTAACTAGGTATAGGAGGGAAGAAAAGTAGTTAATCCATTTACGTAAACTAGAATATATCGCGATTTTGAGTTTGATAATTTTGATTAGGTTTTTGTTTAATCAAAATACAATACTGTATTAACAATAAGTGTTTTACTAACGAATTGAGCTATACATTCGGACATATTCATTATGCAGTGTATATTATTCTCTCTACAGTATATTAGCGTACAATATAGAGAATGAAGTTAAATTGAAAAATAATCATAATAGTCTATGGATATTTAAACACATTTTTGAAAAAGGTGGCCGTTTATTTCGATACAGGCGTCAGTTCTTCTGTGCATATTATCGCACTATAGACTATTGTACATAATTCTAATTACCAGTTTCGTCCTTCGTACTAGTAACTCATGTTGAAATAATTCTGTACCTACTCTATAAAAGAGTACCTTACGTACTGTAAATTCAATCTTCACTTCTGCCCGATCCGAAAAGATAAAATTACTCAGACATATTATCTACTGTCCGTCCAAGTGGTTATATAGCAGGGTCGTAGAAAGAGGGGAAATCACGTGACAGTTAATTACTTAACGAAGCCCTTTTATTTAAGTTATTTTAAACAGTTTACGTAAACGTCCAATTCTTAACAGAAATTAATGTTTCCAGAAAAGAGCTAAGAGAGCCTAGCCACTAGCCTTTACAGAGAAGCGAGCAGAAGCGGGTGGGGGAAACCGGGATGCGACGTAAGCAAACTGATGAAAGTACCTGTGCGAAAATATGATTCAATATTGAAAGCTCTTTCGTCACTGGAAAACGCGAACATATTTCACTAATTTAGTACTGCTTACTCTGACAGCACACTTGGCCTTGGTTTTGTGTGCAGAACGGTTGGAAGTTCATTAGTAGAGGGGGTGGGAGTTAAGTACGTTCAAAAACTCAGGTACAATAAAAATTGAAGTAAAAATATACAATTTCTACTGAAGCTACAGTTTTGTAGGTCACTTTTCCACTACAGTCTTTACTATGGTACAGACATTCACAGTGGGTTTTGTCTCTGTATTTTTTGTAATGGTAGTAAACATGATAAAATAGTAATTTATGTATTTACGTATTTATTCGTTTATGCATATTCATTATATGTGTGATACGCGCCTGACATGGATATTAGAAAGAAAACAAGCGCGGTTATTGTTTTCTTACACGGACAGTGATACGTATTTTGCTCCAAGTTGTTGCATGAATGTCATAAAATGAATACACTGCAACGGTTATAGCAACATTAATTCGATATGCGACGCTGAAAACACCCATCCTGCTGTCCGCAGGCGAGCGGACTGTACCCGATGTAAATAAGAACACGCTATTCATTAATATTTCAAAGAAAGGGAAGAGGATCTAGGTGTACATCTGTTATGTTGGGTATTGTAGAGTTTTCACCTGCATTTAAGCGATCTCCACGGGAGATTGCAGCCCGGATGACGTATAATGTTCTTCAAACATGCTCCTTGCGACTCGTCTTGTATCGATTTGGAATTAATGGCACATTTCTCTGCTGGAATCGTGCAGTCCAAATCTCGAGGAACTACTAATCCATTTCTTTGCTGTTTATTTCGGTCTAACGACTACCAAATTCGCAAACGAGGATTTCAGAATTAATAAAAAGTTTTAGTCTTTTCCTTGTAACGTATTGCACTATGTAGTCTCAAGTGAATATTCAAATGGTATACTGTTCACAAAATAAGTAATCTCTAACTGAGAAATGTCTATTGCCTGCGCAAAATTTCCACGCGATAATATGGTAAATCATAGAAGTATACGGAAATAATAATAATAATAATAATAATAATAATAATAATAATAATAATAATAATAATAATAATAATATTAATGCTGGCTACGGACTGGAAGGTCCGGGGTTCGATCCCAGGTTGTGACAGGATTTTTTCTCGTTGCCAAACTTTCAGAACGGCCCGAGGTTCACTCAGCCTCCTATAAAATTGAGTACCGGGTCTTCCTGGGGGGCCAGAGCGTGGTGCCGACCACACCACCTCATTCTAGTGTCGAGGTCATGGAAAGCATGGGGCTCTATCTCCATGGCCTCCAAGTGCCTTCATGGCATGTTACGGGAATACCTTTTTTTTAAATAATATTAATAATAATATCAGTAATAATATTAATAATATCGATAATGATATCATTAATAATTAATAATATATATATATATATTATTCTGTGAGAAACAAAATTATATGTGAATAATTATTACTTTTAGGTGTGGGTGAGAAAAACATAAAACTTTGTTTTCATATTAAATATGCGAATATGTGACGCAAGTATGCTTTAAGGGACACTGGGTTTAAGTTTTGAAACTTTAAGGGTGCTATGCATAGACATTTCGCTAGCCCGCGCTACGAGCGTGCTAAACTAGCCCCGTCTATCGAGTGATTACTTGCAAAGGATTCATATCATATCATATCCTATCGCTAACACTGGTTTATGAATACGAAAAACGCTGATCATCCACCGGAAGCCCGCGCTAAAAGTGTCTATGAATACGGCCCTAAACGTTTAAATAATAGTATCAATTTTCGTTAAGTTTAATTCATTAGTTCCTTAGATATTAATTTTCACGTATTTGAATGATATTAAATTATTCTTAAATTCGAAACATTCCTGACGGCTGTTTGCTTTTAAAAATCCTATGAAGGATTTACAGTACGATTATTTAGTCCTGACAGTCGCCGGAGATGTGCGCGTGGGGCAGGCGAGTCCATTTAGTTACGCCAAGGGGTGTTTGGGTTATTCACTCGCTTG
This sequence comes from Periplaneta americana, assembly GCF_040183065.1. Lineage (NCBI taxonomy): Eukaryota > Metazoa > Arthropoda > Insecta > Blattodea > Blattidae > Periplaneta > Periplaneta americana. The sequence goes on along the minus strand of NC_091126.1, from coordinate 170,046,977 downwards.
CCTTTACCGACCGCTCGCCCTATCTCTACTCCGGAACTCTCCCCACTCCTCCTATTACTTCCCCTCTTTCGCGTCGCTGAGCTGTCAGGACTAAATAATCGGTCTGTACATTTCTTGATAAAGAAAATTGCATATGGATTTTTAAATTTGAGAATTGGTTCACGGGATAAAAATTTTCTTACAAATTGTAATTTTTTATTGATAATTTTCTTTAAATTTTAGAAGTTAAAAATTGATATCATGAAAAGTTTTCAGTGAAGAGCTGATTCCATGCACAGCTATGAGTATTGTAATATGGTGAGTATTCTTGCAAAGTTTCATGCAAATCGGAGCAAATGGAAGCAGCTAGGAACTTTATTACGTTATTTTTAGTGGATGTGGCATTATAAAAATGGTCGCCAGATCTTTAAAAGTAGTAGGCGTGGGCTAAATATAGAACAGAATAATAAACGAATGTCTAAGGTAATTAATTATGTAAAAAAAGAATAATATTTATTTTTACCATTTTGTCCAAAAGTTCAATCCTAGTGCAACTTAAATTCTCAACAGAATAATAAAGTTACTTCATTTCGTGAACGTGTTTCATTATATAGGGTGTTTCCAGGCTGGTGTTACAAACTTTCAGGGATGATGGGAAAGGGCACATGTATCAATTTGATATAAGGAACCATGGTCCGGTAATGACTGTGTCGAAAGTTATAAGCAAAAATAGTTGTGTGGAAATGGAATTATAATTTCTTCCCTTAACCTGTGGAACAGTCGTGGAAAGATGGTATGAGCCGGATGTCTCTTACGTGGATACTCGGTCCGATACTGTGAACTTCTCTACTGTTCCCATTGGCTCATGCGTATTCGAAAATCAGGTCTGCATATTCCGCTCTCGTGCACACCTCCATTTCACTAGGACTGATCGACTGGACACTGCAGCTTGTACACTGCTGTCTACACACCTGCATATCAGGACCGACCATGTCCGTTACACATTACGCTATCTGCATTGCTTTAGTGTAGTTTCCTGTCCCTACCCCCTCAGACAGTACACTGAATGGAATATTGTAAGTAGACAACGTAAACAACATCAGATGAATACAGTATGTTTAAGATGTACAGATAAATACACGTACAGATGCCTCAAACTAGGAAGCTGCCTGGAGAGGGGAAGTAGTAAAGCTAACGGAGGGGGCCCACCTAGGCTCCGATACCCAGGTATAGTCATATTATCTGAAAAGTTGACCTCTTGACAATGTATTCAAGATGTACCCTCCCTATGCAGCCTTCTCAACTGTTATTAGAACTGAGCTGTACCGTTCTAGTCCACAGTGCACAGTAGTAGGCGGACAGTGGTAGGGGAGAAGTGCTCTATGCGCCTGCGCGAACGAGACAGCTTGCTAGTTTGAGGCATCTGTAAATAAGGAGTACAGAGGAATAAAATTTTTCATTTCCACACAAATATTTTTGCTTGTAACTTTCGACTCGGTCATTTCCGGACCAGGGTTCCTGATCTCAAAGTGATACATGTGCCCTTCCCCATCATCCCTGAAAGTTTGTAACACTAGCCGGGAAACACCCTGTATACAGTAGTTGCAGAAGCTAGGAGTTTGTGGTTTTTATATTTTCAGAGGTATTTATATATAATGTAGGCCTATATATTTTGTATATTTCAATTCTGGCCTGCACTCATTTTATTTCAACCCTGAATGTATGCAAAATATATCATAATTATACATAGAGTTTTCTCTCTTTGTAAATAGGCGCACCAAATTTGATAACCAAGGGGAAATTTAATTTATGAAAGCAAGTTTTTATATCTTACGCAGAAAGATTTAAGATCCTTCATATGCCAATATTTTTATACGAAGACAGCTTCTTCGTTTTTGTTATGGGACAATAGAAAGACGATTTCTCCGTACGTAATCCCTGATGACATTAAGCCATGTCACGCACATACTGAGTTGCTATCGGTAGATATTCTCCAAGACTTTTATATTTTAAATTAATGTCTGAAATGAACGTCTCTTCTATCAAGAAATTCTAGTTTTTGTACAAGAAAATACATTTTTAATATCTGAAATGCAATATTTATATGAATTTAATAAGTCGAACATAAACATGCATTGTATTAGTGGAGATAGCGAACGCATTTCTTTCAATACCGATAGTCTTAAATTTAATTGTGATATTATTCCAGAGTCTAGACAGGGATTGAAGAGAGAAGAAAAGAAAGAGGATTTGAAGAAGAAAATTAAATTAGAGGACATCCAGGACTAAAAAAAATAGTAAAAGGGACTGTAGTTTAAAATTGTTTATTTCCACAAAAAAATGTGTGAACTTGTAGCAGAAAACAGAGTTCTAAAAGAGTGCTTATTTCGGATCATCTGCTCCTTGCAGGACGTTTTATATACCAAATTCTGCATACTCCAATTTGACACAATACTATTAAACTTAGTCCCCTTTGACATACGCGATATTTGACCATACCACTGCATTTGAAACGAGACACATGTGACATACATACATATATTTGGTAGTGGAACTATTAGACGATGGCGGTTCATTAACCGAGTCAGCGTCTTCTTTCCTGGAAGTTGCGGTAGAATTCAATTACTCACCTTAGCAAATTTATCTCGTAAAATTCTCACTGGAAGTTCTTCAGGATGTTCAATTGCTCTTCTTTTTATCTCCAAAACTACACCAATTACCTCAATTATTTCTACCAGGTGTTTCAGAATTCAACCAAAGAAATTCATCTGGTAATAGAGGGGTTGCAGACAAGCAATTTCAGAAAGGGAACGTAGGGTATCCGACAGAAAATATCTGAGTTATTAACTGTTAAACTTGTTTATATTTTTGATATTCATAACCCAGTATTAAAATGAAATAGGAATATAGAATGGCTTCGGACCTTATTAGGGATTTGATGAAGCCAAACTGTTATGAAGTAATCATCCATGTTCTTTAAATTTAGCTTTCACAGTATCTGAAAAAAAAAAAACTGCCGGCAAATAATGAGACAGTACGTCACTGCACTGCTTTTGTTTCATCCTCATTCCTTTTCGTTATTGTACCTATTTTAGAACAAAATTATTGGTATGAAGCTCTGGTATAACGATAACGTGTCTGACCTCCCACCGTCGTAGCTTCTTTTTCTTCTTTAAATCTCAATACCTCTTATTTCATTGGCCAGATCTGCGGTGTAATTTCTGAGCCACCGAAATATAGCTCACGAATTTTGTCAAGACACTCCCCCACTCTTCCTGCAGAGTTGCGCACGAGATCGGATGAGTCTACTTACGAATTATAGGGGAATGGGTTAGTTTTTGCCTTGAACTCGGTAGACACACGCCCGACCTTCCCTTCTACTTCTACCCCCTCCACAGAAACTTTGTTCCCGTACTGCACATCGCGAGTGTCTTGACAAAATGCATGAGCTGTACGTACTGTAGTATTTATTTGTTATAATTTCTGCAAGAATAGACTATACAGTGCTAACCATCGGTACAGTACAGTTCACTTGACATCAAATAAGTCGTATTAGACTCCTATGGAATTCAGTTTGATATTTGTTAGAAACGTGGTGGCCTTTGGTTGCAGAGATGAAGAGTTCGTGACCTTTCTTACCGTATTATTATTTTCATACATTCCCCCCTCCCCATTTAATGTTTAATTCCATGAAATTTCTAAATTGTCCAGAGTAATGGATATGCATTTCTCAAACTACAGTTATTTTACCCTTCTAAACAATAAAATTGTCATTATTACAAAATAACTGGACCTCACTATTTAATATTACAACACAAGTTTGAAATTATACAGGCTACCTAAATTAGAAAAAGTACCTGCTGAAATTTGAACGTTCCAACTTATCTTCTGACAAATCATCATAGGCCTAGTGTATATTGATTGCTCCACAAAGACATATCCGACACATTTCCGAATGCCACGTGCTGGTTCAATCACTGCCTTATTGGCACAAAAATTATTTCACACTAGTAAGTATAAGTTTCAAGCCACAGACCCTAGTTCCCTATCTGAATATACTTAACTAGAACCCCTCCACAGTCCCTTACATTTCTTCGGTTGAAATTTGAAACACACTGTATATTGGAAGCGTATCTGTGACTACTGTGTTTTGTATTTCACTATTCTTGGAGAATTACCTTTCGTAACAGCTCTACCATTACATTCAGTTCTATTTATGTATATCCAGTAGGATTTTCCTTTACCTGGGTTGTTCTCTGTTTAATGGAAAAGAAATTCTGAACAAGATAATTGCACTCCATCTGTAGATGTTAGTATGAGTTCATCTGCCAAGGTATTTTATAATTAGTACGTGTATTAATTCATCCCCAGTTTTAAGCAAGAGTAACAAATATAAATGACAGTCTAGAGGAAATTAAACGCAGAAAAAATATGGGAAATATCTTCTAACCTTCGGGTGAGAAGCTTTTGTCACGCAGTCTGCTTTAGAAAAATTGAAAGCCAGAATTTACAAAACAGTTATATTACCATTTGTTATGTATAGTTGTGAAACTTGGACTCTCACTTTTTAGAGAGGAACAGAGATTAAGAGTGTTTGAGAATAAGGTTCTTATGGAAATATTTGGTGCTAAGAGGGAAGAGAATGGAGAATGTTACACAACGCAGAACTGCACGGTTTGTATTCTTCACCTGACATAATTAGGAACATTAAATCCAGTCGTTTGAGATGGGCAGGGCATGCGTACACAGTGTTACTTGGGAGGCCGGAGGGAAAAAGACTTTGGGGAGGTAGATACGTAGATGGGAGGATAATATAAAAATGGATTTGAGGGAGGTGGGATATGATGAGAGAGACTGGCTTAATCTTTCCAGGATAGAGACCGATGGCGGGCTTATGTGAGGGCGGCAATGAACATCCGGGTTCCTTAAAAGCCATAACTAAGTAAGTAACAGTTATATACATATTTTATTTCAATTTGTTATACTTAATAATACTTCATATTCAACGTTTTTATAATGTTAGCATTATGCAATAACTAAAGTTGTGAAAAATAGGAAATAGACTGAGTTTCATAAAAATTGTCTTGTCATATAACTTCAGTATATGCTCAAGATGTTGACAACAGAGGTCATAGGTATAGATATTGAATGGGCACCCAAAACAACTCTTTTCAGGGTTTCATAATTTTCCAAAAATGTTTCAAGAAACAATGAATTCTAAGTAACGCAGGTTCAAACTGCAATAATAATAACAATAACAATAATAATAATAATAAAATTAATAATAATAACAATAATAACAAAGAACACTCACTGCTGGGGATCAAACACGGAATATTTTCTTGAGATGCTAACGCGACACCATCCAACAACCAAGTAAATGCGGATTACAGGAGTATAACCACAGTCTAGTATATACAGTCGCGAAGCTCAATACGTAGTAAATATGCAAACATTAGATAGTTGCTCACCACTAGGATCGCTAATATCGCCTCATTACAGGCAATGCAAAATAGTACCGTCACAGTCTATTGTTTCTAGCACCCTCAAAACTCAAGCTTCGTGACTGTATATAGTAGACTGTGATATAACGTTGTAGTTAATGTCTATATATTAATAATAGAGTATCTCCAATATCTGATTTTCAAGCAACAAGCATACAAAATGTGTAGGCTATTGCGGGAACCGCCATCTTGCACTGTTGAACCTTTAACTGCAGTTTAAATGGCAGAGGACTGCCGATCAAGTTAAACTCAAGTTAACTCAAGATTAACTGGTAGTTAAGGTTAATAATACGAAGCAGAACGAAAGCTTCAGTTTAAACTTAACGTAAGGTTTAAACGGCGTTTATAATACCGGCCCTAAATGTCATAATGAATAAACAACTCTTGAGAGTGTAGGCCTAACACACAACGAATTTATGTGGTATTTCCCGGGTAAATTACGCCATGCTTACCATGGTCCGCCACCGGAGTAGCTCAGTCGGCTAAGGCGCTTGACTGCCGATCCGGAATTGCGCTCGGGCGCGGGTTCGTTTCCCGCTTGGACTGATTACCTGGTTGGGGTTCTCCCCCCCCCCCCCCGAGGTTTTCCCCAACCGTAAGACGAATATCACGTATTCTATGGCGAATCCTTGGCCTCATCCCGCCAAATACCATTTCGCTATCGCGAATCTCCTAGTAGTTGATACAGCGTCGTTAAATAACAAAAAACCCAAGGTCCAGGAAGTGTCGCTACTCGTTAATGTCAAATTTTTGGGTCAGAATTTTTTCTATGAGCGATAGACTAATTAAATAACAGTTCCGAATTCTTAAGTAGTTGATGACCTATTATATCTAACTGTTACTGATCAGTACGGCTGAAAAAAGTACTGGTTATAGACTACGCTGCATCGTACGTAAAGCCTTATGTTTACAAAATACTTGTGTGCACACTCGACTAGTTACGGTAGCGACTGCTTGTAAAGTCCGCTCCGTATGAACTCATAACAGAATTTACATTTACAGGTTTACTTGTGTTTCAGGCTGATTAACTCTGAACAAATATTAAATTTACAAAAGTATCATTATTATCAATTAAGTTAAACACATTTTCCCCATGTTCTGAATTCAGTCATCTTATTATCTGTTATTTGTTGGATTTTTGTTCGACATTCTGATACAACCTCACGTCACTTAAGCAGTCTAATATTGAAGAGTGTCGAATATTCAATATCTGCGCCTTACAGACAGAAGAGACACCATGCAACAGAACGGATTTTGTAAACAATTTTTTTTTACTTGGTTATTTAACGACTCTGTATCAACTCCAAGGTTACTTAGCGTCGATAGGACTGGTGATCGCGATATGGTATTTAGCGAGATGAGGCCGAGGATTCGCCATAGATTACCTGACATTTTCCTTACAGTTGGGGAAAACCTCGGAAAAACCCAACCAGGTAATCTGCCCAAGCGGGAATCGAACCCGCGCCCGAACGCAACTCCGGATCGGTAGGCAAGCGCCTTAGCCGACAGAGCTACGCCGGTGGCTTGTAAACAATGTATATAGAAATTATTTACTACTCTGATACCAATACTTTTCTTCAGCCCTACTAAACTGCAATCGTGTTTCTGCTGTCACAGGGAAAATAAGTGTACTGCCATTACCTTACACAGTTTTCTCTCGCTATCATAATATTAATACTCGATCACAACGCGATAACACGCTAGAAATTCCACTTCACACATCATCTCTGTATTCCTCATCTTTCACTGTTGCCACCTCTCGTCACTGGAACTCTCTGCCGCCTGAAGTCAAGGGCTGCCGAACATTGAAATCTTTCAAATCCAAGTTAGAAAATTATCTTACGACGAGTTGCCAAACTAACTTACTATTATGACAAGTGTTGTATTGCATGTTTCTACGTATTCACATTTTTTTTGTTCTAGTGATATTTAACTTATTTTATATTTTTGTTTTCATATTTTCCGATAATGGCATATCTATAATGTGATAAGTTGAGTTATATATAATTATAATTTTCCTTACTGTGTGTACCTAAAAATATTGTATTCATTGTATGCTTTGTACTGCACTATTTTATTATTACTATTATTATTATTATTATTATTATTATTATTATTATTATCATCATCATCATCATCATCAATAGTTGTCTTATTTTTCTATACTTTGTATGTCTCATTTATGTTGACCTGCTGTTCACATTTTATTATGCTTTTTCCTTTCTTTCTGTATGTTATATATTATGTCTGATTTCTACTTACTTGTTGTTTACATTTTATTATTATTATTATCTTATTCAGTTTTTAGTGTAAAATTGTAGTGTACTTTGTAAATTTGTAGTGTTTTGTGTAACGCAGTTTTACTCTTGGTTGAGTGTTAGAGAAGGCCGTTTGGCCTTAACACTGCCAGGTTAAATAAATCATTATTATTATTATCATCATCATCATCGTCCTTGCAGGTATTAGGCCTAGTGGCCTGTTACGATCTCCCTTCTTCTTTTCAGGGGGCGTCCCAAAAATCGTCTTCCATGTGGTATATAGCGGAGAATTTGTCTTGGGAGTCTGGAACTGTCCATTCTATTGACATGGTTAAGCCATTTTTGTCTATAGTGGTTGAGATGTTGATAAATAGGTGTAATTTTCAATTTTTTTTGTAATTAGTTCATTCCTTTTGTGGTCAAGCAAGCTGTAGCCGGCAGTCCTCCTTAGAAATCTCATTTCCGCAGTTGTTAGGCGTTGAACATCTGAGTTCCGGACAGTCCAGGCCTCACTACCATACATGAGGACAGGTCTTGCTAGAACTTTATATGCTTTTAACCTGGTATGTTTTTGGGTTTTCGTGGTTGTGATAACCTGGTTGATGATTCTTAAGACTCTATTAAAATGTTGAATATTTTCAGATATATCAGTAACATGTAAATATGTCAAATTATAACCTAAATATTTACCTGTTCTAACGTATGGGTTCCAATGCAGATTTTACTCCTAACTGGCTATTTACCTTGGAACGCCATAATTTTTGTTTTGTTTGGAGAAATTTTCATATTGAAATTTTGTGCTATTATATTCAGGTCATGTACTGAGTATTGCAGCTCGTCTTCATTTGTAGCAAAAAGAACCTGATCGTCTGCATACAATAATGTATCTAGAGTACAATTTCGGAAGAGCGGGATGTTTCCATGAATAATAGTCGCCAATGTCTGATGGAGTTGATGTATATATTGAATAAAAGTGGTGAGAGGGGGCATCCTTGACGAACTCCACAGTTTATCGGTCTCCATTCGGTATGTCCTGATCCAATAGTAATTTTGATAATATTGTGGTTATATAATTCGTAAATTGTTCTTATAATTGCGTTTGGAACTAAATCATCTGCCAAAATTTTAAAGAGCTTATTTCTGTCAACACGGTCGAAAGCTTTTTCGTAATCAATAAAAGCCAAGTGAGTTTCTTTATTAAATTCCCTATGTTTTTCGATCAAAATCTTCTGTAGTAATGTCACGAGAGGTCTGAGATATGCCGATAAATACATGAGCGAAGCGAGTCGATTTATCTGGGAAATCTCAGACCTCGAGTGACATTTATTAGGATTATTTCGTGAATAAAATAAAAATGTAAATAATATATTCCTAAAATTCGATGACAAAATGTTAATAATCGTATGTTTACGAATACCTAACCTATTCAGACATTGTGAAGTTGAAATACTCGTAGATGAATATCGATTACTGCAATAAAGAAATTCGATGTTATTATTCAGTAATGCCAATTACGAAAAGCGAAATACAGGTTTAACAGTCCTAATTACATGTACTGCACTTTTCTCTTATTATTATAACATAAACCATAATTTAATTTAACAGTAACAATGGGGACAGCTATATACCAATGCTTATGTATTCACAGCGAGACATGTTGCTACACTGTGAAGCCATCTCTGTATTGATATGCCTAATTAAAACACGAATTTTATTACGCCATACGGAAGGCAGTTTGATCAAAGACCTTATTATTACTATGCAAGGCCTTTGGGTTTGATATGTGATGATGTTACATAAATTTGAACATCTGACTTTCAATTAATTGTTTCATATCATTCACAAAATACAAATTTTATTGGCTACTTATAGGTTATGTTACCTGTGGGAGCAGGACCAATGTCAGCTGTGTCTTATTTCGACCGTTACAATCAGTGCTACACGAAAGCATTTTTTATAGCTCGACAAACGCATTCTCGCTGTAGTGTGTAACGGAACTAAATCTGCATCTACACAGTTTAATATTCCAATCGCGTATGCATGCAATCTGGGAAGAATATTGAAATAATCAAGTATAAAAGGTACGTTAAATTAAGATCATGAAGATTTTTGTCTACATGGTGCACCGTTTTGAACGACGTCTTCACTGCGTAAATATATTAATTAATATTAAATATCAATCTTGCATTCATTGCTTTAAAGTTGAAAGAAAATTTTAACCGTTTAGTTGCATCTTAATGTAGGCCTATTCATGATCATCAGTTTACGGGGAAACAGTTGGCGACAACGACTAAACAAAAGAACGACCATGCGATAAATTGATAGCGATAAATCTAGCTGCAAAAATTATCGCAAAGTGTGACTGTGATTGGTTGGAGTTCAAAATTTCATTACACTTCATTGGTCGAAAATGGAATGACGTCATATAAACGAAACAGTCAAAGTAAAATATCCATCTGCGCAAGATCTGCCTTTTCGAAAACCGTTTTGTTCTTCAGCAATGAGAGTTTTGTAGCGAGTTTCCAACTTAAGTGCTATTATTCTTGAGAAAATTTTGTATCCACTATTTAGGAGACTGATTCCTCTGTAGTTTGTGCAATCTTTGATGTTGCCTTTCTTGAAGATTGGAATGATGATAGCTTTTTGCCATGGTGTTGGTGGAGCCTCTCCTTCAAGAATTCTGTTCAAAATTATTATTATTATTATTATTATTATTATTATTATTATTATTGTTATTATTACTATTATTTACTTACAAATGGCTTTTAAGGAACCCGAAGGTTCATTGCCGCCCTCACATAAGCCCGCCATCGATCCCTATCCTGTGCAAGATTAATCCAGTCTCTATCATCATATCCCACCTCCCTCAAATCCATTTTAATATTATCCTCCCATCTACGTCTCGGCCTACCTAAAGGTCTTTTTCCCTCCGGTCTCCCAACTAACACTCTATATGCATTTCTGGATTCGCCCATACGTGCTACATGCCCTGCCCATTTCAAACGTCTGGATTTAATGTTCCTAATTATGTCAGGTGAAGAATACAATGCGTGAAGTTCTGCGTTGTGTAACTTTCTCCATTCTCCTGTAACTTCATCCCGCTTAGCCCCAAATATTTTCCTAAGCACCTTATTCTCAAACACCCTTAACCTATGTTCCTCTCTCAGAGTGAGAGTCCAAGTTTCACAACCATACAGAACAACCGGTAATATAACTGTTTTATAAATTCTAACCTTCAGATTTTTTGACAGCAGACTAAATTATTATTATTATTATTATTATTTATTATTATTATTAATTATTATTATTATTATTCAAAGAAAATTTATTTCCTTGTGTTCTTATAGATTTTTACCAAATTCCGATTATAACTATGAGATTAAATGCAAATATTTCAATTGCGGTAGTTTGTTCACCAGACGTCAGGATCTTGATTATTTATTTTTTTGTAAAGTCATTAAGGGTGATATTGATTGTGAATCTTTCATAAGCAATATCAGTCTTCGTATTCCAGCTAATGGTTTAAGATTTCATAAATTGTTTTATAATAAGAATCCTAAATCTCTCTCTCCGGTCTGCAGATGCATTAAATATGCTAATTTGCATGGATTCAACTTGGATCCATTTAATGTGTAGTATATCTGAGTTTTTTCTCACTGATCTAATTTTAATAATTATTTGTCCATTTCTTTTTTCTCTTGCATTTGGTCAATTGATTAAGGTAGACTATTCCATTATTTCAATTATCTCATTGTACTAAATTTATAATTTTATAATTATTATTTATCAATGATTGATGTAGACTATTATATTGTTTGTATTTCATCTCATTGCCATTTTCTATCATTCATTCTCATCATCATTTGTTGTTTTGTTCTGTTTTATGTTTTTGTTATATCTGTGCTGAACTGTAATTGGCCACTGGCTGTTGTACAGCACATTAAATAAATAAATAAATAAATAAATAAATAAATAAATAAATAAATAAAATAAATTATTATTATTTTTTTATTATTTTTATTATTTATTATTATTATTTTTATTATTTATTATTATTATTATTATTATTATTATTATTTATTATTATTATTATTATTATTTTTCATTATTTATTATTATTATTTTTCATTATTTATTATTATTATTTTTTATTATATATTATTATTATTTATTATTATTATTATTATTATTATTATTATTATTATTATTATTATTATTTTCATGTTCTCCGACTTGTCATACCATTTTTATGAAAGTAATTTTGTATAGATTAGCTATGGCGCGTGAAATTCATAGTAAGAGACTAAAATTAATACGAAACCAATTTCAGCGAACAATTCCACTTTGGAAAGCGCCCATTACCTGGAAGGAAAATAAAGGAGAGGGAAGTGCCTCTGTCTTTGTGAGTATTCAAATTAGTAGAAGCAGACTGAACATTGCGGTCGTTGTAATGACCACTTAAAACAATTCCACGCAGCCAGGAGTGTGTGTATCTTGCAGTTCCAGCCATTACTCTGATATCTGAATTTTCAAAATGAAGTCAAGGGAGGAGAAGGGGGGGGATTGAATAATTTAAATAGCAGGCAGAGATGTGGAGTGCAACAGCGCACTCTGTTCTGCAACGTACAGACAGCTGAATGAAAAGGGGTTGCATGGCACCGAGATGGGGTGTGCTGGGGTTGGGGTTATATGAGGGGAGATCAAACAGCTGGGGTAGCACTGACAAGTAGTCCAATGTACACAGGGTTACTCAATAACTCCAGACTATTTTTAAAACAAACAAAACAAGTTTTATCATAACTACAGAATAATGGATATATATTTTTTAAATTTCTTACATTTTTCATGCTTCTACCGTACGGGATACAACGAATGTTCGAGCGAGTTTTAAAATTTTATAAGTAAATACACGACGCTGTTGGTGCAAGCGTTGTAGGAATACAAACCGAGCGTGTCAATTTCATATCCGGCATTAACGGACGGTTGCACTGTAGTATTCTGGGGAAAGGTATTCCGAAATAGAAGACAGCTGCTTTTATAGAATTCTGTATCACGCTATCGTAGTAAAATCCAGTACCTTGTTAAGCAATTCTTCAGTTTAATGTTGTTGAGTAGCCAATGTAAGTGCGTCATAGACATACACAAATCGTGGCAAGTTACGCACGAGAGAGAGAGAGAGAGAGAGAGAGAGAGAGAGAGAGAGCATAGGAGACCCCAGACAAGAGGAGTGAGACCATCACTGCAAGCCAGGGGTGACCATATCAACACATGCAAAATCTTACATTTTTTTCTTCTTTCTGCGGTTAGCTTTGCATTTAGATTTTTAACCTCTACTCTTAATCTTCTTTTGAGGTTCCAAGAATTTAACTTACAGCATCGCTTCTACATCTACATTCACTTCGACAAGAAAGTAAACAGTATAATAGCTTCTGTACAAATTTAGTAACGCATCCACACTTAATAATTTAATAATTTATTTATTTAATCTGGCAGATCTAAGGCCAGTAGGCCTTCTCTTCCGCCCAGCTAGACTCTAATTCTTTTTTTTATTATTGGGTTATTTTACGACGCTGTATCAACATCTAGGTTATTTAGCGTCTGAATGATATGAAAGTGATAATGCCTGTGAAATGAGTCCGGGGTACAGCACCGAAAGTTACCCAGCATTTGCTCGTATTGGGTTGAGGGAAAACCCCGGAAAAAAACCTCAACCAGGTAACTTGCCCCGACCGGGATTCGAACCCGGGCCACCTGGCTTCGCAGCCAGACGCGCTGACCGTTACTCCACAGGTGTGGACACTCTAATTCTAATTGAATACAACAGCTTACGTAATTATTACATTAATATCTAGACCATAAGACAACATGAAAGTAAATAATTAAAGTTGGATAAGTAATGTTAGAACACAACGAATACCCAAAATTCTATTTCTGAAAACAATGGCAATAGACCTAAATTATCTTTTGAAAATCGTATTCAACGGACTGTCCCAAAGAAAACAGCTTGCAAATTTTAAGAGAAAATGAAATATATTTGAAAAAAAAAACGTAATTATTTTGAATTTCACACTGTGAATATACCCACAAAAATTAAAATGCATGAACGTTTGTATCCGCTAATGTTCAACTTAAATGTAAGAAACAGCATTTCACTACTTCGTTTTTCTTAACGTAACATGTTTTGGACGTTCATTGTCATTGCAATTAATCAGAATTGACACTTGAAGACTCAAATTAGTTTTAGAATTAATTGCAATCGGCCGCGCCGCTATGGGATCTGTCTCAATTCCTCCCCCTATTAGTCTGCACGACAAAGAAAATACATACCCCGAGAGAATACGTCTTGCAGCTTGTCACGATGGACCTAATTCTATCTTATTCCAGGGATTATTTGTCCCTCTTATTGGGAGCTTCATGGGTTGTTACATTGCTAAGATAAAACTCTTTCTTGTTGTCTCCCTAAGGGCTGCACTTTAATTGAGAGCTTCTTTTTTCGATTCCACTTACAAATTGTGATCATGGGAATATTGCGAAACAAATAACACACGTCGACAATACTTCTCCTTCGCGTCGAAAAAAATTCCTACAGTGATTTCAGATCATGTACATTGCCCACAGAATAAAATTCTTCTTAAATTAATTGAAAATGTATTTTATTTTCAAGGGAGGAAATGGATTAAATTTGGCCATTTTTCGACAGGAAAAAAAAACATTTTTCATAATTTTATCAACAGTAATCTCACTAGAGGTTTTGATTTATCTAGAGAAAATCAAAACTCGAGTGGGATTTAATTGACTATTACACGATTAGAAGAAAGTATATAAAGATTAGAAGTAACAAAGTACTCCAATACAATAAAATATTAATTGGCTTACGAAAATACAACTGTCTTCAAATGTATTATTGTACCATTTTAACATTACGCTAGATGGCAGTAGTGTTTTATGATTATGTTTTCTTGTTATCAGTTGTGCCAACTAAGGAATCTTCATTGAACTCTGTGGACGATTACTAGTCAAGAAGGCTTTGTTGGTTTAGTTTCATTTTTATTAAAACATTTGCATTCCACTTCAATCATCCGAATCCCAGTAATCAACGTCACTTGACAGATGATTTTTAATAAATATTAGTATTAAACAATCTTTGGTACGTGACTATACATAATATCATATAGCAGAAGCTATAACAAACATAACCTAAATAATATAAACAAGTGTTAGGAAAGTTTTAATTAGGGATGATTAAATAAACAAGAAACGTTTTAATTAACGATGATGAAATAAAAAATAAACAAATAATTTTAAAAGTAACAATTATTGAAAGTACAATTTTCAAATTTGAATGTTTTAGTGGTTGGTGGTTCAGTTGATTTTATATTGGACGTGTGCGTAAAAGAAGTGAACTCGTTGATGTACATGGTGTATCCCTCAAGTTATTCAGGATTTCCGAATGGTGCTCTTCATATATGACCAGTGATCTTTATTAATTCTTGTTCTTGAACGCCAATGCGAGTCATATTTGAAACTGCTGTGCATCGACTGGAGTGGTTGTAATTTTCTGTTTTTTGACGTCCAGACCAGTGCAGTTTGAAATGTTGGAAAACAAAGAAACAAATGCTAGGGACGCGATAAAATTGTGCGATAAGCAGCCATGATTGGTTGAAAGACGTCCTTTCGTACCGTTTTATTGGTCAAAAGTAGTATGACGTAGTAAAAGTGTAACAGTCAACAAAATATTGCTCAAAATTCATGCTTTAATTGAATCACTGATTGGAAAAAGGAAGAAAGTTCGTGGACGTAGACTATCAAAATGAGTTTTAATTGAGTTGGGCTCAGTAATTCCCAGTATTCAATTTGGATTTAGGCCCATTACAATTTCAAATATGCATTAATGTAGAACGGAAATTTATCGTATGTACAGTATTGCTGGGTGAGACTTTACTTTTACGCGTTAACGTTAGTTAATTGACTAATAAATTTATATAAGGAGAATGAAAACCTCGTGTGTTAATTATTGCGTCTATTTGCCAAATGGAATAAAATTAATCAATAAGAAGTTAATGCATACTATTATTGTACAAAATGGTTAATTTAATAACCTAATGCCATTTTTCATTAGCTGGCACAACCTACTGTAGAATATCATCAAATGTACAAATATTTAATTTAAAATATCACCAGAGCCATCTAGTGTCAACCACACTAACAGCAGCTAGTGTGTCATGAGAGCTCAGCAGAGTATTTGCTTACGATAAATGCGGGCCTGGGTTGAAATCCCGGCGATGGCGATATAGTATTTGTGGTAGACAAAGGCACGTTTTCTGAGAGTTTTCCTCGGATTCTATCGATTCCCTTCATTATTCCACCGTTCTCCATTTCAATATTCACAATTATTTTAATACAGGGACATCATTTTATTTTTTACTAACATTTTTAATATTAACCTGGCTATATCTTTGGATTAAAGGTCTAGAACCGGAAACACCACTTGCTCCCCCTTCCAAGACTGGAGTTCGATGATACTGGCGTAAAATACAAATCACTTTACTAGGTATAGGAGGGAAGAAAAGTAGTTCATCCATTTATGTAAACTAGGAAATATCGCAATTTTGAGTTTGATAATTATCATTAGGTTTTTGTTTAATCAAAATACAGTGCTGTATTAACACTAGGTGTTTTTACCCACGAATTGAAGTGTACATTCGGACGTTATTATGCAGTGTATATTGCACTGTTACAGCACATTAGCGTACAATATAGAGAATGAAGTTAAATTGAAAAATAATCATAATATGGATATTTAAACCATTTTTGAAAATGGTGGCCGTTCATTTCGAAACAGGCTTGAGTTCTAATGTGCATATTATCGCACTATAGACTATTGTACCTAATCCCAATTACCAGTTTCGTCCTTCGTAATAGTAACTCATGTTGAAATAATTCTATACCTGCTCTATAAAAGAGTACCTTACGTACTGTAAATTCAATCTTCATTTCTGCCCGATCCGAAAAGATAAAATTACTCAGACATACTATCTACTGTCCATCCAAGTGGTTATGTCGTAGAGTCGTAGAAAGGAAGGAAATCATGTGACAGTTAATTACTTAACGAGGCCCTTTTATTTAAGTTATTTTAAACAGTTTTATAATATTATGTATACGTCCAATTCCTAACAGAAATTAATGTTCTCAGAAAAGAGCTAAGACAGCCCAGCCAATAGCTGGCGAATAAAAGCTGGTGGGGGAAACCGGGATAGGACGTAGGCAAACGGACGACTGTACCTGTGCGAAAATGATTCAATATTGAAAGCTTTTTCGTCACTGGAAAACGCGAACATATTTTTGGAACGTACTGTTTACTATGACCGTAAGGCTACTATGACTGTATATGCGGTCTTGGATCTGTGTGCAGGACGGTTGAACTTCATTAGTAGAAGGGGTGGGAGTGAGGTACATTCAAAAACTCAGGTACGATAAAAATTGAAGTAAAAATAAAATGATGTCCCTGTGGTATCTACCCAAAACGATGCAGCTTGATGTGGTATTGTGACTCCCATATAGATGGCATAAGCCTCAAGAGGGGCAGTACGTTCTCGGAGGGTGAAAGAGCACTGTAGCCAACTACACCGGAACTTGAGCCTACATGGCTGAATCGAGAGATGGCAGCACATGCTGTGTTACGACATCTACAAGAAAGCCGGCATTAGGACTTCAACCAACATCCCTAAGTAAAAAGTGGCAGGACTGCGATAGGGTGACCAACGTCTGATCACAAAAATATAGGCGACTTAGGCACGACAAATTTTAGCTCAATCTTATGAGACGTGAAGACAGCATTAACTGACGGAATTGTTTATATTTATAACAAAATCTATCAATTTAACGAGACAAATATAATTTATATCACAATATTGACCAAATTTTTACAGTAATATTTTTAAATACTCAGGTTTGTCAGTTTTAATTATTTTTTATTGTTCGTGAACAGGACGTTGAATAACATTTAATCATTTAAACGGCATGCTTCTCTTGCTGTGCAAACTGAAAAAGAAAACTCTTTACTATAGTAGATGCATACTAAAAATTAAGGACGGCCGCAACGGGATTCTACTGAATGGTATTACTCCACCGAGGTCAGTGGAGTTCTGCAGACTGGAGCGTCACTTGTACTGCTCCTGCGTTCGTATAGCGTCATTGCTGTAGTTCAGATTACGCCCGCGGCTCCACTCGCCTCGGTCGAGTAATACCTATTAAACTTAGATGTTATAAATCAGTTTATATCTAAATACATTTGTCAAGTACATTAAAAATGAGCGATCATGACTGATAAAGAAAAATACGAAACGATTAAATCAATAGGGGAGCGGGAAGGATCGAAAAATTACCTCAAAATGGGAGTTTCAAAAAATACTGGAGAGTTTGGTCGCCCTACGCTGCGGTGCTGGATTTTTAGCCCTTACCTCTCTGTAAAAAACATGGGTTATGAAGTTAAATTTATGGTTAAACGCAATTAAATCAATGTATAAATATTACAACATTAAACAAATCTCTCAATGGTTAGTGAAGGAGCGGAATCAAAACGTCAACTCTATTTATTTTTAAAAAATATATATATGGCAAACTCTTTGTCTCCAGGAAAAGAGAAGTTAGGCTGACCGACAAAGTAGAAAATTAGGTGCTTCTTACAGATATATTAATATAACAAACTTGTTGCTACAAGTATTGCAATACTTCCATTCAAGTTTCATTACTCTTCAGGTACTCTTTAACAAATCCAATATAGAAATCCATAGAAGACAGACGCAAAAAATTATATAACAATCTCGGTTGGTTCGTTTGCCTTTGCACATCATGGTCTTTTGTACTCAACTTCAATGCTGGAGATGGTGGAGTGGCCGCATGTCTTGGCGGGAAACGATAATAAAAATTGTATGGATGATAATTAGCTCCATTGAAGAAAATGCTTTTCCTTTGATACGAACTATATCATTAAAATTGCCTGTTTATTCTACGTAAAAAGAACGTCACAAAATTAATCACTTTTCATGTTGGGCGAACTGCAATTGGGAATTTTCAAATGAGAACCTATTAACCATTTACTGTAATCGTAAATTATTAAATTCCATGTGCATCATCCGGAATCAAATTGATTGAAATATGAATATGAACTAAGTTTTTCCCACATAACATTCCCCCCCCCCCAATTAATCTTTCCGTAGGAGGGATGCTGGAAACGGGTATTTCTGATAATATCTCGAAGTAAATTCCTGCAGCTGGCCATATCTTCCCTTTATAATGTGCATAGCAAAGGAAGTAAAAATTAGGCCACATTTAATCTGAGTGGAAGTAAAAACCACACACTGTATACAAATCACAACAAATCAACAGACTGAGAAATTTACTATTTAACTTCTTTATTTACATAAGAGTACAAAATGTATCCAAAGACTATGGGGTAATGACATCAATGGTGAAATAAAAATAGTAAAAAAACTTAAACAGTGAGGAAAACATGATCAAGAGGTTTCTGACCATCAAATCTGTAACAGGGTCTGAAAGAAATCTTAATCCTGTATCTTCATTTAGATCACATTTGTAGCTAAAATGCCTGTAAATATACATAAAAAATGGATTATGATTAATATAGAGGGAAAGGAACTGGCCACTCTGCTCCATTATCTCCTGGCCTAGTTGCCTCATGAGTGATGCCTTGTTGGTGTCACATGTAGGGTCTTCGGACAGTTGACTAAACAACAACATAATTAATATAAAACCTACTATATTTCCCAAAGAGGGGTAAGTAATCAACTGTACAAAATGTACTAGGATTTATGTAAACACAGAATTAGTTTGTAATTAGGAAGTATTTTAAGTGTAACAAAGCGTGTTTGAAGGAATTACTAATATCAAATATCACCATGTCAAAGGATTTATTACAGAATTAACTTCATCTGTAATTTTTCTCAAGCTGCCCAATTTTGATGTTTATTGTTTTGACACTGTCCCCAGATTTCATCGTTGACATTGCTATTACAGAAAGATCCAATCTATTGGGATTCCTTTTCTTCAGGATATGTTGCACCAGATATATTTTGAGGGTAGTGAATTTCTCAGTCACGTCTTTTCTGACGAAGCCGTCTTCCATGTTTCTGGCATTATGAACAGACTGTAGAATCTGGGGGAGTTTAAACCCACACTCTAATATTGAACATGAGCGTAACAGTCCAAAACTGAAAGTTTGATGTGCCTTGAATTCAGAATCTCTTCTCCGGCTATTCTTTATTGAGAACACAATAACAGGGAAAACTTACTTGAACACACTGAGAAATTATGTAACTTCTCAAATACCTCAGTGACACCATTTCCAGCAAGATTGAGCACCGCCCCAATACGCCAGAGAAGTCAAGGCATATCAGGGCTAGTAGATTCCAGGTAGATGGAGTGGAAGAGCAGGTTCCATTCTGTGGCCTTCTAGGTCACAAGATGACTCTTTGATGGTTATCTTCGGCAGAGAATTCATTGTGCTTGTGAATTTGTGTCATTGTAAATGCTACAAACGCCTGGAGAGTATTAAAAATACTTCCTAGACCTATGCATCAGTCGGACCACCAATGGAACATAAGATGCCCTATTTCAAGAAATACTGAAATGTGGCACAGCTGTGTATAATATGTGTGTAATTACACTTTATTCTGGGTATGGTTCTTGGAATGCGTGATTTTTATTGGTAGTAATTCTGATGGACACCCCAATGCAACACTGACTCACTTTCATAGACAAAATTTCATTTATGAAGCGTCAGCTTTACAGTGCTCATTCTTTCTTGAGAGGGCAAAAATCACTCCCATATATACAGTTTCTAAGTTCAAGGATGATTACAAAGTGCTGTTCCTGTGTTATGGTTTAAATCCTCTCGTTTCCCAGTCGTCGCCGTTTTAATGCATTATTTGTTTTTGATATTCAATGTATCTTACATACTTATGGTTTTTTGAGAACCCGGGGTTCATCAGCGTCCACACATAAGCCCGTCATCAGTCCCTATCCTGAGCAACATTAATCCAGTCTCTACAATCATATCCCACCTCTCTCAAATCTATTTTAATACTGCAAATCAAGATTTCAGGTATAACTCCCTGTAAAGTTGATTTGAATAATTTCGAGGGAAAAATTGTTCCGGAGCCGGGTATCGAACCCGGGACCTTTGGTTTAACGTACCAACGCTCTACCACTGAGCTACTCGGGAACTCTAACCGACACCGATCCGAAATTATTCATATTTTAATATTATCCTCTCATCTACGTCTCGGCCTCCCCAAAGGTTTTTTTCCCTCTGGCCTCCCAACTAACACTCTATATGCAGTTCTGGATTCATTCATGCGTGCTATATTCTCTGCCCATCTCAAACGTCTGAGTTTAATGTTCGTAATTATGTCAGGTGAAGAACAAAATGCGTGTAGTTTTGCGTTGTGTAACTTCCTCCATTCTCCTGTAACTTAACCCCTCTTAGCCCCAAATACTTTCCTAAGCACCTTATCCTCAAACACTCTTAACCTCTGTTCCTCTCTCAAAGTGAGAGTTCAAGTTTCACAACCATACATAACAACCGGTAATATAATTATTTCATAAATAATAACTTTCAGGTTTTTGAGAGGAGAGGTTGGAAGACAAAAGCTTCTCAACCGAATAATAAAATTCATTTTCCATACTGTAATTAGTCTGAGTTTAACTTCCTCCTGACTGTCATTTTTATTTGTTACTGATGCTCCAGGATATTTGAATTTTTTCACCTCTTCAAAGGATAAATTTCCAATTTTTATATTTTAATCTCATACAACGTTATGGCCACGAGACATAATCATATAGGCCTACTTTTCCTTTTCAGTATTTACTTCAAAAACCTCTGTCTTTACTTGCTTCAAGTAAAATTCCCGTGTTTTCCTTAACAGTTTTTTTTTTATTTTGTCCCAACATATTCATTGTGTACGTTGTACTTATAACCTTACTCATGCACACGACACAAGTCCCCAGTTTCGAAATTTGTTTATAAATAATAGTAGTTCCATGATGACCTTTTGTACTTGACGCAAGCATGTTGATTGCTAATATATCATGTTAAACTTTTCACCATCTTGATTATAACAATTCAACTCTTTGCATTAAAACTGCCACTCATATTTGAGCAGCATAGAATTGCCAATATAGTCTGTCAACAGTTAATTGAGTAATAAATTAAATGGCGATCTTACTCGTGTTAATTATGTAAGCATGTGTGGCTTACAGCTGTTTCGGTGCTACTTGACACCATCCTCAAAGCCTACTAGATCTAGGCGCTATCTCAACTTCGCTGCCTGTTGTGTGGGTGCGTTCGTGTGATGAAGAGTTGTGTCAAATAATGTGTGTGTTCTGAAATTGATCTGTGTGTTGAGAATTTGATCAGGGTGTGTTTTAGTGTGTCTGTATATTTCATATTGTTCTAGTGTGTTGAATTTTTGGTTTTTGGGTTGTATGTGTAGGATTTCCATGTCTGTATTTATGTTATTGTATGTGTGGTTAGCATTAGTTATGTGTTCGGCATATGTAGATGTATTTGTGTCCTCTGGCTATTGATTTAATGTGTTATTTGTATCGGGTTTGGAATGATCTGCCTGTCTGTCCAATGTAGAAACTGTCGCAACTATTGCATGTGAGTTTGTATACGCCTGTGTGGTTGTATTTATTTGTTTGTGTTCTTTGTGTGTTGAGATGTCTTTGTAGTGTGTTTTCTGTTCTGTATGCTATGTTGTATTTCTGTTTTCTGAATGAGGATGCGATCTTGTGTGTGTTTTTGTTTTCGTATGTTAGTGTGATGTATTTCTTGTGTTTGTGTTTTGTTTTGTGTGTTTTTGTTGTGTTTTGTGTGTTTTTGTGTTTGTTGAGTTTCTGTTTTGTCTTCCTTATGATGTTGGGTAGCTCAGCTGGTAGAGCAGCTGGCTACGGACTGGAAGGTCCGGGGTTCGATCCCAGGTGGCAACAGGATTTTTTCTCGTTGCCAAACTTTCAGAACGGCCCCGACGTTCACTCAGCCTCCTATAAAATTGAGTACCGGGTCTTTCCCGGGGGTAAAAGGCGGTCAGAGCGTGGTGCCGACCACACCACCTCATTCTAGTGCCGAGGTCATGGAAAGCATGGGGCTCTACCTCCATGCCCCCCCCCAAGTGCCTTCATGGCATGTTACGGGGATACCTTTACCTTTTTACCTTCCTTATGATGTTGTCTACTATGTTTGGGTTGTAACCATTTTCTTGTGCTATGTATTTGATTGTGTTCACTTCTTCATTGTAGTGTTGTTGGCTCATGGGTATGTTGAGTAATCTGTGTAACATTGTCCTGAATGCAGCATGTTTGTGTTGTGTGGGGTAATTAGATGTGTTGTGTATGTGTGTGGTGGTGGTGGTGGTGGTGGTTGGCTTTCTGTATATTTTGAAGGTGTGTTTGTTGCCAACTTTTGTTATGGTCATGTCTAGGAAATTTATAGAGTTACTGTTTTGAAGTTCCAGTGTGTATTGGAGTTTTGGTTGTATTTTGTTCATGTATTGGTGTAGTTTGTATATTTGTCGTTTGTTTCCTTTGTATAGTATGAGTATGTCGTCTACGTCTCTGTACCAGTATATTATGTTGTCTGCATATTTGTTGTATTCATTATTATGTATGTTTGTTCTATATTGTGTAAAAATATCTCTGCTAGTGTGCTCTGAGATCTAGTAGGCTCTGAGGATAGTGTCAAGTAGCACCGAAACAGCTGTAAGCCACACATGCTTACATAATTAACACGAGTAAGAACGCCATTTAATCAATTATTTGTGTTCAAGTGTTACAAGTAGTGTACGAAAGATTCAACATGAGTTAATTGAGCATCAATAGCCGTCTGATCTCCAGGAAAAGAGTGATATAAAGGTGTATTAAAATTATTTTAAAAGTCGGAAGACAGCAAATTTCGCTACCAATAACTCGGAAACCTTGGACAGTGTGTAATTTTACTTCGCTACAATTACTTTTTCATCAACTTCGATATACAATTATGAAGTCAGCCACAGCGGTCTGCAATTCCTGAATCGCCTAATTCTGTAGCGTTCACACTGTCCGGTGATTAGCCATTTCGGTCGTCCTCAATAATAATCTTGTGCAGCCTCACTATTTGGGTACGACAGAGTAATGTCAGAATGAGTTTGTTCCGTTCTGGTATATAAATAAAGATTTTGCATTTTAAGCCAGGCTTTAGAATAACGACCATGTTATGTTCTGTTTTTAATCTGTTACTACGCAGACAATAGGGAGCGTGGGAGAGACGCCACAGCATTCGAACAAAGGAGCAGGAGCGCTTCGACCTCATGGTGACTTGCTTTACTTTTATACACATTTTAAACGCAGACAACCATTTACATTTATTATTCCTATTTCGATTAGCTATCAACATGTTATAGCATCGTTACATTCACCTGTGAACAGAGAAGCAGTGCAAAAGGTTCATTGCTCATTTGGAAGTGTTATGAGTGTGCTATAATGGAGACACTGCGTATTACGAACAAGGAAATTAAACTGTGTATATGTTTTAGACAGCAATTTCGGTTCATTCTTCAGAGTAACGTCCGTAACCTCTACGAATCTAAATACAGACGTGGACAGATTATTAACAAAATTGACGATTTTTATGATAATTCTGTTTACAAAATTTGACTTTTCAATTTAAACTACAGTTGACAATTTTGCATATTTACATCATTACAGTAGACAGAAATATGCAAAAATGTCAACTGTAGTTTAAATTGAAGAGTCAAGTTTTGTAAAAAAATATAATAAAAAACTTCAATTTTGCTAATAATTTGTAAATTTGCAAAAATGTCAACTGCATTGAAGAGTCAAATTTTGTAAAAATATAAAAAAAATCTTCAGTTTTGCTAATAATTTGGAAATATCCAAAATGTTAACTGTAGTCCAAATTGAAGAATCGAATTTTGTAAAAATTTACAATAAAAACTTTCAGTTTTGCTAATAATTTGTCAATGTGCAAAAATATCCAATGTAGTCCAAATTGAGGAGTTAAATTTTGAAAAATATACAATACAAATCTTCAATTTGGCTAATTATTTGGAAATACACAAAAATGTCAACTGTAGTCTAAATTGAAAAATCATATTTTGTAAAAATATATAATAAAAATCTTCAATTTTGCTAATAATTTGTCCACGTCTGTATACCCCAAAAAATATAGACCCAACTAATGTTTAACATTTGGCAAAATTGTTATTTAAACAACTTTTCTCAGTTCGTTTAAAAATATGCTGGCAATTTGTATTAATTAACAACCAGTTCGGCTTGATTTTGGCCATCTTCCTATTGAGTGCTTGTTTGCGGTTTCTTCTTATGGTGCTTTGGTGGTGGATACGTTTATGATCGGTAATGTTGTGTCAAATAGGATGGGCGTTCTGAGATTTCTGTGTTGTGGATGTCTTTTTGTATGTAGGTGTATTTAGTACTCTTCTAGTGTCTTAAATTTCTGTTTTTTTTTTTTTTTCGGTTCAATATGTAGGATTTCCATGCCTTCTTCTATGTTGCTGTAGTTGTTATTGGTGGTGTTGTGTTATGCGTATGCGGAAATTATGTGTGATTTTGTTATGGCTACTAAGTGCTACTTGTATCTTGTTAGAAAATATCTCCAATGTCATTCGAAGTAGAAGTCTTTACAACTATTGCATGTTAATTTGTAAACTTATGTTATTCTTTATTTGTTTGTCTTGTTTTGTGTTGAGATGTTTTTGTAGTGTGTTTTGTGTTCCGTGGGGTACAGGCTTTTATTGCTTAGCTGTGCATGTTCTACTTACTATTTATTATACATTCACTAGTATGCCTATGTAACTTTTATTTTATACATACTTTATTGTTATATTCTATCTCAAAATCTTTGGGATAGATCAATATTATTCGCATCTGTTTCCTGTATTCCTTAAAATAAAGCTTATGTGCTATATTAATTTTCATTTGCTTTTATTTACGTAAGCACTGATGTACAATGGGGCCGAAACAAAAAATATATATATATATTTCTTACATAATTCACGCCATATTCTTATTAGTTTAGAGTGACAATGTAGCCTATTCAAGATTAATTTAGAAACGAATTATCCTTGTATCAAAAACCGATGATTCTGGATGCAATTATTTAATTATTTTTTTTCAAGAACAATTAAAAATATGCTGAACGAATTATCTTTGCGCCAAAATGTATGCTCCCTGGTCCAAACTGATGGTATTTTAAGGGGACACTATGGTGAAATAATGGTGAAAAATTAAAAAAATCGATTTAAAAATTTATTGTGCCTCTCTATTTAGACCGAGCTCAAAACAGCTAATTAATTTATGTTCCCATGACTATTTTTAAGCTTTTGAGCTAATATGAATTAAAAATTGTGAAAATTGTGACGCAAGGAGCCTTTTTAGTGACGTCAATATAAAATACATTTAAGAACTATAATTTCGAAACTATTAGCCCTAATGGCACAAAATTTTGTACAGATAATAGTATTGTAGGCATGTTTATGTAATTTAAAATTCATAAATTTTGGATGAAAATTGTAAAAGTTCTAAAACTCACAGAAGTATCCCCTTAATCACTGAAATTCAATTGAATTAAGAATCACATTAAACGAATTACTTGCACCAAAAACGAAAGCTCTTTGGACCAAGTGATTGTAATTTACTTATTAACAGTTAAGGGAGATGTTGAAGTAGTGGGCGTCCCCTGGACCAAAAGGATCGTAATTTATTACTTGAATACAACTGCAATTAAGGAACATGTTAAACGAATTATCCTTGCACTAAAACGGATGTATTTTAATTATTTAGATACTGTAGAAATGAAATATAAAGGAAATATTCTTGCACCAAATATATGCTCTCTGAACGAAAATGATCGTATTTCGATTATGTACGAGAACATACAATAGCAATTAAGAAATTTGTTAAAGGAATTATTCTTGTACTAAAATGGACAAAATAACTGTATTTCAATTATTTAATTATTTCATAGTTTCATCTTGTATTTTATGAGGTTGGTATGACTGAGGTACCTATTATCAATTGTTTTCATTTATGATCGTAGGTACACAAGCTATAAGAAGGGTTCTAGATGTTGTTTTGCTAATTATCCAATATGGAATGTTGTGTACTATATGCAACTGCTAACTTTGTATAGTCGAGTTTTCTTACTTTATACCGTATAACAATTTCCCCTGTTACTACATATGCCGGTGGATTATAGTGATTTTCTAGTTTCCAGGTTGGACTTTCTTTTGCCAACTTTATTTGGAATATTGCTACTGACAAATATATTGTCAGTTACTTGCTGTTATGTTAACAGCATCGTTTGAATTACAAAACACTGCCAAAATCCATGAAACCAAAGTTACTAGCGAGTTCTGTTTGAAATTTGAAAGTAATTAATTAATAATATTAAAATTATAAACATTAATAAATAATGCATAATAGTAGTAAATAAATAGGATAAATCTTAAAGTTATATTCTGTTTTCGGAGTTGCTACGAATCATTTCATGTGGTCAAACAAAATAAAATATAGGTTAGGTCTCATGAATCATGACTGTTTAGTAAAAGCAATAAATTTCATGTTACCAGAAAACACATTTTAATATTAGATCAATCAACCATCTATAAGTAAATACTAATTTGTATTATTTTTTCAATATATTGCACTGAGATTTTACCTGCTTCGGTGGTAATAGCCGTCAACATTCAAAAGAGGGAACCCAAGAGTTGGAACTCAATCAGAGACGATTCTGTTCGGCGTCGGGGTTGTATCCGGTGTGGCTTAGTGGATAAAGCATCAGCACGTAGAGCTGAAAACCCGGGTTCAAATCCCGGCGCCGGAGAGAATTTTTCTCCGTTCCATTACTCTTCCATCGTATTCAAAAGATGGCCAAATTAGCTTCTCAGAAAAAAAATGTTACGTGGACCCCACCATATTGTTAATTACAATGTATTTTATGTAGTTTCAACTATATGTGTCACTCGTGAATAAGTTACCAGCGCTGAAGACAATTCCCTTCCTAAATAAAATTACAGTAATCTTTATTTTACATCTTCATTACACAACTTTTAACACTATATCACTTCGGAATATGTATGATAATAACTTTCTTGTGTTAAATATTATTAACGTACCTTGTTAACATGTTTCGACCTATTTTCGGACATCTTCGGAACTCGTCGTTGTTGGTCTTGGCGCCTCTCGTTTCCTATGTGGGTGCGTTCGTAGTGTAGAATCAAAGAGATATTCTGAACACACAACTCAATTTCAAAACACATACACTCTTTGACTCTACACTACGAACGCACCCACACAGGAAACAAGAGGCGCCAAGACCAACAACGACCAGTTCCGAAGATGAAAGAAAATAGGTCGAAACATGTTAATAAGGCACGTTTAATAATATTTAACACAAGAAAGTTATTATCATATATATTCTGAAATCTTTATTTCTTAAGCTCACTTGATTTAATTTCGCACTTTGATACCAATACTTTACCTAGAAGTTTATAACTTGTTTTAGGAGCTCTCTTTTTCTCGTGCATGAAAAATAAAACAGCAAAACTGAAAATGCTGTGGCATCTAATTAAGACGGTGGACAACCCTTAACAATATAAGAGAACCCTCGTGCATAGGGTGTCGTTCCCTGAGGGCATTGTCGGTACAGGGAGGGACAGGAGTCTCGCGTCGGGCACGTGCCACCCTCTCAGCTCTCCTCTCAATGCATTCGACCCCCCCCCCTCCGAGCCCCCTGCCATTACCTACAAAAGAGCTGGCCTCGGCGCTCCCTTGTTTTTTTATACACGCATTTTGAAACTTTTACTATATTCGCTGATGGTATGATAAGTCCATGTCGTGTGTTCACGTATCGATTATTCGGACATCACAAACAAAACAAAATCTACAGAGTAGGTAAGGGTTCATTTAAATTGTACACATTCCATTTTATCGAGATATACAAGGTACCAGAGTTCTGTTCCAGGTATTGGCGTACGCAGAATTTTGTTAATAGGGAAGGCCGTTATTAAATTTGTTTACAATTTGCATTATCGCTATTTTAAATCTGGAGTGCTCAGGAAAATTGACACAAGTCAGTTTCCACAAACCGTTTTTGATAATTTGTTGACAACTTACGGAACATCTGCTCGCTTGGAAAAAAAAATACGTAAGTATTTCTCCCAATACAATAATTCATACAGAAAAAAATCAAATCGACATAAACCAGTGTAAGTTGTCAATAAATCTGTGGTGTTTGGGTAAAGGGAGATAAGTCATAAAAATGAGTTTGAAAAAAATGAAAATTAAACTTCGAACCATTATTGCAAATAATTTTCTGCACAAATAAAGCACAACAACTGGTAGTATTCTTTGAGTTTTGCACACTCATTTGTATAATTTAACTTGTGTGTTCATCTGGGGAACAAAATTCCACCTGGACAAAAATATGACATCTCCCTTTACCCGAACAACACAGAAATTATCAAAAAATGTTTGTGGAAACTGACTTATGTCACTTCTACCAAGCACTGCAGAAATATTGTGCAATTATTTTTAAAAATATTATTATTATAATTACTTACTGGCTTTTAAGGAACCCGCAGGATCATTGCCGCCCTCACATAAGCCCGCCACTGGTCCCTATCCTGAGCAAGATTAATCCAGTCTCTATCATCATATCCCACCTCCCTCAAATCCATTTTAATATTATCTTCCCATCTACGTCTCGGCCTCCCTAAAGGTCTTTTTCCCTCCGGCCTCCCAACTAACACTCTATATGCATTTCTGGATTCGCCCATATGTGCTACATGTCCTGCCCATCTCAAACGTCTGGATTTAATATTCCTAATTATGTCAGGTGAAGAATACAATGCGTGCAGTTCTGTGTTGTGTAACTTTCTCCATTCTCCTGTAACTTCATCCCTCTTAGCCCCAAATATTTTCCTAAGCACCTTATTCTCAAACACCCTTAACCTATATTCCTCTCTCAAAGTGAGAGTCCAAGTTTCACAACCATAAAGAACAACCGGTAATATAACTGTTTTATAAATTCTAACTTTCAGATTTTTTTATATCAGACTAGATAAAAGCTTCTCAACCGAATAATAACAGGCATTTCCCATATTTATTCTGTGTTTAATTTTTATTATTATTACTATTATTAAATTATCAAATTTTTTACATTTTTGGGGTAGAATCATCCAGTTTCAAGGCTGAAAAATACTTGAAAATTGGAACAACTTTAGATGCTCTGAGTCAAGGGATAAAATGTTCCATGTATTTCTTTTTAGTAGGTTATTTTACGACGCTTTATCAACATCTTTGGTTATTTATCTGAATGAGATGAAGGTGATAATGCCGGTGAAATGAGTCCGGGGTCCAACACCGAAAGGTACCCAGCATTTGCTCATATTGGGTTGAGGGAAAACCCCGGAAAAAAACTCAACCAGGTAACTTGCCTCGACCGGGAATCGAACCCGGGCCACCTGGTTTCGCGGCCAGACGCGCTGACCGTTACTCCACAGGTTTGGACTGTTCCATGTAATAGAGAAAAATCCACTTTCAACCATTTGATAAAGATCTTATCACATGTTCTCAAACTCATGTAATAGAATTATACCAGTCACAAAAGGCCGACAGGGGTTTGATTCCGCCACCGGCCTTATGTTGAGACCCCTAAAAAAATTTCCTGCTGGGTCGGTGAAATATCGGCTAGTTGCTAACCCCAACACACTAGTAACGGATTATATAATATGACTCACCAGGGAAGATAGCCAGAATGACTGCGGTAAACAGATGAACTAAATCTGACTCACTTCGGTGGATCAGTATTCAGTTTGTACTAACGTCATCAAATTTCAGGTCACGACTTTCTCTGATTAGGCGTTAGTGGGGGAAAATGATTGGAAAGAACAATGTGATCCACGAGCAATCCAGGAGCATTGTTTATGTTATAAAATTATGTAATCAAGAAAAGAAAGGAGGACTTAAAATTTCTCTGGAAAAGCAACGGAACGTGCAATGGCGTACACACGACTGTTGCAGTTCAATTACTGGTGGTTTTTCTACCTATTAAGCTAACCATATTAAAACAGTTAACAGCTGACATTGTTGAGGACGTAATTAAACACACGAAATACAGGAAAAAAGAAGTTGCTCATGTTTTTATTGTTGGTTATTTAACGACGCTGTACTAGGTCATTTAGTGTCGATGGGATTGGTGATAGCGAAATAGTATTTGGCGAGATGAGGCCGAAAATTCATCATAGATTACCTGACATTTGTCTTACTGTTGGGTAAAATCTCGGAAGAAACCCAACCAGGTAGTCAGCACAAGCAGGAATCGAACCCACGCCCGGAACTCCGGATCGGAAGGCAAGCACCTTAGCGACTGATCTACGCCGGTGGCTAGTTGCTCATGTTAGAAAAATAACAGGGCTACTTGAAACGAGGTGGGAATGAAAACGCAACATTAGCAGTTCTGGCAGTACCGACGATGTGAAACTGGAGCTGATTGAAATTCGAGCACTGACCCAGTTAGTGAAACTGAAAATATTGTAGTGTTACTAAATTACGAAGGAAATATAAACTACGTGACATATTTGAGTAATATGTATATTCACGTACACACATATAAACCGATTCACATATTTTTTTTTTTTTTTTTTTCAAAACTAGAGTGGTGAAAATATTATCCAGCATTATTATTCATGTTATATTTAAGGTATATTTGTTATAAACCCACATGATTTTGACAATGTAGGAAATTATTTATTTATTTATCTATTTATTTATTTATTTACAAATATTAATTAAACTTTTTAAATATGTGTCTGTAATAAAATGTCTAATTATGGAAAACTTGCCCTACCGTGATAAGTAAGTGCTTCATTCGTCTTGATAGCCTAAGTATTAAGGTAAGCGTTCACTACATCGTATCGCACTCATCGGACGAATCGCACGGATCGGAAAAAAACTATATTCGCTGTAATTGTTATGTAACCGCTTTCACTACATCGTATCGCACGCATCGCCTCTCGGCAAATCCGTCCACGTTTCTCGGATGGGCAACTTTTCCGATGCGTGCGATCATGACCTTCTTTAATAAATCAATTTTAATTGGTTAACTGTTACGATTATGTTGTGGCATGTTCAGTGTCGCGTCAAAATGGCAGACGGAAAACTTATTTCGCGTGTACAAAATTGCGAAAAATTATATAATTTGAGGCGTTCCCATTACAGTAATCAAGTCGTTTCTTGCAAATATATTATGTAACCAATATTTCTTTCGTTTCTTCCTCTTCAATTAAGACGCATGAAGCAATTACAAATTCTTATTCGCTAACAGACGTAATTAATAGACCTAACCTAATTAGGATTTATAATCAGAAATACAAAAGAATTAAAAAATATAAATACTATTAATACTCTATATAAAACTATGGTTAGAAGTAAGCTAGAGCATGTGTCTGTAATATAGTCACCTCAGTTCCAGTCCCATCAGATGCAAATAGAAAGGATACAGAAAAGATTTTTACGTTATTTATATTTTAAAAAACATCACGTGTCGTCTTATGAGAAGCAAATTTCATATAATCAGTAACATTTTGAATTTAATTATAAAACTTTAAAATCTCGACGATTAATAAATAGCCAAATTTTACTCTATAAGACTGTTAACGGTACATTGAATAACTGAGATTTTCTTAAATTCCTTCAGTTCAATGTAAAAAGAACAGAATTACGTCATAGGCAACCTTTTATTATTCCTATTCCTAGAACTGTTTTCTTCAAGAACTCTCCATTGTTATGTGTAATACTTACAACTCTCTGTCTTTAAACTATGATTCTCAATTTGATTTCAGTTTAACAATTGAAAAATTTCATACAATATTAAAAAGCATTATATTTCCTTAGCTATTTAAATTATGAAGATGTGTATTGTGATGTTTTTACTCTAGTTTTAAATAATTTTTCATCATTTTATTGACATTTGGCACTATATTAACTGTAATATTATATTCTAGCATCTATTACCATTATGTATTTTCTTTCTTTCGTTTGTGTTGTTTGTTTTGTTGTTTTTTTCCCCTCTTATTATGTATTTTGTGTATGTATCTGTGTAAGCCACCTGTAATTGGAAGCCTGCTTCTGTTGGTGGTGGATTTAAAATAAAATAAAATAAAATAAACCTCAACTCCTCTGTTTTCAGCAATGTCAATATCGTACGACGTCATGTTTCAAAGAGCTGATAGGGGAATCCGATGAGGCGATGAGGTGGAGCCGTTACAGTGAACGCACTGCACTTAAAATATCCGTTGCGTGAGATTTGTACGAGGAGTGCGATACGATGTAGTGAACGCTTACCTTTACTCGAACGAGGCGAGTGGAGCCGCGGACGTAATGTGAACTATCGCGATGACGCTATAGGAACGCAGGAGCAGTACAAGTGGCGCTCCGGACTGCAGGACTCCACTGGCCTCAGTCGAGTAATACGTATGTCTGTGCTGTAGTTCTCTGAATATGTAAACACAGCAGCCTCTCCAAGGTCAGGACTCTTCCGTGTTGTATTCTACTGTAGCTCTGAAAAAGGCAATTGTTTATCGAAATCTTTGCTAAAATTACTCACATATTTAGATATATACAGCCGACAGACAAATAACAATTAGTTACCGTACTTACTGTAAGTCTCCGAAATTAAAGTTTGGAAAAAGAAGATTATCAAAAAATTTAAGAAGTCACCAATTTTGAGTAGAGACTTTTCTTTATTCCGTATGTCACGTGACAAGTTAGGGATTCATTTCTTCATTCCGTCATTATTCCATAGCTTTTCTGGAACGCCAGTTAGGGACGAGGGGGTTGACGGCTCGAAACCTGGGTACGCAGCGAACCTTAGTGTAGTCAGCTAGTCTGGGTTTGGGAATGCACTAGCTTGGGGTTTAACGCAATAAATCTTGAAAGGTTGTAGATCCCGCTCTCGAAATTCAAATCAATGCATGTGCGATGTTTATTGGACTTCCCTATCCTTCACACGGGAAAATGACAAAAACACTAAACTACGAGAATTGGGTCAATTGGCAACTAAGTTTTTCGAAGTATGGCATCTGTAGTACATGTTCGCATTACTAGATGACAGTATGATCTATGGTTATCGCACAGAGAGCAATGTGAATTCAGTTGTTTGTCGACCTCCGTGCCGTACATCTATAGTATAAGTAGGCCTATGCTTCCGCGTAACTATGGGGAAATGTGATATGGTTATCGTACAGAGAGCGATTTTACGCTATGCGTAGTACAATTGTGAATCGACTGCCGTGCAAGATGGCTGTGACTCGATGAGTTTTTGGGAGCTTTTAGGGTGGGTGTTTGTGCTGTAATGCTATTTCGACTACAGCAATAAACACGAGTAGCAAGATGCTGTGACGTTTATGGATGTTGATCCCCACACTACTCTGAAATTATACCTATCCTGCCCTTTCATTTGCATATTTCAAAACTTCGAACCGCGACCACATTCTCAGAAAAAAAATAGTTGCTCTAACTTATGCCACAGTCCTCATATTTAATAAAATTATTTCTTTCGATTAAAAATATGCATTTCATTTAAAGTCTACGAAATAGTGTTAAAGATAATACTGTGTAATAATGAGTGAAAATTTAAAGAAAATTTGAAGCGCTCTGGGAAAACCATCTCTATGTATCGTCTGCGCAGAGCGAATTTCCCTCTATCTACCGAATACCGAAAGACAGTTTCCTGGTAAGAAATTACAGAAATACTCAAGATCAACACAGTGTACATAGATCTATATCGGGGAAATAATGATTTTAACGGAAGCAATAACTTACTTTTCGACTAGTATCCCAGTTTTAATACGATGGCTTATATTTTTAATTAATGTATAACATAACCATAACGATCCTGTAATGAACGTTAACAATAATGAGAGGCTGAGAGGATCCAAGCTATTTTTGTAGAAAAAAGGTTTAATGGATTGGTGGAGCCCCATGAAAGGTAATGACTGAGGCATTTACGCAGGCAGGAGTAATTATTTTAACAAGTAAATTAAGATGCCTGCTGTCAGAGAGAATTCCGCAAGTTTGTGTGAAATTAAATTCCTCTATTTCGCTTTTTCTGAGGTCTATTTTAAAATAACTCTTCGGAATTACAGCTAGTTTATAGGCAAACTCTGACTAGTTTCATGTATTCGAAATATTAATGAGTTGTATTTAATGGATATGACTCTTGAATGTAATTGTATATTCTTAAACCCGATGACTTGTGTAGTTTAGCTCTGAATGCGAAGATGCTGAGCAATCTCCGGAACTTTTCTAGATTATTTGGTAATTCCTAAGGGTAATTTCTCCGTTGCTACTGCATGGGTAATAATTGTTAATCTTGGGAAAACAGTGTATATTGAAAGAGGCTGAGGAAAGAGTACCCCGAGAAAACTACGAATTGCACTTTGGACCCAACTGGCTTCGTACTCTGGCTTTCAAATATGTAAAGCAGTCATGTAAATTGATAATTTACAATTCATTTTAATATATCAATATGCCTGGTAAATTATTAATAAGTATTTAATGAATTTCAATCTTAAGGCATATAAACTTGCAAATGTTTATTTGCTATTTAATAACAATATATGAACGTTTTCGCCGTTTAGGACATCTTCAGATATAACAAAACATATTATCTGGACCTATGATAACATATTATGCAAATAACAAGGAAAATAGACTTATCTATTACGAAATTTATCGTACATTCCACTACATTCACAATCAACGAGCATTTATTCAATATCTCAACTAATTACACCCAACAGTAATTCTTTAACATAAACAACATTTTTAACGAGTAATCCTATAACAATAATAATTATCTGCGTCTCTATATAATAACTTGTCTATATTTGCATTTATTATTATCTCTTAATCTCTATTTTCAGGTGAAACAATTACAAAACACACAACATTAACTACGAAAACTATCTTGAACTTACGACAATTCCCAGCCATGATTACTCTAAATATTTTATTATCTTCATTATAAAATTTAAATTTTAACATTGACTAATTTAATCACTGTATATCAATTGTAAAGTAGTCATCAACGTCAAACAACATTCATTCAAATGCCAACGGCCTCTCTAAGCGAAATAATTACAAAACACAAGAACATTAACTACGCATACTATCTTGTAACTTACGACAACTTTCAGCCATGATTACTTTAAATATTTTATTATCATCATTTTAAATTTTAACATTGACAAATTTTAAACATTGTATATTAATTGTAACATGAGCTATATGTATAAAATAAAATATTCGTCCAGTCTAAGTTCAAATGCAAAGATTGTCTCAATATTCATCCTGTTTCATGTTATATCTACATAAAGCTCATGAATTTCATGTACCACATATATTGTTCTCTATTTTCCTTGTTATTTGCATAATATGTTATCATAGGTCCAGATAATATGTTTTGTTATATCTGAAGATGCCCTAAACGGCGAAAACGTTCATATATTATTATTAAATAGCAAATAAACATTTGCAAGTTTATATGCCTTAAGATTGAAATTCATTAAATACTTATTAATGTAAATTGATGCCCATAGGCGCAAGCGCGCGCTTTAGATCTCAGGAGAGCCTGAGCACTTTACAGCGGAAGGAAAGAGACAGACGAAAGAGGTAGCATAGCCTATGCCGCTTGGTCGAGCTATATTCAGGGATGGCCAGCACTGATTCAACAGATAAAGGGAAGAGAACTTATTAATTTGTTAATGTTTAGATTTGTCTGAGAAGTGTGAGTGCATTATAAGAATGTATGTTTTAATTTTAATGCTCATTTTTCACAAGTTTGTTTTTTTTTTTATTCAAAAGGAATATTTTCTCAACTTCTTTTTATAGAAAAGCGAAATTTTCAGATTACGCCTATTTATTTAGTAGACTTACAGGTACTGAAACAATATTTTCGTAAATCTAATATACCATAAATACGTATTACTGAAGATAGCGTATTACAAATTTTGCAAATATTCGAATGGAAAATGTTTGTAAGGAAATGAATTTAAAAAACAACTACTGTTACATTATAAGCAATAGGTATGTGCCAATGTATTGTAAAAATGAGAGCTATATAGCTTTAGCAGGTTTCGAGAAAATAATTTAATATTCTGATGGTAAGAAGTTGTTCACCAATATCACCTTAAAAGCATAATGCGGTAAGAGTTTTGTTATGAAATATTAGTTACAATTAAAACATATACAGTACCTAGGTAACTTTGCTTTGTACAATGGCATTGTTTTGATTAGTTCATTGATTATTTTATAAGGCTAAAGATACCATCAATATCAATTCCAACTTATGTCATACTCAATCTTTTTTTTTTTTTTTTTTTTTTTTTTTTTTTTTTTTTTTTTTTTTTTTTTGGAATATCACTTTCTTTATGAATGATGTTTTTCATCCACTTAGTAAAGTATAGGTATACTACTATTGAATTTATGTGAATATTCCTTCTTAACTTTTTATTATGTTATTAAGGTTTAAAACACAACTGCAATATTAAGAAATTGGTGTTAGTACTTATGTTTTACAGACAATATAGATAATATTAAACAGAAAGAAGCCATATAAGAATAACGACATAAAATTTCACGTTCCGTTTGAAGTTCGTGCACCATTGTTTTCTTAATTCAACAAGCTGCTTATTCATATATATATATATATATATATATATATATATAATGCTTCCTCCTTCCATACCTAGCGCTTGATGCCCGCGCACGACGTCAAGGTCAGAAAAATGCGCTTCTTTGACATCACTGATGTAAAGTCTACTTTCCAGCAATCCAGTTACCTTGACATTTGAATTAGAAATTAAGAGCTCTGCAAATTGCACCGCCAGCACTGAAACTATACTTCGTTCCATAATGTCTGACAAGAAATGTAAACAGTGCCGGCAGAGAGAGGAAAAAGGATAACTGCTATTAAACCAATGGCAGAGGTCACATTCCAGGCTTGTCTTGAATTTGGGAGGGGGTAGAACGCTTCAGACCGCCCAACATCTGGATAAGCATGTAATGAGAGCTCTGCAATTGGTTCAATAGCAAAATAATAATTCTCCTTCTTTCCAGGGTCTGTTTAGATATTCTGTCAGACATTACGGAACGAAGTATAGTAGTAGGTTCACTACTTTTGCCTAAGTACACGAAAATGACGAATTCATATCTTGTCAAGAGATAGAAACTTCAGAATTTTGAGTAAGTAACTTAACAAGAAGTACAATCACACTTAAGAATTTTATTTGGAAAAATAATTTTTAAGTTCCTCGCATTACAAAATCTGTGATTAAAATACCAACATAACTTTTAAAGCACTTATTTCTGGAAAATTATCTCACTACAGGAGTGTTATCGGACCGAATTTTATCAGAACAAATTTAATTATCTTGTGATCATCTCTTTCCACACTTATTCACAACTCGTACAACACAAAAGGTTTCGACTGATAATATGATTTATCTTGGAATTGTGCGAGGTCCATTCATGATAAAAAATAAAGCATTTTTATTGAAAGAGTCCTGACACAAAATGGTTATTTACCAAAGTAATAGCCGCAAAATGAATTGACAAGAGTTGTAACTTTAACTTTCAGTATGTAAAAACCTTAACATTTCGAAGATTCGATCTAACTTCGTCTTCAAGAGGACAACGATTAAAAAGTGTATCCAACTCGTTAGTGACTTTATGAAGTACTAGATCCACTGATCAACATTTGTAACGATTCAGTGAATAGGATACTTTTCTCTACCCTTCA
This sequence comes from Periplaneta americana, assembly GCF_040183065.1. Lineage (NCBI taxonomy): Eukaryota > Metazoa > Arthropoda > Insecta > Blattodea > Blattidae > Periplaneta > Periplaneta americana. The sequence continues at coordinate 170,008,335 of NC_091126.1, read as the reverse complement.
CTCACCTGAAGATGAAGGTAGTCCTAACCTTCACAACATTGTGACTTTTTGTATAATTCACTATAATAATCATCACTTTAGAAGGCGGTCGAATTTAAAATGCTTCTACGTATACATTATTACGTCATATTGTGAAACATTAAGTTTTTTTACTATTGAAGTGGAATCAAGTGTATTTCGCTTGACTATTCATTAAATTATTTATGTTCAATTTTTATAAGCAGTAGCTAATTGTGATTTTCACTAGAAATTATTATTTTTATTCAAAGTCAGCTTAGGAATTGCGATATTCTTTCAGAGGCAACTACAGAAATGACAAAAATGATTTATTCTGCAAGCAGAATTCAATTGACGTTGCTAATTAAGCTCTTCACAATATTGTTAAAACGGATTTGTTCGAGGTTGAAAGTGACAGCATATGAGTAGCATCATTTTGAGTCGCATAGCCCCCATAAACAAAGGCTATTACAGAAATAATTGAAGCTGCTACTTTCCTGGATAATCTTCAATTGCTTTCTCTTAATTTCGAATAATAAAAATTAATGAGAATTTATGTAGCCTACATCAAATAGAAAATAGACGTCAATTCTTAAATAAATTTGAATTAAAAATACATTTCATGTATTCTATAAGTAATCAACATCATGATAGTGAAATTTACCCTTGAATGCATCCCTATTTTCGTTAAAATCAGCATTTAATACCCGATATTGAATACCTGTAAGTTTCGTTCAGATAACATAATTGAAGCGGTCAGAATCAAGGGGCGTAACTGCACTTACGTTATTTTCCATAAAATGTGATTTAAAGTTACTGAGCATTCGTAAATTTTTTGAACTTTTAATTTTAAATTCTAATGTGTGGTATGGTTATAAGATAAATGGTTTAGTTTACCTTGATGAACTTAAATATTATTTTAGAAAAGTCACTTACACCTCTTCGCTTGTAACCGCCTCAATTAATATCAAGTACCTGTTATATACACAGAGTGGCGCAAAATCAGTTCGCACTATAAACCTAAATATAAGTGTAGCAATATTATAAAACAACTAATGCAATTTGGCATTAGTAATTTACTAGTGTTGTTTAAGTTTGGTATTATACGTAATAAACGTTTTCCAGGTTGGTAACGAAACAAAAGGCAAACAAACAAATGAAAGACTATCTCCGAGAGTAGTAGAGAGTTGTAATGTGGTTAGTGTTACTGTCTGTCTGTTTATATGTGGCATCAGGACTCATGACGCATGTGAACAACCTTGATTTGCCACCACGTTCACCCGATCTCACCTCAATTACTTTGTTACCGCCTACCTATGGTGTGGGGCGAAAAACTGTAGCAGGAAACCAGAAAATCTTGAACATCTGTAGAGTTACATTAAGGAAGGCTTCGAGTTTTTGGACAAGAATATACTAAACTGTTTCTTCATGTATGTTAGTTTTTCACATAGCTTTCAACTACGTGTTCATAATGTGTGCATACGATTCATCTGCAATACTCGTAAATTTGACCATATAACACCTTCCCTCCAGTTACTTTCATGGGTGCGTCTGAAGGAACGAAGAACAATACATTCACTGTCTCTTCTGTTTAGAATCATGCATACTTCTACTCCGAATTATCTGTTATCGCGCTTTCAATTTCTTACAAATCTTCGAAACCGACATCAAACACTTCTTTCTATCCCTCATCATAGAACGTCTTTATACTCATCTTCCTATACTGTAGAAATACCTCGCCTCTGGAATTCGTTACCTAATTACGTCAGGGACTGCCGGACTTTATCACAATTAAAAATTAAGTTGGAAAATTTTGTCTTAGTTAATGTTTTTAGGTATTGCTAGAAGTATTGATTTCTGTTTTTTTTCTTTTTTAATCTAGATTAAAACTGCAAGTTTCTTGTTTACGTTAGTTAATTAGTTAGGATATAATTAATTATGATACTTAATCACTCATTTAAAGTTTGTGTGACTGCAACCTGTATATATTTTTGTGTGGCTTTACTTTGTTTATAGTGTTGTTTTCTATCCCTCTTTATTTCTTGTGTAGCTTTACTTTGTATATAGTGTATTTTTTTCTGTTTATTTCTATTATTGTATTTGTATTCCTGGTGTTGTGGAAGAGAAGGCCTGATGGACTTAACTACATCAGAATAAATAAATAAATAAATAAATAAATAAATTCGGAAGTAAAGCAATCTGAACACAAAAAAGTGAAAACATTTAAGTAATTATCAGAAAAATAAATAAAAAATATAAATTGACTTTTACGCCACCCGGTACAAAGATAGTTAAATAAAAGTCAAATTTAATAGTGGACAGTTGTAATCAAAATACGTAATAAATTTCTATCAATCCTGTTTTTAAAGGAAGTAACATCCAAGTTACGGACGATAAATACATTTGACGAGGTAGTAAACTAAAGCTGTGGTACATGCCACGTGAACAACGAACCACCACGTATTAATGCGTTTATACCTTACAATAAAATCCGACGTCATCTGACGCCTTAGCATTGAAATACACTCCATAATATGAAATAACAACGGTCTATGAGCAGATTCACGTGAGCAGTCGGAATTCTGTATCGAACATGTGCTTCTCTGCGAGAAAGGGCCTCGTAACTGCTTTGTATTACAGTACAGTACTGTATTTTGATTAAACAAAAACATAATGAAAATTATCAAACTCAAAATCGCTGTATTTCCTAGTTTACGTAAATGGATGAACTACTTTTCTTCCCTCCTATACCTAGTAAAGTGATCTGTTTGTATTTTACGCCAGTATCATCGAACTCCAGTCGTGGAAGGGGATAGCAAACGGTGTTTACGGTTCTCAACCGTTAGTCAAAAGGTATAGCCAGGTTAATATTAGAAATGTTAGTAAAAATAAAGTGATGTCCTTGTATAATAAAACAATTAAAATCTGGTGTCATTTCTGTGTTGTTTAAAATATTCTGCGCTACAGTTTTCAAATTACTATTTTAAAAGTTATCATGCTAGTATTGGGGTTCGAAGTACACAGTTTCAAATCCGGCAAATAGTGTTTAATATTAAAAGGTGGTAAAGACCTTGTCAGCACTTCCTCTTGGAGAGAGAGAGAAAATTATGAATCTCGTGTCTTAGCTTTGTGGCATATAAAAGAAGCTCGGCCCTGATAAGGTCTTCAAGTCACCATTTCCCGCCAAAGTTGAATTCCAACGCCGAATAGCCTCTGCAGTTTAAAGTGTCAAATAGAGATTAGCCCAAAAAATGTAATATAAGCCTATACACTTTAACACAAAAAGTACTTACACTAAGATCGTAACTATTGTATTTATACGGAAAGGAAAATTGGCATTAGAAGTGCCCTTGAATTTTGGAACCAGTGTAGGTGTTTGAAGTGTTAACCATCAAATTCCACACACTGTCGATGCTGCCGAACTGCTGTACGGACTATGTTCTGTAATGTATCCAGTGATACCTGCAAACGAAATTTCGAGGTTTTCTCGTAGCATATCCAGTATAGCAGGCTTTCTCCCACAAACGTCATTCTTCAGGGTACCCCTGGTATAAATCGAGAGACGTTAGGTTCGGGACCTTGGGTTAAACTCAACAGCACAGAAAATTTAAATTTTCATTTCAACACAGTCTTCCATTCTAAGACAACTTTGCTTCAGCCATGTTGATTCACTGGTTTATCGGTGAAGGATATAAAACCCTAGGCCAGTCATGTCAATTGATGCCCATGGGAGTAAGCGCGCGCTTTAGAGCTCAGGAGAGCCTGAGCGCTTTACAGCGGAAAGGAAAGAGACAGAAGAAAGAGGTAGTATATGCCGCTTGGTCGAGCTATATTCAGGGATGGCCAGCGCTGATTCAATGGATAAAGGGAAAATAACTTATTAGAACTGTATCTATGTTAATTTTTAGATTTCTCTGAGATGTAAAGGGTGCGTCAGAAAGAACGGATGGATTTCAAACTATCGATACGCAACGAGGAGAGAGAGATATAGTGAGGGGGACCACGACTGTTGGGTCAGCCAGAGAATGCAGTTTCAGTTGAGAACATGGTGTTGGTCTGGTGTACAACGTGCTTTCATCGTAGAGACATTTTTAAAAAATGAAGAGTCTGTGATCGCCACTCAGGACTCATTTCGACATCGGATGTCACGCTAGGATTCCAACTCGGAATACAATTTTGCGGGGGAGGCTTCATTTCGTATCACAGGTTCAATATTAAAGAAGAAATCACCTGGACGAAATTCTATTGCACTGAGATTGTCCGAGGCTACGGTAAGATCTCGCGCCCTGCGACTTCTTTCTTTGGGACCATTTGAAGGCGTAAGTTTGTAAACATCGATCACATACACTGGACGAACTGAAGACAGCGATTCGTGAAGAAATCGTGGCAATTGCACCAGCTATGACTGTGAAAGTGATGGCGAACATCAGAAAACGCCTCGATGCCAGTATTGAAAGCCAAGGACATCATATGGATAATGTTGTTTTACATAAATAAACTGCATGTATTGGTGAATATGTTGATAACAATAATTTTTTGATTTGATGAATCTTTACAATTTTCTTGCCATGTGAAATCCATCCGTTCTTTCTGACGCACCCTGTATAAGTGCATTACAAGAATGTAAGTTTTAATTTTAATGCTCATTTTTCATAAGTTTGATTTTTTTTATTCAAAAGAAATATTTTCTCAACTTTTTTATAGAAAAGTGAAATTTTCAGATATAGGCCTATTTATTTAGTAGCCTTACAGAATGTTTTCGTAAATCTAATATAACGTAAATATGTATTACTCAAGAGAGTGTATTGAAAATTTTGAAAATATTCGCATGACAATTATTTATAAGGAAATGAATTAACAAAGCAACTACTGTTACATCATAAGCAAAAGATACGTTCCCATGTGTTGTAAAAATGTCACTTCTATAGCTTCAGCACATTTCGAAAAAAATAATTTAATATTCTGATGATAGGAAATTGCTCACTAATATCACCTTAAAAGCATAATGCGATAAGAGTTTTGTTACAGAATATTATTTACACTTAAAACATATACAGCACCTAGGTAACTTTGCTTTGTAATGTAATATTGTTTTGATTGGTTTATTGATTACGTGAATAAGGCTAAAGGCATTATCAACATCAATTCCAACTTATCATGTCATACTCAATCTCTTTTTTTTTTAGATATCGCTTTCTTTATGAATGATGTGTTTCATCCATTTAATATAGTATAGTTGTACTACTGTGAAATTTATGTTGATATTCCTTCATGACTCTTTATTATGTTATTAACATTCAAAACACAACTGTAATATTACGAAATTGGTATTAACACTTTTGTTTTACAGACAATATAGATAATATCAAACAGAAAGAAGCGATATAAAAATGACGACATAACATTTCACGTTCCGTCTGAAGTTTATACACCACTGTTTTGTTAATCCAACAGGCTGTTTATTCATATACACAACCCTTCCTCTTTCCATACTTAGCGCTTGATACCCGCGCACAACGTCAAGGTCAGAAAAATGGACTTGCTTTGACATCACTGCCCTAGGCCATTTATTGGGAAGAAATATTACCTTATTCTCGCCCTGAACTAGAAATCTCATTTAAATTTCTTGCAAACACATTGACGAATAAAGAGTGTATACATTTTTGTAGATTACTACCTCCACGTTTTCTCTTGCCAGTGGTTAGTTATAATGTTCAACTAGCTCTTCTATTGATTTCTCCAGTCAAGCCGATTTTCATACATACGTATTATGTTTGTACTAATTGATACAAAGGGAAATAAAAACTGGTTATGTTATTAAATTCACTGAATTCAGTTCTCCAACAGCTCTTTGATTAATTATATTTCAACAGGACATAGAAAATATTATTTTAGAGTTTCGTATCATTTAAAATACTGTGAAGATTAGAATACTTCTATATCGCGTAAGTCCACCAGGCAAAAAGTTTACTTTATGACGAGTTCCATATAAGCTTCTATCTTTCCAGTGTAGTCAACGACATAAATTGTTTTCTCCTGCTGAAGAAAAAGCTTCTTGTAAAAGAGTTATAAGTTACTTGAAGTTCTGCTCATAAAACTTTCATTCCCTTCGCCAATGAAACTTTAATGCAGTATTGATATTATGTGCATGAATAGCTTAGACAGCAAAAATTTAATTCTAATTGCAAGTCGCTTGTGGGTGCGAGAATATATTCATCCAAATCTACATTTCGATTTTCACATAACGTGTAATTTCTTATTCATTAAAGTGACATTTTTACACAGTCATTCTTAAAAGTAGATTTTTAACCCTAAGCAGGCGTGTCAGAATTGGCTTTTGTACGGTTTGCGTGCGAAAAGTACTTTTAACACTAGGGAGAAAAAGTATTTTGACATTGATTTTCAACTGTTTGTTCCGATTGTTTCCCACCAGATGACACACGGGAGGAATCGCAACCGATCAATGAAGGGGTTCAAAGAATGGCAGAGCCTCTTTTAAAAATATGTTTTGGTTGAGAAACGTACACAAATAAAACAAATTCCTTCAACTAAGTTATTGGTAACTACATGAAACAGTTAAGAATTAAATGCTATTGTAAGACAATTAAAGGGTACTGGAGTACGAACCGGGGACCTCTCGATCTGGAATTCAGTGCTTGGTATTAATGTAATTAAATTTCACTATTACAATGGGGGAATACAGCACTGGTGAAGTCGAGGGAATTATTATACCAGCAGGAAATATTGGAGTTACCATGCGACTAACAAATTAACTGAAACAAGAGTAAAAAACATATATTTTTATTGATATGGAATAAAATTTTTATGCGTATTTTGTAGTTTTTGCGATATAGGGACATATTTCTCACAATGATCCAAATTTCGCGTTATTTCACCGGTTTGGTTTGATTAAATGTAGTTTTTTTAGAAATCTAAAAGGGTAAATGCAACAAAGAAAGTAATTCCGGGAAATTTCGCGCCTAGCTCTGTTACCAGACCCTAGTAAGTGGTAACTTGTGTATAATGTTATGCAAAATATATATATCATATGTAGTACTTATTGGTTGTTCAAACAATACCATACATATATCATATAGGCCTATATGTATGCATATGTGTGTGTTACAAATTCAGGTGTTACTGGATACGCTTCTCGACCGGAAACTGGAAACGTATCTCTTTTTTCTTACAAATTCAGGTGTTACAGGATACGCTTCTCGACCGGAAACTGGAGATACGCTTCTAGACCGGAAACTGGAAAGGCATCTCTTTTTTTTACAAATTCAGGTGTTACAGGATACGCTTCTCGACCGGAAACTGGAGATACGCTTCTCGACCGGAAACTGGAGATACGCTTCTCGACCGGAAACTGGAAAGGCATCTCTTTTTTTTTTTTACAAATTCAGGTGTTACAGGATACGCTTCTCGACCGGACACTGGAAACGCATCTCTTTTTTTTACAAATTCAGGTGTTACAGCATACACTTCTCGACCGGAAAGTGGAAAAGCATCTTTTTTTTTACAAATTCAGGTGTTACAGGATACGCTTCTCGACCGGAAACTGGAAACGCATGTTTTTTTTTTACAAATCAGGTGTTATAGGATACACTTCTCGACCGGAAACTGGAAACGCATCTCTTTTTTTACAAGTTCAGGTGTTACAGGATACATTTCTCGACCGGAAACTGGAAACGCATCTCTTTTTTTTTACAAGTTCAGGTGTTACAGGATACATTTCTCGACCGGGAACTGGAAACGCATCTCTTTTTTATACAAATTCAGGTGTTACAGGATACGCTTCTCGACCGGAAACTGGAAACACATCTCTTTTTTTTACAAGTTCAGGTGTTGCAGGATACATTTCTCGACCGGAAACTGGAAACGCATCTCTTTTTTTTACAAATTCAGGTGTTACAGGATACGCTTCTCGACCGGAAACTGGAAACGCATCTCTTTTTTTTACAAGTTCAGGTGTTACAGGATACATTTCTCGACCGGAAACTGGAAACGCATCTCTTTTTTTTTTACAAATTCAGGTGTTACAGGATACGCTTCTCGACCGGAAACTGGAAACGCATCTCTTTTTTTTACAAGTTCAGGTGTTACAGGATACATTTCTCGACCGGAAACTGGAAACGCATCTCTTTTTTTATTTGACTATGTGAATGCCTTTGTATTTCATGTGTCTTAAGTACTTCCCTTTGTATTATGCCGACATTTCAAAAGAGTCGAGCTAATTTGGAAAGTCTGATGATTTAAATTCTCAATGAAGGCAGAAAATGGCCAGCAGTCCAATGTACGAGGACAGACGACAATATGATCTTACGCATCGTATTGTACAATGTACAGTAAATACCCTTGAACTCTAATATATAACAGATGGATTAGAAAAGCAATAGATAGAAAACTCAATTCATGAAACTCTAGAATCAATGTTATTACTGTGTTAATACTACGAAATTCATCAATATGTCTACGTATTACTCTCCTTATAACCCCCGCAACTTGGCTGCTCTAGAACATCATGCTACTTATCTGGAGTCTTTTTTGACCCAACCATATTTGTTGTAAATAATTATGACTTTGACAGGTTTATGCAATTTTTTTATTTATACATCAACTCTTTTCAGTGCTTAACCTACACTAGATAATTATCTAGAAATATAGTACTCGCACCCTAACGAGGTACCACTCGCTCATTAGCCTGATTCGACGCGGCTGTTGAGAGTGTTTCACAACCCCCTGACACACTTTGGGGTAGATTAGGAAGTTGATATCGTTTATGGAGTATTAAATAGGCAAGTTAATAAGTTCTGCTTAAACTCAATGCTCTCAACTACATTTATAACATTAATTATCTTAGTGAGAATCCCTCGACATTTGTTGATAGACCTATCTATACTCTTCACACTACACAACGGTGATATTTTTCACAGGAATATCCTATTTTAATATAAAAAAATGTCAATAATCAGATATTGGCATAACCGCAAACAAGTTGGAAAGGACAAGTAACATCTCGCTTTACAAAAATAGTGTGTAAAATTTAGAAATCTGTACAGAAGAATTATCATCTTATTTATGCGTCAGTACACAGCGTCGTGTTTCAGTTTTCTGTGAAGATTGTCGTAACATCGAAATTGTTCCTTAAATTTTGAACATATATATTTGTTTTTAATAAATAGAGTATTCATCACCTCATTTTATTCAGGTTATAGGTTGCATAATACAACATTATTTTGGCCACTGAGGTTACCGGACTTCACTCATGTTTCCGAGAGTACATAAAATGAAATAACTAGATTAGAATATATAAGAGCAGGATATTTGTCGATTTCATTTTTGCTAACTTAAAACAAGCACTGTTTAGTAGAGTTTTTAAATAGGCCGCGGAAATGCGGTACAAATATTATGAAATTAATTCTCAAATAAAATATATGGGGCAACCGATATATTCGTGACTGTAATTGAGGAGACATCACATTTATATTCCCTTCACGATTATATACGTCACTGACAATTACACCTAATGATTCTGGTTTCTTAAATATACGCAGTAATAATTGTAATAAAAATGAAATGTAACATTTTAGTCCCTACGAAGTTACTGCTATCAAAAAGTAATCTAGCTTTCCTTTTGCGAATTTATTTGGATTTCTTTTAATTATTTCGACAATATTTTTGAAAGCTACACTTCCATGTAACTTAAAATTGTTCTCACAAATATTAACCATCGATATATTTCGAGAATGGAATACATTACTAACTTGAAACAAGCACTGTTTAGTAGAGTTTTTTAAATAGGCCGCGGAAATGCGGTACAAATATTATGAAATTAATTCTCAAATAAAATATTTGGGGCAACCGATATATTCGTGATTGTAGGAGAGGAGACATCACATTTATCTTCCCTTCACGATTGTATATGTCACTGACAATTACACCTAATTTTATTTATTTATTTATTATTTATTTAATAATAACATATACATAAAAACGTTACATTAAAATACCCCGAAAGAGCAAAGCTCGTGTTGGTTTTTTTTAAATATACGCAGTAATAATTGTAATAAAAATGAAATGTAACATTTTAGTCCCTACGGAGTTACTGCTATAAAAAATAATCTCTATTTCCTTTTGCGATTTTATTTGGATTTCTTTTAATTATTTCGACAACATTTTTGAAAGCTACACTTCCATGTAACTTAAACTTGTTCTCACAAAATAAATATTAACCATTGATATATTTCGAGAATGGAATACATTTATACGACAATCTGCAACCGATGTCGAACCTATAAGAAACACCATTAAGTCATAAATACCTTTCTACGCTTTTAGGATCGAAACCCTTCTTTGCGAGTCGTAGATACGTGCAGAATAATGAATCTAACGCCAACATCCACTTTGAGTTGCAAGGTGGATGGGAATTCTTTGTGCCCGATTTATTTCTTCTCTTCGAGGTAGAAGGGCATACATATCTCACATAAATTTGATAGATAACTTATCACGACTGAAAGTTCCGTCCTTTAAATTCAAGGGAGAATGATTCAAATCTTCCCATCCATAAGAACAAAGAAAAGTGCTTTGCAAGGCTGGGGTAATATCGTCCTTATCACGTCCTACGGTATCCATTATTCTTGTCGTAAAGTAGGGTAACACCGCTTCGAACAAAGGACATAGTATTCTTCTTCACAGACGAACAGATCTTTCTCTCTCTCTAGTTCTTTCATTTCTCTGCGTGTATGTGCCGATATCCCACTGGAGGCATTGCTGCCTCAGATCTCATTAAATATGTACGTGAAACCTGTGCGAGAAAATGGCAACAGTTTTTAATACAATTGAAGGTTATCGGTAAAAGTTTTATTAAGTAACCGTACGATTTTGCACTGTGTGTTTTTACACTCGTACATCCTATTATGAATTTTCGATTCTTGAAGAAACAAGCCAACAATTTGTTGCTTTCTATATATTTGTAGATTATTCGTAAGCGTCCAAATTCCAGCCTTAGAAGAATGTTTGAAGCAAAAAATATTGCAAATTTATTGTTATTGTCAATTTTTAAGCAGTTTTACAACACATTTACTAATAAAAAGGAGAACATTCGACGTTTTTGTAAGTAAGACAAAAGAAATCCAAAGGCGGTCTTTGAAAAATAACAGGCTAAATTTTTTTATTTAAGAACGCTATGTATGCCTTCCGAAGTTTATATGATATGATAGGGTTTATTGTCACTCAATCATTTTGTCCTGCTGGTCCTTCACATTCCTGTATTTTGGCAAGCATTCCCATTCTTACACTACTTACAATTGACAAGTTGAATTGTGATCTAGCCACTGTCTCCACTTGGGCGACCAATTTCGGACTCGCACTTAATCCAAGTAAGACTCAAGCTATAATTATTGGACATAAGCGTTTAGTTAACTCCCTTAATAACAGTAATCTTTCAGTTGTTACCCTTAACAACACGCTAATCCCTTATTCATCTGTCGTAAAAAAATCTTGGCTTCTTTCTTGATAATAATCTAAGTTGGAATTTTCAAGTTAAAGAAACGATAAAAAATCTGTTCCTCCATTCACTGTTTGAGTCGCTTGAGAAACTTCTTGCCCCAGCAACTAAAACTTACCCTAGTAATGCCGCGCTTCGATTATTGTGACGTTTTGTTAAGTGACCTAAGTTCTGAATTTTCAGTCAAGTTACAGCGAGCTCAGAATATGTGCGTCAGATACGTGTGCAACATCCGACGATATGATCACACATCACCGTCCTTCGCAAGTCTCTCGTGGCTCCGACTAAAAGAACGCAGAACTTTACACTCTTTGTCTTTACTCTTTCGAATTCTGCACACCTCAACACCAAATTACCTTTCGCCTCGTTTCTCTTATCTATACTCTAACCACGACGTAAATACCAGATCACTTCTCTGTGGCACGCTCTTCATAGAACATCTTGTTATTCATCATCTTTTACAGTACCCACCTCGCGTCAATGGAATTCCTTGTCACAAAGTATTAGGGGCTGCAAGACAATAAACACCTTTGAAAACAGCTTAAAAGATAACCTTATTAGCATTTCACTCCAATCATACTGAGTTAAACTATCACTGACTACATTGTTACTTCTTTCTTTAGACATCATCCTGATTGTGCTGTATTTTCAAAATTGTCTCATAATAATCTCTTTCTATTATCTAATATTATTTGAAATATATTAACATTCCATGTATTTTAGCTTAATTCTGCTACACAGTTTATTTCAGTGTTTAATTAAAAGTTCATAGTATTTTGTTGTTTAATTCGTAAATAACTCTTGTATACATGTAACTCTCATCTAAATCAAATCGTTGAATTCTTTGTGAGTTCATGCATATGTAGGCTATACTTTTTGCTGGTTGAGTGGAAGAGAAGGTCTTACGGGTAAAATAAGTTATTATTATTATTATTATTATTATTATTATTATTATTATTATTTTATACTTAGTGGACGGCTCTTGCACTTATGTTTCTCTATTCAATGTTGTGTCCTTCCGTGTCCATTCTTTTACATATCACTTCATCTATTTGACACTTTATTCATCTGCTCTATATATCGTTCTAAAACCTATCTAAAAGCTAAGCTAATTTCTATATCCCTACCATTACGTTTACTATTTATTTCAGGCTATTTTCACTATACATACTTTTCATTAACGTTTCTATCTCATACTTGTTATACTCATATGATATAATTTTTTTTCGTATTCTCTATCCCATCTGATACTATCTATATTCCTTACTTTCCTAGTTCTTAGTCCTTATGACATGTAACATGGTTAAATGGATGGAGTTACGCAATAAGAGCCCAAGCGCCGAAAACCTGTTTCGAGATATCGGCCATTGAAATAAATCTTTTTTATAAAACGTTTTATGCAGGGATGTAGTATAACATTCATATTGTTACAAAAAATTACACAAATAATACCAAAAAAAGTGTAACCGATTTTTTTTTATAAAAGACCAGCAGTTGAATTAATATTTCAAAGCAAAATAAATAAATTAATTTTATACAATAAACGAATTTTTGCTCATAACTAGCAGCAAAATTTAGATATCATATTCTTGATTTCTTCAGAGTTAAATTAGCCTGCCATCAAAGGATTTGTGCAAATATCTAATTTTTATTTTCAAATTGTCTGTTGATATATTATTGCGTAACTCCGTCCAATTCAAACTCCTCGCTCACTTTCCTATTTACATCACTTCATTAAGTTACTATCTTTACACTATAATCTTACACTTTACATAATTTAAACGACTCTTGCACTTCTCTTCTATTATTCTACACTGTGTCCTTCCATGTCCTTTCATCACTGTCTATTTCGTACTTCACTCGCCCTATACTATTTATCGATCAAAACCTATTTAAATCTAAGTCCCTATTCCTCATACTACGTTTATTATTTAAAAAGGATAAATATTCATCTCCCCTCTTGCTTAAAAATGTCCCTTGTGCAGACACTTGTACTTCCCTATTTCGACTATGCTGACATTTTAATGACTGACCTCTCCAGCGACAACAAAACGAAACTTCAACGTGCTCATAATTTGTGTGTACGTTCTGTAAGCAATGTTCGTAAATATGATCATATTACCCCATCCCTGGAACAATAGGTTGGCTTAAACTAGATAAGAAAATAAATTTACACTCACTTCTCTTTCTCTTCGAAATATTGAACTCTTCTATTCCTTCGTACCTATCGTCTCGCTTCACTTACATTTCTTCCCACCATAATCTGAACACACGCTCTCGTCATGAAACAATACTAACAATACCATCCCATCGCACCTCCTCATACTCATCCTCTTTCAGAATAGCCCTGCCAAGACTCTGGAATTCGCTACCTGCTAGCATCAGGGACTGTCGAAATAAAATTGAATTCAAGCGCAAAGTTACTAGGCAATGGTCAGTAATAGATTTCTTGTAAATAGTTTCTTTAATCTATCACAAAATATTTCAATATCCAGTAATTTAAACGCTATACAATTTTGTTATTCTAGGTTTAATTTGTAATTCAGTACATATAAAATATTCTTTGTTTTTCTATGATAAATTATCTAGCTTTAATTAGTCAGCTAATCTTTTCGTACTTTGATTTTTATTGTAATTGTAATTGTAAATTTAATACTAATTGTAATTTTATTTGTAATTGTAAGGCCTGACGGCCTTATCTCTACCAGATTAAATAAATAAATACTACTAATACTAAATACTAATTATTTATTCCAGAGTCAATCTTCACTACACCAACTATTCAAATCTTTCAAACATTTTTCCCTACTTCTTAGACCTTATTGGCGTGTATCATGGTTACTTCCTACTCCTAGGTCCTGTCGAGGTTTATATAGACCTACTGAGCTGTACTACGATGCTAATGATTAGTTTTTAAATCTGGCACTGCATGGAAATATGAAATTCTAAAAAGACACTTAAGACCGCCACAAAAATTCAAAACGAGAAAATCACATTGGCAGCAAACGTTATTTCAATAAAATGAATGAACTTAATTCTATGAAATAATGAGATAATGCTTGGAGACCAGAAACATACTACTTAAAGTTAACTATCACTTATATGGAGATAATACTAGGGCGCAATTTAGTTTCCATTTGGTGTGCTTTCGCTATAGAACGACAATGTACAAATTATGTGCATGTATATTCTACTAAAGATACTAAATAGCAATCTATAGCTGGTCTTGCATAGACCTAATATATGTAAATTAATAATATGTAAAAGCGTATTTTGAATAAGACAAAACTTTTGATAATCTTCACAGTGTCAGAAAATTATGACTAAATGTTACTGTTCACATTGGAAGAGTCCACTGCAAGAATGATGGATGTCACTTTCTTGTCGAAAATGAACCAAGACTGTCAATGCATAGCTTAAGACATATAGAATGTACATACAGAGTTATATGACATTAACACTGATAGTCATTGTCCAGTAATGATCGGGAAATCACAGTTAAGCTTTGAGCGCTAAGCATTTCAAACTTTCAATTGCACCTCCTGCAAAATGTATTCCAAATGACATGCATCATTCTTGAAGTGGATTCTTCATTTCATTATGGAGAGAGATTGTGAAGTTTAAAATTATCTATGTTCAGATAACGATAACTTTATGCAAAAGTCCATTTTGTTTAGAAATTTGATATGAAAATTTTGTGTGTCCTAAAATTTTACATACACAGATTGACATAAATAAAGAAAATATTTTCCTCCAGTTTCTGGAGCAACAAAGCATAAGGAGAAAGTGACTCTTCAGATCGTATCTCCTTGACCAAATGATGGCATCGTTTAGGAACGTTGGAAATGCTGATTTCTAGTACAGAGAGGAATATCCATAAATCTGCTTCTGGAAACTTTTACCCGTTAATATATAACAGAACTGTTTAAAGATTAGGTGTAGTTCCGCACAGATATGAGACGTGTAACAGCTATTCGAACAATAAAGTAGGAGTAATAGAAAGACAGGTATGAAATAATTTAGCTTAATGCTAATCTTTGTTTATGCCATTTAGTATTTTTCATTGAAATGGAGACGAATGGTCGTTCAAGAATATTTAAACTGTTGGAGACTGAATTGTAAGTGGGAGAAGAAATATCTTGAAGTTCCTTCACTATCGAAAGTTAACACAAAACGCTACATTCAGTGAAAAGTGAAAGTTCTCTAAGTACAGATAAAGTATAACGTCAATTTCTGAACATCTTCAACCGACTTTTCAGATTTCATTCAAATTCAATGAAATAACGAACTAGAAGTAAGCAATCACAATGCCTTATATATTCATTTAATTAATACATATATCTGTTTGAATCCTTGCAATTGTGTGAGGAATTTGGAAGTAAAGTTACAAACTGATCATAAGTGACTGGATTGGATACAATTTGAAGCAAAAATTGTCATACATTTCGACGCTGGAAGAAAACAGAAAACATTGAAATGATCTTTCAGAATATCGACACACTGGAATTCAAATTCAAACTCAATAAATGTGAAAGACGGTTGGAAGCATTTTTCTTAAGAGAATGTCAGTACCTCGTAATATTTCAGTTATTTCTTGATGACATGTCCAGATGATATAATATCGGTAATATGATTAGAGGAAGTATCATGAAATCAATATTCTCTGGCATTGATTACATGGTATAAAATGTCAGCAGCTGCACACCAGGAATAATGAATTAAGAACATTTTATAGTCAAATCTGAGTATAAAATACATTCTGAAGATAATATGGGGCTGAGTGGAAAAAAAAAAACAAACACCGTGAGGATAAAACGGTATAGTTTTATTAAAAACTGAACTCCAAGGCGGCATAATTTCAACGACAAACTCCTTATTTCCCAAAATAACTGCTTTATCATTTTATCTTGAAGAATACCTACATCATTCTCCGATAATTCGATGAGCATGAACACCAACATAATGAGTCTTCACTTTCTGGACTTCTCTCTCAATTTATACATTTAATAACTTCCGAATTTTTCTTTCCAAAATTTAATTAGGAATCAGACACCATCTCAATTACATTTGAAATTAATCGAAAATGTCTTCTGTTTATGTTTATTTGTAAAACTTTCCTTTAATCACTGAAACCTTAAAGAGTATGTGTGGTGATACGTCCTAAGGAAGAACTGAAATGATAATCGCGGGAAAAAGGCCGACATAATCAAAGACGACTTACGCCACATCAGCTTTGTTCATAAATTCTTCAACATTTGCCAGAATGAAAATAATTTGTTGACTGAGTCACTTTTGGGAGTAAAACTTCATTCACAAATGAATAGTATTAACATGTTTAAGTACTTAATTTTGATAAACTGACAATCAGTAGTACATTTTCTATAAATTCAGGAACTTTACAGTATAAACTTTGATAATAACACCTTACTGAATAATATGTTGATAAAAAAAAATAGAACCGTGGGGGCCAGATGAGAACCAAAATGATTAACTTGCACTGAAGACCCATGAGAACATGGCGCCGAGATTATTTATAATAAGTAAATCCACTTTATTTCTTATGCTATAAAGATTAAGATATTATCACTGATCTACAAAGTGCAACAGTGTCGAATTCTCTGTTTACAGTAAACAGAACCGAAGTATTGTTCACGTGTCACCGGGACAAGGTCCTCTCTGAATCAAATATTCAATTTTTACAGTAGATATTATGGGTATTACATAGTCTTCTGTGTCCGAGGTTGCGAGTTCGATCCCGGCCCAGGTCAATGGTATATAAGTGTACTTAAATGCGACAGGCTCATGTCAGTAGATTTACTGGCACCTGCGGGACAAAATTACGGCACATCTTATGTAACCTGGGCAGTTGCAAGCGTCGTTAAATAAAACAATTTTTAAATTTGATCATCACTATTACTATTTAGTTTCAGATTTGAGTTCAATAATATTATTAGTAAAGCCTTTGCAATTATTTATTAAATTTTATAATACTACTAATTGAAATAAAGTATATATAACATATCGTGAGGTTACAGAATAGGAACCCTGTCAAGGTAAGTTATGACAAAATAAATTATTAATAAATTCAATCTCAAAGTGTATCACATTTTAGTAGTAAACCAACTTCTGGTGTTATACTGCAAACGACTGCATTTTCAAGTATTAAATTAATTCAGCATCAGTAAAGTCAGAAACTATGCATTATAATATTATTACAATCTAAATTTTATGAGTTTTTAAAAAACTACCCTAATTTTATTCAAAGTACGTATCTCATAGTTATCATGGAATTTTGATGAAGTTCAGTGTAGCGTTTAATATCGTCATGATTATGAGGTTTATAAAATATTCTAGATTCGACATCCGAATTCCGTAATTGATGTTTGCTCTCATATTAGTATTCGCCCATATGACGCCTCTATTCCACTGCACTAGCCATATAATTCTTATGATATGATTCGAATATATACCCTCATGTATTTATTTATACCAAAATATCACACTATGTGATATTACACATTTTGGGGTTTGA
The DNA here is from genome assembly GCF_040183065.1 of Periplaneta americana. Taxonomy (NCBI): domain Eukaryota; kingdom Metazoa; phylum Arthropoda; class Insecta; order Blattodea; family Blattidae; genus Periplaneta; species Periplaneta americana. The sequence continues at coordinate 169,990,297 of NC_091126.1, read as the reverse complement.
AATCAACGGCATTATGTTGTTATCTATTACTATAGTTTATATAGTTTTGCCTATTGCCAAACTCTTCAAAATGATATTAACTCTATTAAACTTTGGTCTGACAATAATGGAATGAAAATTAATTAAACAAAAACTTTTGTCATTTCGTACTCACGAAAAACTACTACCATAGAATTTAACTATTCTCTCAAGAACGTCTGTGTTATTAGGAAAAATTCTATTAAAGATCTTGGTGTATTACCCGATTCTAAATTATACTTTCACTATCATGTTCAATACATTTATAATCATTCAATAAGAATGCTTGGTTTAATAAGGTCTATAACTTATTCTTTTTCTACTCCAGAGTCACTATTAATTCTATACTTTACTTTGGTTCGATCTAAACTTGAATATGCATCCATTACTTCAACAGATTCGGTTAAATTGGAAAATATTCAAAGAAAATTTATTTCCTTATGTGCTTTTCGATGTATACCCAATTCCTCTGACTTTAACTATGAGATTACCTGTAAATATTTTAACTGTTGTAGCCTTTATTCTAGACGTCAAAGTCTTGATTATCAAATTTTTTACAAAGTTATAAAGGGTGATATTGATTGTGAGTTTATCATAAACAATATCAGCCATCGTATTCCTACAAAAGGTTTAAGATTTCAAAACAAAATTTTTAATAACAGAAATTCAAAATCACTGCCAATTTGCACGGACACAATTTAGATCCTTTTAAGGTATAGTTCCGTTTTGATTATTAGTATTTACTCTTCTTGTTCTCAATTTTATTTATGTATGTTTTTTGTTTATTTAAGATATTATTTATTTTGTTTTTGCACCTTTGTATCTTCTGTTTGTGTATTGTGCTGAACTATAATTGGCCTCTGGCTGTTGTTCATCACACAAATATTAATAATAAATAAATAATAAAATAATAAAAAAATAATGTGCCATTTAATGAAAGTCAGGAACAGTGAAATTATGCAGTGAAATCAATCATAATAACATCTACTCTTGTAGGGATCGCGTTTTCATAATATTCCTTTCTTCTCAAAAAGGAACTTATTTAAATTTAATTGTTATTCCTGAACTATAAAAAAATGTCTGTTATTGCCAGTAGCTCGAAATTATTGCGTTCGAGTACGTATTTAAAGTGTATCATGGTTATGTTTATACTTCTTCCCCCGTTCTTAGGATATGATATAAAAAGCCATCCAATTTTATTGCGCTATTTAAAGAAATGACTTTTTTTATCCGTCGTTCTCCCCACGAATGCTATAAGCAATTTACCTGTCAACAGACTTCTATTCAGCCCGCATACACGTTTTCTTTCGCATCCACTGATTGAGCTTTATATATATATATATATATATATATATATATATATATATATATATATATATATGACAATTTTAGTTGGGATTTTGATTCGTGGATATTCAATATAGAGCTGTGGATCAGTACATTATCTTATTTAATGTCAGGTTATGAAGCATTTCGTACGATGTGAAAAATTTACTACTCCTCGAATACACTGCTCTTTAGTTATTTCATTACTTATGATATATTCATATTCCATTTCTCGAATGCTCATTTTTCCACTAAAATGTTATATTCAACGTCTTTCAATATCAGAGATCAAAATACCACATGGAAAATTCTAAGTAAATCTACTTACGTTTATTTATCTTTTATATTTATATGACGTGCTACAGACATTAATTTTATATGAAATATCGTTCTAATAATCACGTGAATTGTTTGTTTATATCAATTTCCAAGCGATGCTGTATCTTCTAACCCTTATATTTCTCTATCCATAGATTAAATACGGTATTTTAAAATAAGATCTTACATTCAGTAATTTCCTTTCTATCTGATTAATAATCACAAACTATTTTTGCCATTTGCCTCACAGCGATATTTGAAAGCTAATTATGTGAACATTACTCTTCATTTGCTTAAAAACTGAAGCTTGAATATCTTAAAAGCAATATAATAATGCTGATACTTGCTTAAGGGAAAAAATAAAGTTAAGTTTACTAATCTGACTGAAGCATTAGCTATGCCAATATTATGACAGAAAACTATGTTATGAATGGCACAAAGTCCCGGCACATCGTTTAAAATATCGGTGCTCTGTGCCATTTTACCATATGGGCATTATGTCACTTGTACCTTCTTGCCATATGTAATAGTTCAATTTAACTCTAAAATAAATTCTACTGTTCGAATACTATACTACTATAAGAATGTTTATCTTAAATGCTGTGAGGTTAGTGGCAATATTGGAAACGTTGAATGGATTGAAAGGAAAGGGGGAATGTTCTTATAGTCGTTTATTCTGTGGATTTCTACATGTGTGTAGAATAACTAAACCCAAACAAAATATGCACATTTTAAGTACATAATTGTGACAAATATTTCTGATACAGCTTGTAACCTGAGTCCCCATTTTACTAGTGGTATTTAGGGAGAAAAAAAATCGTGTGATAATTCGGAAGTTGTGCAGTAGTATAAATATACCAACTAAGAGTTCTTAAAAAGATAAACAATAAATAGAAAATAAGGTTGGACCTCTGATTTGTTTTAAAATCAAGGCGATCTTCTACAGGACGAATTCATTTTCATTTCTTGACTGCAGTCATGACATTAGTAATGGTCTTGGTCCATAAGAGTTTACCAATACATGAAATAAAAACAGAGTCAGTTTTATGAAGATAGTAAACTCAACATAGAACCTGTCGTAAAATTATTCACTAACAATAGTAGGCACAGGCTGTTCTGCAAGCACTGTGTTTCAGCGTGAGTACTTGCAGAGGGTCTTTAGTTCAACACTCTGTACTTTCCATGTTCAGAACACGTGCTGTATTTCAGATGCACTTTTACAAAGTGTACTATCATTCATATTAGGTATTTATTGTATTAGCCTGTGGGGAAGTTCTGTGTAAAATAAAAACATCTGGAGAGGGAAATGTTAAATTAATGTCCGGGAAATTTAGAGAACGAGGAACACATACTGACGCGTCGTGGCCAGCCATATTGAAGTGAAACTAAGAGCAATCGATACTATGCTGGGGCCCACGCGTTTGACTATCAGAACACAATGCTTGCGAGGAAGGAACTACAAAACGTCACAAATTACTACTAAATTTAATATGTAAAGCTACGGAAAGAATAATAGAAAAATGGGTGCTTAAGCCGGTACCTTTCCAAGGACAGTTCCCAGTCCGCTTCTTCAATACACATAGCAAAGCAAGCTTCACGAGGCGAGGCGCGGACACGGAAAACAAGACAGTACATCAACTACTCAATAAAAAAGAGCTTCAAATAAGGCAACAGTAACAGAACTGAAAAACAAAACATGTCATCAAAATACATCAGAAATGCAGAGCAAATCAATCCGTGCAACAAAACAGAATTGTTTTTTCAAATCAACAGTAGGTGGCAACAGCAGGTTTTTCTGTGTTTACATCTCGATCGTACTAATTTCGCGTTTAAAATGCGTCGTTTACACGATAGTAAGGGGGGGATCTGTAATCGCAGAGAGCAATTTTGGGCGAGGCCTTCTAGGCTGCTTTGTTTCGTGTGTCGGTACTGAACAATCATCTGAAATAAAAGAACTGAATAGTATCAGATAAACATGCAAGCGTATGAGATCTACTGAGGAGAAGAACGTGCGAACACAATCGAACCTGGATCAGAAATGGAATTAAAAAATGCAAAATTATTAAAAAAACACCTACCAATTTGAAGAAAATTAGGTGATGTTGGGCCTGTTAGAAAATGCAGAATCTAACCAGACCTAAACAGATCAAAACGGAAGGAAAACAGCAACCAAATCTGCGACGAACTCCTACAAACGTAACACAAGTTGCAGTCAGACAGTGCGGGAACTAAATGACAGCGATCAACGAGACCTGCTGGAGAAAATTGGACCGCATCACCGCTCCGGCTAGTAGTAACCTTGCTCCACATTTGCAAATTTTTCTTTTTCGAGAGAGGCGCCCCGGTTAAGGGCCCAATGTGTGGGGGTTGGGGGTCATCGTCGGCGGGGGTCGGTCTTCGACGTTATAGAAGACCACAATCGCCGTGTCCGGGTGTAGTTTTGGGCAACGAAACGGGCCTGTTTCCCTCGGCGTAGCGCTCGCCTGGGTGAGGGTTGTAGTGCGTCCCGCGTGGAAGCGGCCGGTTCAAAGGGAGATCGATCGGGGGGCGGGAGAGCGTTGGGCGAGGGGTCGACACCCGCAAATACGAGACGTCCCGTTCTTAAATCGCGACAGGTAAATATGGAATTTCGACGGGAATTCTTTATTGAGGTACAGGTGCCTCGGGCTGGCGTGGCAGGGACGACTGCTCGTGGATCGCCTCCCAGCGCCATACGATCCCGCCCTTAGTTACCGCCCGTACCGCGAGTCGGCGCTGCCGTCGCGGCATCATGGCAGCCTTTACACTGGTTTGTTTACTTTTATCGCATTGCGATTTTTTGTGAAATCTCAAATTCCGTGGAGCCTCCCCCGGTATCTGCGGGTATCCCGGATGCCGGGCATCGCCGCCGCCGCTTATTGCCGTCCCCGCCGCCCCCGCTGCCGCCTCCACAGACGCTGCCGGTCACATGGCGCGCCCGAATATTGATGTGAATATTCCGTGTTTCTATGCTTATTGATCAAACATTATGCGTGCTAGTCCGGATCGGGAAATTTGGTAGTCGTCATTACCCCGCGCCAACCATACTACAAACTTGCAGACAATGTTCGCGAGGCCATGGCGTAACTCGATTATCAGCAACCATATTCCGTTCACGTGTTCTGCAATTGTTTGTAGTCTGCTGCACAACATAATAATTGTATTAGTCTCTGCTACAACCACCCATCGCGCAGGCGTGCGGTCCACGTTAGATGCCGAGCAAATGGTGCAGTTGGGTTAGCGATATAGAAAAAAAATCCACCGCAGTTCACGAACGAGTTACAAATAAATTTGCAATCAGCTATTTAATTTGTTCCATATTTAGAGTCAATCACAATTAGACCTGTAAGAGAATTACCCTTTCGCCGCAACGTTACGTTCGTGTACCGCCGGCAATTTCGCGATTTAAATTCTTGTCGTCGGAGTCACTGTTACCCCACCAACCGCAGATAAGTACACCAGCTCTGGCTGCATATTCTGTATGAAATTTCTGCCGCGACTCGATTCTGTAAGTGCTCCTCCAAGCAACGGACATGTGGTCGCTAGTTCGCTTAGTAATGACATACTGATAGCAGTGTTTCTTTTCAGGAACCGCCAACAGCTTCGTCCTTCACGCCCTAGAGATAAACCGACATGGATGAAGGTATGTTTTAATTGTAATGAACTGACATTCCTTTTATTAATAAAATTGATGCTGCGTAGTAAAAAAAATAACACAGACGCAATTGATATTACGCTGGTGTCTCTCAGATCCGAAGTTACTGAATTTCTTCTCTCTCTCACTGCGCACGTGTCGGCAGTCGGAACAGCGGCGGCTCGTGACGCCCAACTCTCACAGTTATTTGTCTTCGCTGTATCAACAACAGAGCTAATATTGTTCGAAGGAAATGTGTTTCTAAACTTTATATATCTCCGTCAAGTCACCCTATCCCCAGATAAGTTGTCTCTGCATCCCTCTTTCATTTCGCTTCTTGCAGTTTCATGGAACCCTTAACTTTTTAAATTATTTTCTCAGTAAAGAGTTTCCTATCCAAGAAAATGGGAACCAAATAAATGAACGGAAAGCCTTTTCCTTCAGGGAGATGAATCACTCACAATTATATATTTGTCCACAAAGACTGGGCGAGTCCATTGCTGTGGAGTAACCTTTTTCATGTCTGACCGTGAAACGAGCGGGTCCGAGTTCATATCCTGGTTGAGTCAAGTTATTTGGTTCAATTTATTTCCGGGATTTTCCCTTCAAACCATTTAGAGCAGGCCTGCACAAACAGCGCTCAACGGTGTTTACCGCTCGCCGAAACGGAGAGGAAGATACGTCAGAATGACATAGACTTGCTATAGGTAGAGGAGAGGGAAACGACCACTCAGTTATCTAGTGGAGTGCAGTATGTAGGCCTATTCTCAGTAACTATTTCACGTTGCTTACCTACTGCTACAGTACAGTATGGAGGAATAAAAAAAACGGAACATAACATTTAACATTTAACGATTTACAGCTCGAACTTATTGATCTTCAACGTGACCTAAGGCCTAAAGATCGTTTGAATAATACTACTAGCCTGGTTGAGTTTTACAAGACTAAACATTAGCAATAATATCCACGACTACACAGGCTGGCTGTGAAAATGATTGCTATGTTTGGCTCAACATTTATATTTGTGAGCAACTGTTTTCTATAATCCAACTTTAATAAAGGCAGACATCGAACATCGAACATCGATTCGCGGTCGGAGCAAGTTACCTGGCTGAGGTTTCTTCCGGGGTTTTCCCTCAACCCATTACGAGCAAATGCTGGGTAACTATCGGTGCTGGACCCCGGACTCATTTCACCGGCATTATCACCATCTCATTCAGACGCTAAATAACCTAAGCTGTTGATAAAGCGTCGTAAAATAACCAATTAAAATAAAAAAACGACCAGTAGGCTACTGTTCCTTTCAGCTGCCAACAGCATAAAACCTCATTTTCATGTACTGATAAAAATATAACAAAATGATATTGTACATTTAAGTAGCTACAGCATTTCTATTATTTCTGTAAAATAAATATTTCTTTATTAATTAATAATAGTGCAAGATAGTTTTGTAAACACTGAACGGGAAATCATTTCATGAAAACCTTGTGTATATTTTGTACGAGATCACTCCTTATTCCAGTCCAACCTTATACAGAGAGCAGCTAATACCTGCATTGCGCTCATGAGCTGGGAGCCGGCTCGGAGAGCACAAACCTTGTGCAGGCCTGATTTAGAGCAAATGCTGAGTAACATTCAGCGCTGGATCATGGACTCATATTGCAGGAATTATCGCCTTCATCTCCCTCAGACGATAGGTGACCATCGTAATTGATAAAGTGTCGTATAGTAAACCAAAAAACTAGGCGCGCTTCTTTTCTTGTTAGCCTTCTCCACGTTGATAAATAGGCCCTTGGACGTGAGAGAGGCTATATCACAGTCTACTATATACAGTCGCGAAGCTCAATATGTAGTAAAAATGCAAACATGGGTAGTTGCCCACCACTAGGATCGCTACTATCGCCTCATCATCGCAGATCTCTCACCTAGCAGAAGACAAAATACGTTACACTTTCGTTGTCGTGTTCTTTTGGAAAAATTAACACCTTCCTTCCATTATTGAAATATTAAATGCATAAAGTTAATTTATTATTTTAATGAAGTATATTAAATTCCACCATAAACTCAAAGATACCTGCAAGAAATAAGTTAATATAATTTTTGTTTGTGCAGAACGAACTGAAATTTACTATAATAGCTTCACTCATTCAAGATTATAGCGATAATTAACTATGAAATCAATAAATATTAATTTGCATTTCTCTTTACAACAATAATAATGGAAATATGAATTAATGGAGTAACTTACGTGTACCGGTACTTGTAGTGTAGGCTTACGTAGTTAAAGTGGGATGAGGTTAAGCAATAATAATCACACAAGAATTGGAAATAAAACGTGATCAATAAATTTTATTGTAACAGACTTTTTCTACGTCTCTAGTAAAGCAACAAATAAAAATAACAACAAAATTAACAGCTATAATTAAAAACATATCCTTTGAAGAAAAAAGTAGGCCTAAGCAATAATAATCCCACCAGAATTGAAAATAAAACGTGATCAATAGATTTCATTAAAACAAACTTAAATTTTCTACGTCTTTAGTAAAATAACACATAAAAATAACAAAATTAATAGCTACAATTAAAAATATATCCTCTGAAAGAAAAAGTAGACCTAACCTTTATTTCTCTGGAAATTTAGCAGCCTAAGTGACAGAACTTTAACAGGTACAATGTCCTTTCGGTTAGACTGAAACATTTCATTGTGAAATTTAAGGATATAATGTATTCTAACAGTCACAAAGAACTTCAAATGAACAGTTTTGTTTCTGCACAGCATTCTTGTGGAATCCCAGGAACCTTTCTGAATCTTTCGGAAATCGGAAAAAGGATAACTCTGGCCTCTTTCTCTTACTGTTGCTACACTTTATAACACTACAAACGTCTCCTCCTTGTCCCATATTCCAATTATTATATTTTAGCCATTAACATTTTCATTTCAACCAATAACGAACATTTCACAAGCATCAATGTAAAATACGCAACGAGCTAGCACTCGATAGAAATACGACAAAGTCCAAAGTCGACCATGGACAGTCTATTGTTTCTAGTTGCTAACCGCTTGGAGCGCTTTATCACGAGATTTGCAAAAAAACACCTCAAGCTTCGCGACTGTATATAGTAGACTGTGGCTACATACTGCACACCTTCTATATCCTGTCAAGTACCTCGCGTGGTCCGAGAAATGTGACATCAAGCTCGTTACTTAGCCTACTTACAAATGACTTTTAAGGAACCCGGAAGTTCATTACCGTCCTCACATAAGCCCGCAATCGGTCCCTGTCTAGAGGAAGATTAATCCAGTCCCTACTATCATATCCCACCTCCCTCAAAACCATTTTAATATTATCCTCCCATCTACGCCTTGGCCTCCCCAAAGGTATTTTCCCCTCAAGTCTTCCAACTAACACTCTATATACATTTCTAGATTCACCCATACATGCATCAAGCTCGTTGACCCAACAAAATACACAATGCAGCAAAGAAACCATAAAAGGAAAAGTCCTTTACATATAACCACACTTTGTAATATTATAGAATTTTTACTTTGTCCTTACTCAATAATATCTGCAAATATTAATTGACAATATTGCAGATATTTTTCAGTAAGGACAAATTAATAAATCTATAATATCTCATAGCTTCCAGTGCATATGTCCGTACAGATTACTGTGCACTTAACTGCGGATTCACGACCAAACAAGTCACTCAGCTGAGTGCGCTCCTAGTATAATGGCAGTTGACATTGGACATATACTTACTTAAGGCTTTTAAGGAACCCGGAGGTTCATTGCCGCCCTCACATAAGCCCGCCATTGGTCCCTATCCTGAGCAAGATTAATCCAGTCTCTATCATATCCCACCTCCCTCAAATCCATTTTAATATCTTCCCATCTACGTCTCGGCCTCCCTAAAGGTCTTTTTCCCTCCGGCCTTCCAACTAACACTCTATATGCATTACTGGATTCGCCCATACGTGCTACATGCCCTGCCTATCTCAAACGTCTGGATTTAATGTTCCTAATTATGTCAGGTGAAGAATACAATGCGTGCAGTTCTGTGTTGTGTAACTTTCTCCATTCTCCAGTAACTACATTCCTCTTAGCTCCAAATATTTTCCTAAGCACCTTATTCTCAAACACTCTTAACCCCTGTTCCTCTCTCAAAGTGTGAGTCCAAGTTTCACAACCATACAGAACTGGTAATATAACTGTTTTATAAATTCTAACTTTCAGATTTTTTGACAGCAGATTGGATAATAAAAGCTTCTCAACCGAATAATAACAGGCATTTCCCATATTTATTACAAAACCATTATAATACAAATATCATATAAATACAACAAAAATTATTAGATAAATTGGCTAGTGAAATTTTGGTCTTCTGAAAAGAATTTTTTTTTTAATTTGTCTTTAATTCACCTAATTGAGACTTCAGCCCATAGGCATTCCAATATATAATCCTTAATGATCGACAAGGTGAAGTAATTATTAACAGTGATGATGATGATGATTCTGACGATAATAATAATAATAATAATAATAATAATAATAATAATAATAATAATAATACGTTTATTTAACCTAGCGAAGTTAAGGCCATACAGCCTCCTCTAACACTCAACCAGGAGTAAAACTGGGATAGAAGAAGCACTACAAATTTACGAAGTACAGCAAACACACATACACACAAAAGACTGAACTAGAGAGTCACAATACAGTGTAAACAAGTCAGTAGAAATGAGACGCAACATGTAACATATAGAAAGAAAGGAAACGGAATAAGAAAATGTGAACAGTAAGTCAAAATAAATGAGAGATACTGAGTATAAAAATATGAGTCAATAATAATATTAACGATGATAATAATAATAATAATAATAATAATAATAATAATAATAATAATAATGAAGTATCAAACATGCAATAACAATATTTTTGGTACACACAGCAAGGAATATTATGATTGTAAGTAGCTCAAGTTATCACATTACAGATATACCCTTATCGGGAAATATGATTAAACAAAACAGATGAAACAAAATAAATATCACTAGAATATAAAAAATGCAGTGAATACGTGGAAAAATGCAATACAACACTTGTCATAACAGTAAGTTACTTTCGGAACTTGTCATAAGATAATTTTCTAATTTGTATTTGAAAGGTTTCAAGGTTCGGCAGCCCTTGACTTCGGGCGGCGGAGAGTTCCAGTGATGAGAAGTAGCACCAGTGAAAAATGAGGAATACAAAGACGATGTGTGGAGTGGAATTTCTAGCGCGTTATCGCGTTGTGATAGAGTATTAATACTCGTATTATGATAGCGAGAAAGATTATGGAAATGGGAGAATAAATAATAGGGGGATGAAGTGTTTATAATTCAATATAAGAGAGAAAGCGAGTGCAGATTTTTCCTCTCATCTAGCCTAAGCCATGATAACTCCTCGAATGAAAGTGAAAAATGATCATGGTTTCGAACATTTCGAATGAAGATGACGCACCATATTGGGTTGGCTTATTGAAAGGCTGGATTGTCGCCATCACTTCTTGTATTGAACATACTAATAATGATACTTGATTAAAAACCTCCTTGAGTTCATATAGGCTAATACATCGATTCATAAAAGAAATACACGCCTATTTATTATGGCTGGCGGGATTGACGAAGGGCTGAACCCGGGACGGTTTGGCCTATGTGGGATGATTGTTCAAATCCGAGAGGTGACCTGGGTGAATCCAATTCTGACATGTGGACCATCCTGCCTCAGGCCCTCATAGAGGCAGCCCCAAGCCCTTCCTATATTAGCATCGAAAGTCCATACTGCTAACCGGACTTCGCCATAGCGTATTTTCGCTATTGCAGCTGATAGAAGAAATTAAGGGAGGTGGAGTGTGTTGGTGGAATGACAGAGAGAGTATCCCGAGAAAACCCCTCTGCAACGTCTGCCTTGTCCATCAAGAATTCCATCACGACCTGGCTGGGGACCGAACCCGGGCTGCCTGGATGGAAGTTCAACGCGCCAGCACTTTAGCCGCAGACACTGCACTTATTGACTATACCATACATTCTACATATTTAAATATTTAAAAACATATATACAGCATATACAGGGTGATTCACGAGGATTTACCGTTCCTTACGGAGCTTATTTCCGAAGACATTCTGAGCAAAAATATGCCATTTAAACATTTGAGGCGTGCAGTTCCAAAACCCTCTAAATCGATTCGAGCAAATTTTTCAGGAAACGAAAAAAAACTTTTACTGCTTTTGTTTTTATTTTGAAATTACTGATTTTTTTCTGATGAACTTAACTTGAAAGTAGAAAACATCAATATAATTTTTCATATAAATATTATAAACCATATTGTCAAAAATTAATGTTCTTTTTTGTATTTAGTGGGTTTTGGAACTCAATCCTTATTTAGAGGCCATTGGAAAGGAACAAAATGTATTTAGCGGATACTGGAAAGGAACTTTAAATATGTCAAGTTTTAGACACGAGATGAAGCCTATGAAAACAAAAATTTCAACTCTTTCAATCATAAGTGTTCTGCCCATGTGCAGATCTTTCACTGCAAACCTAGCATTCTCCAATCTTTCCTATTTTCTGCCTTCATCTTTTTCTCCGCATATCATCGGCATATCTTAATGTCGTCTATCATCTGTTATCTTCTTCTGCCCCGAACTTTTCTCCCGTTCACCATTCCTTCCATGGCATCTTTAAGTAGACAGTTTCTACTCAGCCAGTGATCCAACAAATTCCTTTTTTCTCTTTCTGATCAGTTTCAGCATCATTCTTTCTTCACCCACAACAAATTACTTTTTCCTCTTTCTGATCAGTTTCAGCATCATTCTTTCTTCACCCACAACAAATTCCCTTTTCCCTTTCTGATCAGTTTCAGCATCATTCTTTCTTCACCCACAACAAACTCCTTTTTTCTCTTTCTGATCAGTTTCAGCATCATTCTTTCTTCACCCACAATAAATTCCTTTTTTCTCTTTCTGATCAGTTTCAGCATCATTCTTTCTTCACCCACAACAAACTCCTTTTTTTCTCTTTCTGATCAGTTTCAGCATCATTCTTTCTTCATCCACAACAAATTCCTTTTTTCTCTTTCTGATCAGTTTCAGCATCATTCTTTCTTCACCCACAACAAATTCCTTTTTTCTCTTTCTGATCAGTCTCAGCATCATTCTTTCTTCATCCACAACAAATTCCTTTTTTCTCTTTCTGATCAGTTTCAGCATCATTCTTTCTTCATCCACAACAAATTCCTTTTTTCTCTTTCTGATCAGTGTCAGCATCATTCTTTCTTCACCCAAAACAAATTCCTTTTTTCTCTTTCTGATCAATTTCTTCACCCACAACAAATTCCTTTTTTCTCTTTCTGATCAGTTTCAGCATCATTCTTTCTTCACCCACAATAAAATCCTTTTTTCTCTTTCTGATCAGTTTCAGCATCATTCTTTCTTCACCCACAACAAATTCCTTTTTTCTCTTTGTGATCAGTTTCAGCATCATTCTTTCTTCACCCACAACAAATTCCTTTTTTTTCTCTTTCTGATCATTTTCAGCATCATTCTTTCTTCATCCACAAAAAATTCCTTTTTTCTCTTTCTGATCAGTTTCAGCATCATTCTTTCTTCACCCACAACAAATTCCTTGTTTCTCTTTCTGATCAGTTTCAGCATCATTCTTTCTTCACCCACAACAAATTCCTTTTTTCTCTTTCTGATCAGTTTCAGCATCATTCTTTCTTCACCCACAATAAAATCCTTTTTTCTCTTTCTGATCAGCTTCAGCATCATTCTTTCTTCACCCACAACGAATTCCTTTTTTCTCTTTGTGATCAGTTTCAGCATCATTCTTTCTTCACCCACAACAAATTCCTTTTTTCTCTTTGTGATCAGTTTCAGCATCATTCTTTCTTCACCCACAACAAATTCCTTGTTTCTCTTTCTGATCAGTTTCAGCATCATTCTTTCTTCACCCACAACAAATTCCTTTTTTCTCTTTCTGATCAGTTTCAGCATGATTCTTTCTTCATCCACAACAAATTCCTTTTTTCTCTTTGTAATCAGTTTCAGCATCATTCTTTCTTCACCCACAACAAATTCCTTTTTTCTCTTTCTGATCAATTTAAGTTGTCCTAATCTCAATACTTCAGAATTACACTATTTTGAAGTTGTTTGTAAAAATACCATGATTCTTGAGATTTAGGGGTAAAAGAATATTACAGATAAAGAATAAACTATTCAGGAGGATCATTTCTTTAATTAGCTAGTATTCTGAAGTTAAAAATGCGTTTTGAATTCCACAGTTGCTTCGTACAATTTTTCTTTTAATTCTTAAGTCAAAATTACATTTTCTTACGCATTTATCACAACAATTGTTACAAATCACGCCACTCTTGTAAATTATTTTAAGACTGTACATTGGGATGCATAATTAAACTGTAAAGACTCAAGTTCCTAAAGTCGTATGATTTGTAACCATTTTTGTGACAAGTGCATAAGAATGATGCAATTTTTAGTTAAAAATTCAAAAATAATATCTGTACAAACCAATTAACAACACATTTTTAGCTTCAGAACACTACCCAATTAAAGAAATGACACTTCCGAATAGTTCATTCTCTATTTGAATCAGGGCTTGCAGAAACAGCACATGTCTCTGTTTGTGGCGAAATGAGTTTATTCCAGTTTCATGGGCTGTTGATATAGGGTTATCATTCCATGCAGAAACCACACATATCAGTATAGCCGTCTGACATTTGGAGAACTGGGAACTCCTGGAAGCGCGCAGAAGCAACTCATGTGAAAGACCTGTGCCGACACATTGGTTCCGATTCCAGACGGCAGACATCTACGACACAAGGATACAAAAATTGATCCCACTGAATGACAAATATCTCAATTCTGGTGGGGAATTTGTTGAAAAATAACTAAAAAGTTGCTGTATCTGATCCAATAAAACTTTCCATGAAATTGTGTTCTCTTTCTGTAAACGGCCCTAGGGAAACTTATTTTTTTACGGCCTTCGTAAATGCGCTCGGGTGGCCAAAATTTGTGTAAGCACTTCTTTTGACATTATTAAAATGATGAGAGAAAAAAGATTAATTTTTTATCTGCTCCCATGAGAATATTTGCTTATAAGTAGAAATGAGAATACCATATTTATCTTCTTCATTGGCATATCCAGACAAAATCGTGCCAATTCAAAGAGAGAAGCCTGGCGATATACGCAAACTAATGCGTTACATACCACATGAATATCAAGAATTTTACAATAATATTTTTCAGTGACCTATTGTGGAAAAATAAGTTCACTTATATGTAATAAGTACACAGTAGGCCTAGTCACATATTATATCCCTAATTTGACAAACTTTAGTCAAACTGAAATTATTATACATCTTGATTACACAACTTTTAACACTATATCACTTAGGAATATGTATTATACTACAATTTTGATTCCTTGCAGAAACAGCACATATCAAGCTAATATATATTGATTTATTTCATTAACAATTCATTAGATTCCAATAAATTTGGTATAAAACGACACATCTGCCAGGCTTCTGTCTGAAGAAGCCAGTACTATAACCAATGATATGGTCTACCACCAGTAATACCGTATTTTGTGTCTACTGAAAAAAATAGATTTCATGACATGTGCTATTTCTGCAATCCCCGATTCATTTTTAATATTCTTTTACCCTTGAAACTAAAATAAAAAGGTATTTCACTAACTACTTCAAATTAATGTAACTTGGAAAATATTGCGAGTAGGACAAATGTTCATATGACATTTTTTGCTCAGAATGTCTTCGGAAATAAGCTCCGTGACGGTAAATCCTTGTGAATCACCCTGTATGAAGTACACTTTCCCACACAGATAATTCTACATAGATATTTATGAACAAATACACACATACTAAAAATATAAGGCTCTATAATATACCTGAAACTCTACTGCATAACACTGCCAGACGATACACGTTGTTGAAAGTTATTCCAACGTATAACAATGTACGAATACATTTTCAATTCTTCTAAACCAAAATATCTTCGATTTTCGAAGAAACATGCTTTGAACTCCGTAAATGTTCTTTCCACGTCATAAGAGGTAATGGGAACTTGAGAAAAAGTTATTTGGTCCTTCAAGTTCATCTCTAATTTTACATAGGACTATGGTAGAAAATTCTGCATTTCTGTAAATCACATTTTCCAGTTTTACTTTCACTGCTGCACTTGCTTCACCTGTAGGTTGATCAATGGCCCTGACAAATCCCCGAGATATTGAAGGGCTTTAGTCGGCCTGGGTAGCGTAGTTGTAATAGCGTTGGCCTTCTGTGCTCGAGGTTGCGGGTTCGATCCCGGTCCAGGTCGATGGCATTTGAATGTGTTTATATGCGACAGGCTCATGTCGGTAGATTTACTGGCATGTAAAAGTACTCATGCGGGACAAAATTCTGGCACACCGGCGACGCTGATATATCCTCTGCTGTTACGAGCGTCGTTAAATAAACCATAATATAATTTTTGAAGGGCTTTAAAAATTTCCAGGTTTCCAGATTCGAACATTGTTATTGTCTTTGCTACAAGTTTGAAATATCTTTCATTTGTTAGCAAATGTTGGTCCTATATGAGGCATTTCACAGCTCTAATAGAAGAACTATCTTCAATATTGAGTGTTTGTTACCACGAAATAAACTGGAAGTCAGCTCTATACTAATCATATAACCTTGAAGTTCCCTCAGCCTGTGTTATTTTACATACTGCGCAACACAAAACCTTCCCACTCTCGATGTAGAAAGAATATGCTGACTATTTTCCTGGCAGTCGCTTTCTATTTACAACAGTAAAAGTCTGATGGTGTTTACCAGAACGAAACCTGTTTTCTAGAGGACGCTCAGCGCTAAAAACCTAAGGCGCCTATGCATGTGTGTTATATGAACACGAACGTACGAAAACTTTAAGACACATGCGTATGGTACTGTACTAGGTGACTATTTTATATGCGGAACGTAAAGAGCGGTGCTGCGATTTTATGTTGTTACTCTGGGAAAGGGAAAGACATAGTCGATGACTGGAATAAGAGAGCGATCGTACTGCACAGGTGACGTAACAGCGGCACGCTGTGTATTAGTACAAGGTACTGCCGTTCCACAAACACAGTGGTCGGGTAATACAGTGTCTCAAATGACGCAATGTACACTGGCAAAGATTTACGGACTAATTAAACGGCAGTTTTTGGTGTAATTATGTCGATTAAACATCTATTCATATTCACATATCATATGAGCCGTTCAGAGCAAAAGTGGTGTAAGTCAAAAATGAGTAATGAGGGTTGAAGTAAACATTCTGTAAAATCTAGCGCAAAGTAGCAATTAATATTCAATTTATTTAGATCATTAGTAGTCAGTGGATAGCAAGAAGAACATATTAATTGCTACCTTGGGCTGTAATTTACAGAATTGTTACTTTAAACCTCGTTACCCAAATTTGACTTACACCACTTTTGCTCTGAACCGCTCATATGATAGTCTTCGCTTCATACTTTCCTCTCAATTTCGTTTATACTGGGTGTTCAGTTCAAAATGTGTCTTGCCTCGCTGTATGCCGTCATGTGGCTAGTTGATGATCATAGAGAATTCAATCTTCCTACACTTCCGCAGCTCAGGTGTATAACCTAAGAGGTAGAGAAGATGGCTAGCAAGTACGGCGTTCATTCTGAAGAGTACGTACCGATACGTACGATAACGCCGGTAGTGGCAGGAATGTGAACTGTTTGGAAATACGTACTGTCGGGATATGGGGAGAGGGTTAAGACGATTACTTACGTATTTGTTGACATTAACTTCGACGGTCAACATGGACACGGAGCATTTGATTTGTGTTGTGGAATGTTACCGTACGCAACCGATGATAACAAATACCCTGCGTACGACTTGCCGGCGCAAAACACAGTTCGAAAGAGGTTATGGTAGCACACAGACCGTACAGATCGCCATCTGTTGCTACGACGTTCAAGTTATACCGTACACTTTCTCAAGTTCAGATTGAAGAACGCCTTAAATAATAGGCAACTTCTCTAACATATCAGCTGAAACTCGCTTCAAATCGGTGACCCAACAACAGTGACGTCATGACACACTTTGAAATGAACACCCAGTATTCTTGAGCGAAGAAAAAGTATTAGTGTGAGTATTACATCTTTGTCTAAGTGAAATTCAATGTGTCAATTCTTTCCACTTATGCCTCATTATGATTATTCCATTTATGTTATTTTATTTTCTGTATTCATTATTACATTTATTTGTATAACAATATCCACTGCACTGAAATAAATTTGTGTACATTAATTATGCATGCATATAGCCTATCTATCTAAATATCATCAATAATGACAGATGTCGATAACTCGTGTTACTATTCGGGCGTACCGGGTTCGTGCTCCGATGTTACGTAACACAGTTGCTATTGATATTCCTTTTTTGTTTTATCATTACTAAAAATATTCCTTAACATTTCTTAAAAATTGCAATTATGAGGTTCGGCCGGGCGATATATCATCTGTAATTCACATATTGAATGCGTATTATTTATTCAGATATCCAAATAACAGAATGTGAAAGCAGAACAGATAACTGATTTCTAATTTCTCAGCATACGAAATAAAACCAAAATATTATATTTTAATGTTACAAGAATCCGTTTTAAGATATTCACAAAAATATAGCGACACTGATAGAAATGAACAAGTCGTCGCCATGTGATATGTCTGTCTGTCTGTCTGTCTGTCTGTCTGTCGTGTATAGGCTGTTATCTTAAACTATTGGATGAATTCTTTGAATTTGGGACTGATTCCGAATAATAATGTGTTATAACATTCGAATTTCAAGAAACGAAGTATTCAGTTTGTCAACTGGAAATTAAAAACTGAAATACAGAAGAACTATCTGCAGAAATATTGACAAAATATAAACTACTACCACAGTCTAACATATAATATAAAGATGTAGGTCATCCCATATTATTTGCAGATGACACAAGTATAGTAATAACAGCCAATAACTCCAACACATTCCAATCTTCAACAGAGGAAATTCTCTTCAAAATATGTGACTGGTTCTCAGTCAATAAATTGATATTAAATTGTAACAAAACTAACATAATTCAATTTAAATCCTGTCCAAATTCAACGTCGCAAATTTCTAGCGCAATAATTAACAATAGATCCCTATTAGAAACAACAACAACCAAATTTCTTGGCTTAAAATCTATAATGTGTTAAATTGGAAAAATCATATTAAAGAAATTACCCCCAAACTAAATTCAGCTTCTTTTGCTATTAGATCTATGCAAAAGATAGTAAATAGCAATACCTTAAAAACAATATACTTTGCATACTTCCACTCGGTAATGAGTTTTGGAATAATATTCTGGGGAAATTCCACAGATAGTAACAGTATATTTCTATTACAAATAAAGAGTAATTTGAATACTAGTAGGTGCCAAATCTAGGGAATCGTGTAGGACTATTTTCAAAAACTACGAATAATGCCCATGGCTTGTCAGTATATCTTTTCGTCAATAATCTTCCTCGTATGTAATCGTGAAAGCTTTCTAACTAATTCAACAGTTCATAGCATAAATACACATCAAAAAATGACTTTCATACTCCATCGGCACGTCTATCGTGCTATCAAAAAGGAGTGCGTTATATGGCAGTAACATTTTTAATAGCCTCCCTATCGATATAAAAAATGAAACTCAAAACATAAGATTATTTAGGACCTAATTAAAGAAGTACCTAATTTCTCACGCCTTCTATTCTGTAGGTGAATTCATGACATTCAATAACACTTCCTGAAATTGATACTAAAACTATGTGTTGTACTAGTATACTATATTGTAAATCTCGTCTGTATATATTTCATCTAGACTGTGACTATAAATTAAGACTTTATAATAGTATTAAGTTTTTTGACTTGTTCCATATTCTAGCTGTAAGCAATGTATGAATACCATGGAATGTTAATAAATAAAATACAATAAAATACAATACAATACAATACAATACAATACCAGTCTCGAAGCTCAATACGTAGCTCAATAGATAGTTGCTAACCACTAGGATCGCTACTATCGCCTCATTACAGACAGTGCGAAATAGTACCTGCACATTTTATTGTTCCTAGTACCCTCATAAACTCAAGCTTCGTGACTGTATATACTAGACTGTGATACTACTCCCACTGTTCCAAAATACGGTATAGTAACAAACAAAAACAAGATTGATTATTACGCATGCGCGCAAGAAATATTACAAAAATATATGCATTCTAACAGCCTTCATGAAAGCAGAATTTTTGATGTACTTTATAAACAGTGACATTCTTCTTGAAAGGCCCTGTTCATAAAACCACACTGACGCTAACACCAACTAGGGAAACAACTTAACGAACTTTATTTCGTTTCTCCGTTTCCAACACATATTGAATCATTAAGAACACATCTCCCTCCAGACAAAATATTATTTCCCTCCGACAAACACAGAGCCCTCTAGAGAGATTTGAAAGTCGTTCTGCGAAGTGCTGTTACACAAAATCTAAAATGTTTGATGCTTTGTATATCAAATTCAAGATTTTGTAGCTTAAATCCTTGTTCAAGAGAACGCCGCAATTAATATATAGGCCTAATATTATGACTAGTCACAAACATGTCATTGAAGCACCCCAGAAAGAACACCTGCATATACCACTGGATTCCGCTTGTTTATATTGATCATTTAGCTAAGTGGCTGAATGCTTTAACAACAGAAAAGAAAGAAAGAAAGAACAAGGCAAATAAGCCGCACATAATGAAACTTTTTCACCCAAATTTAATTTGTATTATTATAACCTTACAGAAAAATTTTCAAGGTCATTCGAATCCAATTACCAACAGTGTATATTCTCCGTTGGATTTAACGCGATTACACGCTAGAAATTCCACTTCACACATCATCTCTGTATTTCTCATCTTTCACTGTTGCTACCTCTCGTCACTGGAACTCTCTGCCGCCTGAAGTCAAGGGCTGCCGAACATTGAAATCTTTCAAATCCAAGTTAGAAAATTATCTTATGACGAGTTGCCAAACTAACTTAGTATTATCACAAGTGTTGTATTGCATGTTTCCACGTATTCACATTTTTTTATGTTCTAGTGATATTTAACTTATTTTATATTTTTGTTTTCATATTTTCCGATAATGGTATATCTATAATGTGGTAAGTTGAGCTATATATAATCATAATTTTCCTTACTGTGTGTACCTAAAAATATTGTATTCATTGTATGCTTTGTACTGCACTATTTTATTACTATTATTATTACTATTCTTATTTTTATCATTATTGTTATTATTATTACTATTATTATTATTATTATTATTATCATCATCATCATCATCAATAATTGTCTTATTTTTTATACTTTGTATGTCTAATTTATTTTGACCTGCTGTTCACATTTTATTATGTTTTTTCCTTTCTTTCTGTATGTTATATATTATGTCTGATTTCTACTTACTTGTTGTTTACATGTTATTATTATTATTATGTTATTCAGTTTTGTGTGTAAAATTGTAGTGTACTTTGTAAATTTGTAGTATTTTTGTAACGCAGTTTTACTCCTGGTTGAGTGTTAGAGAAGGCCGTATGGCCTTAACTCTGCCAGGTTAAATAAATCATTATCATTATCATTATTATTATTATTATTATTATTATTATTATTATTATTATTATTATTATTATTATTAATTTGTTAATTAGTAACGGAAATGGACAAAATATAACGAATCGTAATATACTAATTTTCGCTGCAAATTTCCGATTCCTCGGACACAGTTAATAATTAAGAAATTGTAAATGGTAAAGAATTCTTGTCATTATACGTACATTCAACAGTGCAGTATATCAATTAATTTTAGCTCAAAATATGGAGGCACATTTCCTGCATTCGAGAAATCGGTGCGACAGAAGAGCTTTAATTTGTTTCGAATCATTTCCATTTAGTGTCAATGTATACTTCATTTCTTAATAATGCAAAGTTTTCCCCATATTAAGGACAGTATGTCTTCTCCTTTTTCTATGCATCGCTGCTCTACTTAAGCTATGCATGGACAACCTTAGCAAAGCTTCCCCTCTCTCTCGGTGCGTTAGAGTAGGGGAAGAAAGCTAAACCCCACGCAGAGAAATCTGCCCGCCGCGTGCTTCAACCCGCCCGGGCTTGAATATGCACCGCTGACATAGACGGAAACCACAGTTGGGTGATCAATACTTAGATATTTTATTCACGATGTAAACAAGAAAAGTAGATGAAGATATAAAAAATTTTAAATGGGTAGAAAAAGAGTACAGACAGATTATGATGGCATTTTATTGCGAATTCAGCAATGAATAGCTTCGTTAACTAGAATAATAATAATAATAATAATAATAATAATAATAATAATAATAATAATAATAATCATCATCATCTTCCCTGTCTCACACTGACTAGAAAGTGAAAATTTAAATTAAAATTAAAATTTATTCATAATTTACATCTGAAATAGCACATTTGAATAAATGCCCGAAATGAGCATATACTCGTGCTTGGGTACAGTCCAGTAGAGTCTACATAAATTTTACAGACATCAATAATAATGTTGATAGAAATAACAGTAACAACAACTATAATAATAATAATAATAATAATAATAATAATAATAATAATAATAATAATAATAATAATAATAATAACAACAATAATAACAATAATAATAGTGACGGAGATAATACAAAGATAGTAATACAAATAAATTAATAATAATAAAACAAAAATATTAACAATAATAAAATAATAACTAAGACTGATAAAATTAAATATAAACCCACTTAGCGGGAGTTAACACAACTTATATAAGCATATAATAATCAGAAAAGAAATAATGAACTCGAAATCAGCAAAAAAGTTCGTTGTATCGCAGACGACAGCAACCGCAGTATTGATATTGTGTTATGCGATATTAGTAGGAGGGGGGTGCCGAAGGTCTACATCCCAACGTTCTCTTCGAATCTACTATCATACAATGAAAGGAAGTTAATGCTGAAAAACAAAAGTGTCTACGAGTCAAACTGTTCTTTATTAAAGTATGTAATAGGCCTATTGGTTGTAAAGAATGCGGCAAAACATCCTCCCTCATTCAAAGTTTAAATAAAAAACAGATGGATCAAAATAAGGAAACTTCATTAATATGAATGGTATCTTAACAGTGGGAATTTTTCATTTTTTGAATAACATGTCTTTCAAGTAGTGTCTTTCACTATCAATGCATTGTGGAATGCGACTTCGGAAATTCTGAATCACTCTAACTAGCATTTCTTGAGGAATAAGACCAATTTCTTCCTGTATTGCATTTCTTAGGTCTGGCAAAGTCCTCGGCCGATGTTTGAACACCTCAGCCTTAAGATGCCCTCATAGAAAAAATCGCAGGGTGCAAGGTCTGGTGATCGTGCTGGCCAGGGGACATCGCCACGTGAAGAAATTAAGCGTCCGGGAAACATCTAAGCAGCGACAACGGAATTACCACTTACCAGAAACGATACCACAGCGCAAGCACGTTCTTCACCCGTCCACGGCGTAGTTGGAATTCGTTACAGATTACAATTTGCACTAATTGAATGTCAATTCCGTGTATTCAGTGTGCTACTCAATTCTTGTTGTTTTGCGCATGTCATTTGATATCGCTATGGCAACGCATGTAATTTCCCACTGTTTAGATACAATTCATATTAATACAGTTTCCTTATTTTGATCCATCTGTTCTTTATTTAAACTTTAAATTAGGGAGGATGTTTTGCCGCATCCTTTACATAGAGAAATAATACAAATGTACGATTTATATTTGTTTCCGTTTAAAGTTCTGAATCATTGTGTCTATCAATGCTTTCAACAACATACACACTTTACAAGATTAGATTTGATTTTAATTTAGCTTTTTAAAATGTGAAATCGCTAACAGTCCTATTTAAATATCACAATATCATCTACCTTCGTGCATGATTTTCCACTTACAATTCATAAATTAGGTATTAGGAAAGAGAGATAGTCGTACATTTTCATAAACATCTATATTATTTCCAGGAATTATACGGAAGTAGGGAAGTGTTTGACGATTCGTCGAAAGAGTTTATAGTGAGCGTTTTAATTACAGCCGCCATTTACGTAGATATCCAATTGGCGCCAGTTTCGTATTACTGTACGTAGCCTACGTATTACAGAGGGCATCAGTCTCTTTTACGTTCAACTGAAATAATTATTATGGCGCAATTCTGTTTAGCTGATTGAAGGTTTGTGAAATTCCGGAAAGAATGGAATCTGTTGCCTACTACGCGTAATTCAGTCGGTACAGTGTTCTTAAATATCAGTGCTATTACTATGTAGAATATGCAATGAAAGGAAATATGTGTAGGTGTAATTTACATGGTGATGTAGATCTTGTTTCGCAGTTCCTTTGTTTTGATTTATATTGTTCTCGTTTATAAATGAAAGATGAGATAAATTATAATTTATCTCAGCTTCCACAATTGAAGCGTTGGGCGGAATATCGGTCTATGTTACAATTTTACAAAATCGAATTTTTAATGGAATAATGCTCTATATCATAAATGGGCATCGTGCCTTACTTGAGAATTTGTGCCTCACTGACATTCACAGAGCTTATCGCTCTGAGTGACATCTTCACAGTCCCCGTTCCTCCCTCACGTAGCTCCTAGGCGTGGGCAGGTTTAATATCAGTTTCATAAGCAATATCAGTGGTGGCATAATGGCATTATCAAAGCAGTGTGTAAGCGTTAGAAAACGATTATTTCATGAGAAATGGGAGGAAGAGTTTTTTTGCTGTTTAGAAGAGGAGAACATATGATGTATGTAATGCTCGAAAATCCTATTAGGCATTAATAAATTTAATATACAACGACATTACTCCTTATATCATAAAAACATGCTGAATTAGAAGGTAAGACAAATTAAATGCTATTTTTCATACTATTCCGTAGAAAATTTATGATCTTAACATTTGCATAGTATATTAAATACGACATTATACCTTAAACACGCTGCATTAAAAGGTACGAGGAATAAAATGTTGTTTGTACGTATTATTTCCAAAAGAAATTTATAAAAAAAAAAGCAATATTAAATGTGCGTAGAAAACGAAATATGATTTTCTGAAATTATTTGAGGCCGAGAACGTGCAAATTTACTAAGTAATCCTGAGAAACGCCAGAATATTCAAGAAAATAAACGTAGACGTGATGGACTATTATTGACTAGTTACGCAATTTCTCGTCTGTGATTTAAATCAATTCAATGATGGCGAAATAGTAAAGAGGTTTATGATTAAACGTGCCGAATTAATTTGCCAAATTGAATAAACGTTTTCGAGTCTCTCACGTTAACCAAGCGCTTTCCTAATAATTCGCCACTGACCGCCTTAGCGATTACGATAAGGTGACGCAGGTCACAGCAGTTTATATTTCCCATCCTACTCTGCAGTCTCCTGTCCTAGTAAACAAACTATTTCAAATCGAGTGCCTCACGTAACCGAAAATTGTGCCCATGTATGCTCTATATAGTCTTACACAGCTGTAACAAAAATTGTTTTTCCAATATCTGTACTAGAGGCATTTCTACACGAGTTACAACCATAAATTTTTTGGTCGGAACAACGGTCTATGTTACTAGTCACTTCTAAAGTATCCAGTTGTTTATATCGTATCGGGAGTTATTGCACGGAGGTTTGTTCTCTGTACGAATACTGGGTACTTGTGTATCAGGTTTCGGTTGATCTATTACGTAAAATGGACGACTGCAAGACAGTGACTTTTTCTACGGTACATATTGACTGGCTAAATAAATATAAAAAGGATCCAGGCAAATTAATATTAATAAGTAGAAAGATGTATTACAAAAGTCGCTGAGAGATAGTGGTTTTGAGTATACAAAAATGAAGACGGAGTCGCAAGTTAGTGCGAAAGATCCCCCAATTAATATATTTTCCTTTCTGTTATTTTTGCAGTATTTTATTAGTTGTATTTTAGTTTACACTTTATCTAATGTTAGTCTATGTTGTGTTTTGCCACTATAGTTTATCTTAGAATTTCATCAAGGTATTTCGTTTCAGGAACAGATTTGTGCAAATTCTTCTAAGGAAATGTGCTCAAAACTTGCTCTTGAGGTCAGAAAGGAGCTGTTTAAAATGTAATATTCTCTTACAGTCAGCATTTAAAAACTGTGATTGTTATTGTCTTCATTATCAATAAAATTTATACTTAACAGATAAGCCATCTGTTGGGATGGATATTGAATATTCGGGGCAGGGTTTCAAATTCCATCCCCCAACAATTTCTAAACTGCAATATTTAATTTCTTTATTCGTTTTGTTTTTTTTTTAATTGGGTTACTTTACGACGCTGTATCAACATCTAGGTTATTTAGCGTCTGGATGATATGAAGGTGATAATGCCGGTGAAATGAGTCCGGGGCCCAGCACCGAAAGTTACCCATCATTTGCTCGTATTTGAGTTTAGGGAAAACCCCGGAAAAAACCTCAACCAGGTAACTTGCCCCCAACGGGTTTCGAACCCGGGCCACCTGGTTTCGCGGCCAGACGCGCTGACTGTTACTCCACAGGTGTGGACCGTTTGTTTTGTTACAACTCTAATTAATTTAATGTGTCCCTACATATCAATATTACAGTTATTTTCCAATAGTGTTATTATTTGATCAATAATGTATGTTTATTCATAATATGACATTGAGTGGAACTTTAATTAATTACATGGTGTTAATTCATATTAATCTTTAGCATTTAAAAATAAATGTCAAACATTTTGTTCATAATTCAACATTTTTATTGATTTTTTTTTTAATATTTCACAATATTCTGATTGTATAAAACCGTTTATTGTCTGTATTCTCCAGTAGAATTTCTGTGCAGTTACAAACTTCTATGATGTGTAATATGACTTTCAAGAATATACAGTCCTATACTTGGCTTAGTGTACAAAACATATTGATGGAATAATGGTCTATGTTGGCCGTCCGATAGTAAATTTATGAACGGAATTACGATGTAAATTTTTTGTTTCTTCTGCACAGTTAGCAGAATGTAATATAGACCGTTATTCGGTCCAACGCTTCAATTATAATTGCTCACAGTAGCAACCAATTACTCCTTTATAAGCACTGCACCGAAAGAAGAGTTTTAAAATTATTCTGAATTATGTTGGACCGAACTGAAACTTCGTATAAGAAATCACGGAGTTGTCCCCATAAAAATAAAATCGAGCTTAAATCTGGAGAACAGGTAGGCCCAAATGGGACCTCCTCTGCGTAATCAGATGTAAGTAAAACTTTCGGTCAAGTGAATGCGATGGAAAGTGCAAGTGGCCGAGTTTTCTAGCCTGCAGAAACCACATGTGGTTTTAAATTCCAAGTGTACTTTTTCCTTTAATTGTATATTTAACAGTAGATAAGTTCCAAATGCCAAAATTAAGAAAAAAATTGTGATATTTCACTAGAATGGTGCAAATTGCCAGGGAGCATTCCTTATTCCTAATCTATTCACATCCACTAGTACACAATTCCACCATCTTGTTTTCGGTCTTCCTCTTAATCTGGTTCATCTGGGTTGTTATTGAAGACAATCTTCAATTTCCTTGTAGTTTCTATTCTTGTGACGTGTCCCAACCATCTCAATCTTTGACATCTTATGCGAGTCTCCAAATCCGATTCCTTCTACAGTTCATATATCTCATTATTATATCTGGCTCTCTATCCATCCACTGTTTCAATTGCTCCAAAAATCCTTCTTAAGATTTTCGTCTCGAATACTGCTAGTTGTTTGCTTGTATTTTTATTTAGGACCCATGTTTCTGTACCATATGTTATAATGGGTCTTATTAGGGTTTTATAAATCTTAATTTTCATTTCTCTAGATACTATTTTATTTTTAACAATTGGTAAAAGTGAATAATATGCCCTGTTAGCAGTGGCGGTGCGTCAATAAGAGCACAAGAGCACGTGAATACCTTGTTTCCATTAATGCACGACTAGTTTTATTATTTAATACCGTATTGACGTAGTGGGGATGAATAGTATCAGAATCGAGTATTTTTAACTTCCCGCATTTTGCATAAAAGTCTTATGTAAACTTGGCAACATCCGTTCACGTACAAGCCGTGCTCTTTTCAAGAAGGTTACAGGGATTTCACGCATGCGCGGGAGAAAATTGTCTTTTGCTGGCGCTTATGACTCGTCAAGAGCACAAAGCGTTAAGTGAACTGTGGATCTATCCTACAGATGTCAGGTGCATCAATGCCTATCGTTCATGTACTATATCTCGAGGAGGAAATTTAATAGTCTGTATTTTAGCCTATAGGTGTCAGCATCTCACTGTCGGAACATTTACTTTATGTGGATGTGTGTACAGTGCTGCTACGAGAGTGTAGTTTGTGAATTACTATACATCAGTGTTAGCATAATAGCATAGTTTGGCTTTCAAACACGTGCTGGCTGAATGTGATAGTGGTATGAATTTAAGTATCTGTATGGTGGTGTACATTATTTAAGAATATTTATTGGCATGTATTTTTAGTAATTAATCTATGCGAATGGGATTACAGTACTGCTATAGTGTATAGTGTATCAGTGTGTTGTGAATCAAAATATATTACTGAACACACGCTTTTGTAAATAACGGCATTATGGTATGTATTAATTTTTAACAAACGTAAACAATGAACTCTGTTGAAGTAATTTTGAACAGTAAAAAACTAGGTAAACTGGCTTACCAGGAAAAATTGGAAATAAAAAGACTGGGTTTCATTATTATTATTATAATAATATTACATATTATTATATGTTGTTTTGAATTTATATACGGTGTTTTCGATAGTGAAACAATGGAATCATGAAATTTAATACTACGCTAAACTATGATTTCAAATTCTCTTCGATTTTGGAACACAAAATTGTGAACACACACAATTTTTTATCACGAGCCGCCACTGCCTGTTAGCCAGATTTATTCTTCTTTGTATCTCATTCCTTAGGTCATTATTTGCTGTCAATATTGACCCGAGATATGTAAATTCTTTCACCTTTTCAAACTTGTATGTTTCAATTTTAACTTCATTCGCTTGATCATTTTGTCTTTTGGTGATTGACATAAATTTGGATTTCTTTGTGTTTACTTCAAATCCCAACTTCTGACTTTCGTTATCCAACGCTAACAAGGCTTCTTCAACATCTTGTATCCTTCTTCCGGTGATTACCACATCATCCGCATAGCCTAAAATCTGTTGTGTCCTGTTAAAAATGGTTCCATTAATTTGCACTTCTGATTTTATTATTGCAATGTGTAGGGCTATATTAAACAAGAGAGGGGTCAGCCCGTCTCCTTGCCTAGTTTCTTTCTCCAATTTAAAATTTTCAGTTGTAATCTTTCCTAATTTCACTGTTGCCTTTGGTTCAGATGATTTATCGACACATATACGACTGTAAAATGTGGTTTCGACTTACTGATTTTTCAAAGTTGCCTTTTAAGTAATACAGTTATTAATAGAGATATATACTCAACTACTAAATATACATAGGTCAAATAGAAATGATCGGGAAGAAATTCATATACAAACTGCACAGCCATTTATACCCGAACCCACACATTCTGAAGCCGAAATTGCGATAGAAAATCTGAAAAATAACTGTGTAAGTCTCCAGATATCGATCAAATTCCAGCAGAATTAATACAAGAGGGTGGAAGCGCATTATCTAACGAAATTTATAAGCTTGTACTTGTTATTTGGGAAAAGGAAATTGTACCACAACAATGGAAGGAGTCCATAATGGTACCTATCTTTAAGAAGGGGGACAAGACTAACTGTAGTAACTTTCGAGGAATATCACTTTTGTTGACGTCGTACAAAATTTTGTCCAATATCATTTGAGAAGATTAACTCCATATGTACGTAGATGAAATTATTGGGGATTATCAATGTGGTTTTAGGCGTAATAGATCAACTATTGACCAGATATTTTGTGTTCGAAAAATAGTGAGGAAAAAATGGGAGTATAAGGGTACAGTACATCAGTTATTCATAGATTTCAAAAAGGCATATGACTCGGAGAAGAGAGAATTTTATACGATATTCTTATTGAATTTGGTATTCCCAAGAAACTAGTTCGATTAATTAAAATGTGTCTCAGTGAAACGTATAGCAGAGTTCGTATAGGTCAGTTTCTGTCAGATGCGTTTCCAATTCAATGTGGGCTAAAGCAAGGAGATGCACTATCACCTTTACTTTTTAACTTTGCTCTAGAGTATGCTATTAGGAAAGTCCAGGATAACAGAGAGGGTTTGGAATTGAACGGGTTACATCAGCTGCTTGTATATGCGGATGACGTGTATATGTTAGGAGAAAATCTACAAACGATTAGGGAAAACACGGGAATTTTACTGGAAACAAGTAAAGAGATAGGTTTGGAAGTAAATCCCGAAAAGACAAAGTATATGATTATGTCTCGTGACGAGAATATTGTACGAAACGGAAATATAAAAATTGGAAATTTAACTTTTGAAAAGGTGGAGAAGTTAAAATATCTTGGAGCAACAGTAACAAATATAAATTATACTCGGGAGGAAATTAAACGCAGAATAAATATGGGAAATGCCTGTTATTATTCGGCTGAGAAGCTTTTATCATCCAGTCTGCTGTCAAAAATCTGAAAGTTAGAATTTATAAAACATTTATATTACTGGTTGTTCTTTATGGTTGTGAAACTTTGACTCTCACTTTGAGAGAGGAATATAGGTTAAAGGTGTTTGAGAATAAGGTGCTTAGGAAAATATTTGGGGCTAAGAGGGATGAAGTTACAGGAGAATGGAGAAAGTTACACAACACAGAACTGCACGCATTGTATTCTTCACCTGACATAATTAGGAACATTAAATTCAGACTTTTGAGGTGGGCAGGGTATGTAGCACTAATGGGCGAATCCAGAAATGCATATAGAGTGTTAGTTGGGGGGGCTGGAGGGAAAAAGACCTTTAAGGAGGCCGAGACGTAGATGGGAAGATAATATTAAAATGGATTAGAGTGAGGTGGGATATGATGATAGAGAATGGATTAATCTTGCTCAGGATAGGGACCAATGGCGGGCTTATGTGAGGGCGGCAATAAACCTCGGGGTTCCTTAGAAGCCAGTAAGTAAGTAAATAAAGATATATACTTACTGTTTTTCGAAAGTTCCCTTGTAAGTAATACAGTAAATAAAGATATAACAGCATAGGAATGTTTAGAGATAGAGACGCAATAGACGAAATGATCTCAAATATCCTATATTTGAATAACATGAATATGCTAAGAGAGAGAACAATGTAAATTAGTACGTTATGAAATGAGTGAAGTAACGGGACCAACAATGGTGTTATCTCTACATCTCTGAATCTGTCACGACGAGAAATATTGTAACTGTGCTGTTACATATCGCAATATACGCTGACGCAGAAAAAGAAACAAATAAACTGAACGTCACAATCCGAGATAATAAAGCGAAGACTTGTCAGATTATTGATCTTGCTATACTAGCTGCTGGAAATGTAATAAAGGAGTAAGCTAATAAAATAGCCTATCTGAAGCCGAAAATCGAGGCAAAATGTGTGAGGAAAATACAAACTTCATCCACATTATATTCAGTGATGTAGGAAATGTAGACAAAAATGTATATTATTTTTTGTAACGGTATTATCCAAATTAATATATTACAGATAATTAGACCTACTACTACAACCAATACTAATAACAGTACCACCTCTGGTACTACCATTACAGCCGTTACTGCTGCTACTGACTATTATTATTATAATTATAATTATAATTATTATTATTATTATTATTATTATTATCCACGGCATGGCGCGTCCTCAGGTCGCGGATCGAGCAGACGGCCTCCAGATATGGAGGGTAGCTGTGAATATATTGAATAAGCAGTCGCGGACAGCCGAAGATGGGTGGTCCTCCAGTTGGGGGGGGGTTGGGCGAAGGGCTAAGAACCCATCATCGTAAAAAAACAGCTTGTTACGAATCCTTCAAATAAGCCTCGGAATGGGGCTGATTCTCTGGCACGACCACGGCAAAGGAATAAGGCTTTGAGATTTGGTACTTGGAATGTCGCAAGTCTATATAGAACAGGAGGGGTAACATTAGTAGCAAAAGAACTAGCTAGATATAGAATAGACTTTGTGGGAGTACAGGAGGTTAGGTTAGATGGGAACGGCGTAACACAAATAGGAGATTATTTGTTGTATTATGGGGAAGGAAACGATAATCATCAATTAGGAACAGGATTCTATATTCATAAAAGAATAAAATCAGCAGTAAAAAAGGTCGAATTTATCAGTGATAGGTTATCGTATTTAGTACTTAAGAGTAGATGGTGCGATATCGTAGTTATAAATGCTCATGCCCCTACAGAAGAGAAAGACGACCATATAAAGGATAGCTTCTATGAGGAATTGGAACAGACTTTTGATCAGTTACCTAGGTATCACATGAAAATTTTATTGGGGGATTTCAATGCTAAAGTAGGACAGGAGGATATTTTTAAACTGACTATTGGAAAAGAGAGGCTACACATATCTAGCAATGACAATGGAGATAGGTTAGTCAACTTTGCCACATCAAAAATTTTAAGTGGTAAAATACAACATTCCCCCATAAGGATATATATAAATATACTTGGACTTCTCCAGATGGGTTGAAACATAACCAGATAGATCACATCTTGATAGATAAAAGAAGACATACTAGCATAGTAGACACTTGAAACTTCAGGGGGGCAGACTGTAATTCTGACCATTATTTGGTAATTGGAGAACTAAGAGAAAGACTATCAGTAGTCAAGCGAGTAGAGCAACAAGTTAATATTAGAAGATTCAATATTCCGAAATTAAAGGACGAGGAAACTAAGCAATATTATCAGGTCGAAATTTCAAATAGGTTTGCCGTATTAGCAAGTTCCGACGAAGTTGAGGAAGAGTTAGATGTTAATACCATGTGGGAACATATCCGAGATAATATCAAAATTGCAGCTGAACAGAGCATACGTTATTATGAAACTAAGGAAAATAAACTTGGTTTGATGAAGATTGTTGCATGGAAGTAGAAAGAAGAAAACAGGCAAAATTGAAATTCTTACAGGATCCAGTTGAGGTGAATAGATATAATTATTTCAATAAAAGACGGGAAGCAAATCGTACGCTTAGGAATAAAAAGAGAGGTTACTTGAAGAAAAAACTGAATGAGGTAGGAACAAATAGTAAAAATAAAAACATTAGATATATATATATATATATATATATATATATATATATATATATATATATATATAAGGGCATAAAGGAATTCAAGAATGGATATCAGCCAATGGTAAACGTGATCAAGAATGAGAATGGTGACTTGCTTGCAGACGCTCATTCAATCCTGAACAGATGGAAAAACTATTTTGGACAACTACTAAATATACATAGCCCAAATGGAAATGATCGGGAAGAAATTGAAATACAAATTGCTGAGCCATTTATACCCGAACCACACTTTCTGAAGTCGAAATTGCGATAGAAAATCTGAAAAATTATAAGTCTCCAGGTATCGATCAAATTCCAGCAGAATTAATACAAGAGGGTGGAAGCGCATTATCTAACGAAATTTATAAGCTTGTACAGGGGCATCATTTTACTTTTACTTCAATTTTTATTGTACCTCAGTTTTTGAATGTACTTCACTCCCACCCCTTCTACTAATGAAGTTGAACCGTCCTGCACACAGATCGAAGACCGCATATAGTCATAGTAGCCTTACGGTCATAGTAAACAGTACGTTCCAAAAATATTTTCGCGTTTTCCAGTGACGAAAGAGCTTTCAATACTGAACCATTTTCGCACAGGTACTGTCGTCCATTTTTCTACGTCGCATCCCGGTTTCCCCCAACAGCATTTATTCGCCAGCTATTGGCTGGGCTGTCGTCTTAGCTCTTTTGTGAGAACATTAATTTCAGTTAGGAATTGGACGTCTACGTTATATTATACAACTGTTTAAAATAACTTAAATAAAAGCCCCTCGTTAAGTAATTAACTGTCGCGTGATTTCCTCCCTTTCTACGACCCTACGACATAACCACTTGGACGGACAGTAGGTAGTATGTCTGAGTAATTTTATCTCTTCGGATCGGGCAGAAGTGAAGATTGAATTTACAGTACGTAAGGTACTCTTTTATAGAGTAGGTACAGAATTATTTCAACATGGAATTAGGTACAATAGTCTATAGTTCGATAATATTCACATTAGAAACGGTCACCATTTTCAAAAATGTGTTTAGATATCCATATTATGATTATTTTTCAATTTAACTTCATTCTCTATATTGTACGCTAATGAGCTGTACACAGTATAATATAAACTGCATAATTTTTTTTATTTTAGTTGATTATTTTACGACGCTTTATCAACAGCTTAGGTTATTTAGCGTCTGAATGAGATGAAGGTGATAATGCCGGTGAAATGAGTCCGGGGTCCAACACCGAAAGTTACCCAGCATTTGCTCATATTGGGTTGAGGGAAAACCCCGGAAAAAACCTGAACCAGGTAACTTTCCCCGACCGGAAATCGAACCCGGGCCACCTGGTTTCGCGGCTAGATGCGCTAACTGTTACTCCACAGACGCGGACCACTGCATAATGAATATGTCCACATGGACAGCTCAGTTCATGAGTAAAACACTTATTGTTAATACTGTACTGTATTTTGATTAAACAATAACCTAATGAAAATGATCAAACTCAAAAGCGCGATATTTCCTAGTTTACGTAAATGGATGGACTACTTTTCTTCCCTCCTATACATAGTAAAGTGATTTGTTTGTATATTACGCCAGTATCATCGAACTCCAGTTGTGGAAGGGGTAGGAAACGGCGTTGATCCAAAGGTATAGCCAGGTTAATATTAAAAATGTAAGAAAAATAAAATGATGTCCCTGTATTTGCTATTTGGGAAAAGGAAATTGTACCAGAACAATGGAAGGAGTCCATGATCGTACCTATCTTTAAGAAGGGGGACAAGACTAACTGTAGTAACTTTCGAGGAATATCACTTTTGATGACGGCGTACAAAATTTTGTCCAATATTCTTTTGAGAAGATTAACTCATGTACATGAAATTATTGGGAAAGATCAGTGTGGTTTTAGGGGTAATAGATCAACTATTGACCAGATATTTTGTATTCGTCAGATAATGAAGAAAAAATGGAAGTATAAGGTTACAGTGCATCAGTTATTCATAGATTTCAAAAATGCATATGACTCGGTTAAGAGAGAAGATTTATATGATATTCTTATTGAATTTGGTATTCCCAAGAAACTAGTTCGATTAATTAAAATGTGCCTCAGTGAAATCAGAGTTCGTATAGGTCAGTTTCTGTCAGATGCGTTTCCAATTCAATGTGGGCTAAAGCAAGGAGATGCACTATCACCTTTACTTTTTAACTTTGCTCTAGAGTATGCCATTAGGAAAGTCCAGGATAACAGGCAGGGTTTGGAATTGAACGGGTTACATCAGCTGCTTGTCTATGGGGATTACGTGAATATGTTAGGAGAAAATCAACAAACGATTAGGGAAAACACTGGAATTTTACAGGAAGCAAGTAAATAGACAGGTTTGGAAGTAAATCCCGAAAAGACAAAGTATATCATGTCTCGTGACTGGAATATTGTACGAAATGGAAATATAAATATTGGAAATTTATCTTTTGAAGAGGTGGAGAAGTTCAAATATCTGGGAAGAACAGTAACAAATATAAATTATATTCGGGAGGAAATTAAACACAGAATAAAAATAGAAAATGCCTGTTATTATTCGGTTGAGAAACTTTTATCATCCAGTCTGCTGTCGAAAAGTATGAAAGTTAGACTTTATAAAACATATATATTACCGGTTGTTCTGTATGGTTGTGAAACTTGGACTCTCACTTTGAGAGAGGAATATAGGTTAAAGTTGTTTGAGAATAAGGAGCTTAGGAAAATACTTGGAGCTAAGCGGGATGAAATTACAGGAGAATGGAGAAAGTTACACAACACAGAACTGCACGCATTGTATTCTTCACCTGACATAATTAGGAACATTAAATCGAGACTTTTGATATAGGCAGGGCATGTAGCACATAATGGGCGAATCCAGAAATGCATATAGAGTGTTAGTTGGGAGGCCAGAGGGAAAAAGACCTTTAGGGAGGCCAAGACGTAGATGAGAAGCTAATATTAAAATGGATTTGAGGGAGGTGGGATATGATGATAGAGAATGGATTAATCTTGCTCTGGATAGGGACCAATGGCAGGCGCCAATGAACCTCCGGGTTCCTTAAAAGCCAGCCAGTTAGTAAGTATTATTATTATTATTATTATTATTATTATTATTATTATTATTATTATTATTATTATTTCACGCCATCACAGGAGCATACTTACAATATAGAATAATTTTCTATTTCTTATTTATTGCTACATACAGAACAAAATAAATACATAGCATTGACGTACCCACACCCGTTTGAGCAAGCTCGTCTTCGGGGTACGGTTCATATAAATAGTCATTTTGTACTAAATGGAACATAAATATTCAATATAATTACAAAACCAATACAGGTATTGCAGAATAGGGATAATTACGAATACTATTACATTTTTACTACGTCATATTACTTTTGACCAATAAAACGGTACGGAACGACGTGTTTCAATCAATCATGACTACTCATTCTGCAATTTTTATCACCTCCCTAGCATTTGTTTTCGTTATGTTCCTGGAACTTGTTTGTTTTTATCAACTCTTTAGCATTTGTTCTTTTGTTTGCAAGCATTGTAATTTCAATAATAGTACTATCTTTTAAAATGAATCATGTTTGTTTCATCACCTTTACTTAAAACTTCTGAAACATTTATCTTGTTTATATTATTTGGATTACGTTATAGCTTCTAATGTACGAGATTAAGGATAGTCACGTATCAGAGATTGTTTAATATGTAGACCCTATTGATAATTGAAGTGAAATGCAACTGTTTTAATAAAAATGAAACTGAGTCAACAAACCCTTCTTGACTAGTAATCGGCCGTAGAGTTCAATGAAGATTGTATAGTTGGCACAACTGGTAAAAAGACAACAGTTAATCATAACACACTACTGATATCTGGCGGAATATTTGTAATGAGATGGTACAATAAGACATTTTCAAGACAATTAGTAGTATGTAAATTAATACTGTATCGTATTGGGGTACTTCATTTCTTCTAATCTTTACACACTTTCTTCTAATCGTGTAATAGTCAATTAAATCTCACTAGAGTTTTGATTTTGGAAATTAGTACTCACAAAAGTAACATATGGAATGATCTGCAATCTGGGCGAACGACTTCTATGGTGCTGTGTGCGGACACGTCTGTGTTTCAGTTCCTTCCTGAGAAGCAAAAGAAAATAAGAGGTCTTAGAACTACTTACATTATTATTATTATTATTATTATTATTATTACTATTACTATTACTATTATTATTATTACTATTATTATTATTATTACTATTACTATTATTACTATTACTATTATTATTATTACCATTATTACTATTATTATTACTATTACTATTATTATTACTATTATTATAACTATTACTATTATTATTACTATTATTATTACTATTATTGTTATTAGTATTATTATTACTATTACTATTACTATTACTATTACTATTACTATTACTATTACTATTACTATTACTATTACTATTACTATTATTATTATTATTATTATTATTATTATATGTTTACCTTTGTCAATCTCGTGTTTCCAATAATGCGGCCACTTCTTCGTAGAGAAAGATATTTCATTATATTTATGCAATTGAAAATTATCAAACATGAAGGAAAATACATATAAAACATGCTAAAATATGTACAGAGCTGCAGAACTCATCCTGACGAACGGTAAGTCAATTATTTACAAGTCGTGAAGAAAATTCTCCGGAAAAACAATTAAACAATTTACTTCGGAATATGTATTATATGTCTTTCTAGTGTTAAACAATATTACTGTACCTGGTTAACATGTTTATGTCTGTTATTGACCTTCTTCAGAACTGGTTGTTGCTGGTCTTGGCGCCTTTTGTTTTGTTTCCAGTGGGGGTGTGTTTGTGTAGTGTAATGTGGAGTCAAAGAGTGTGTGTGTTCTGAAATTGAGTTGTGTGTTGAGAATTTAATTTGGATGTGTTTTTGTGTGTCTGTATATTTCGTATTGTTCTAGTGTGTTTAGTTTCTGGCTTTTTGGTTTGATACGAAATATATATACACACAAAAATCACATCCAAATTAAATTCTCAACACACAACTCAATTTCAGAACACACACACTCTTTGACTCCACATTACACTACACAAACACACCCCCACAGGAAAAAACAATACATTATAGTAATAGTCTATTACAATACAAGGATGGGATTTGCCTTTTAAAACATCGAGGAAAAGTTTGAAAAAGAGCAGAGCGTATTTCCTTGGTTTCCGCACAAAGTCTAAAATTCCACATTCAGTATTCCCAACCTAACACACATAACAATTTCCCTCTTCTTTCCGCTTAAGTGACATATTGATTTTACTGCTTTAGGCTTTTAACATATTATTTTTAGAGACGTTCAATATAGTAATAATTATAAATTGAAAACTTACCACAGTAATTTCACCTAAATTGCACTGTTAATTATTGCTTTTAAATATTTTCAAAAATTAAGTAAACTCTACAACTCCACTAAAGTTACTGCATTCGTGATGCAAGTAACATTAAGGAAGCCGTAAAAAAATCAACAAGATTTCAGGCTCGTCATAGACTGGGGGAAAAAAAGACAGACTTATATCACGGCCTGCTGGAGTATAGTAAACACAGAAAATATTTTATAGGAATAATGTTGAAGATAGATATATTTGTTTTCCAAAGTTGCCGTCATTGAACAGAAACCAAGATGGAGATTTCATTGCAACTAATTAGAAATTCCTCTTTCAGGTATGTAATAAACGATCTTCGCACAAAATAATGTACGATACACGAGCGGTATGTTTTCTTTCAATTCTCGGAAATTAAAAAAGCTCAACTACGTTTCGCTTTTTCAAACTTTTCCTCGAACATGAAAACTTCAACATACCGCTCTTGTAACGCAGAATACTATTGTTTCGTATAATGTGTATTAATTAACACTGAATTTTGCGTACGAATTTTACATGCATTGTAGAATTGTACGATTATCAGAGATATAGTCCCTTCCTGCAAGGGCCAATATGCCAAAATGCCCCACATTTGGTAATATTCACGTTAAAAAAAATATCCACTGTTCAAAAGGTTCTGCAGTTGCGAGCGTCGTTAAATAAAACGTAACATTTCCAAGGGATAAATTTTCATAATGACAACAAAAATAATAATAAGTGTCAAAGGGGAATTTCTATATGGTAATATGAAAAACGACGTATTAATCTCATCAGGTTTTGAGCATGGATTTTCAGAGTAGAAAGCCACGGATCTAGGCATTCATTTAACGGTGCGGCCCAGAGCCAGTAACAAACTAAATTTAGTTGATGCAACATCGTTCAATAAAATGTGTAATGCGGAGTGAGACAATAGCGAGGGGGCCAATGGTCACGGGAGAACGGAAAGTGAATTACAAAGGAAAAACGAAAAAAAAAAAAACGTTACGTAATACATGCAATTGAACCGTGCAGTAACAATCATCGACCGGTGTTAGTATTGCCTATTAATCCCATTATTGCTAGTCATAATGAAGTTTACGCAAAAATAACAATCGTAGGTCAATTAGGTTATTTCTGTTGATTTATTATATAGTTCTGCTTCGTTCAATAGTTGCAATTTCAACGTGTTTGTTACCGACGTAATGGAAGTGCTTGTGAAAAAGCATCCATATGCTGTTAGCAGGAGTGTTGACGCTGGGTCAAGGTCAGACTTTTGAGTCCTAAAAATAGTGCTTGTGTGCAGATGAATCTGTATATGACTACGGGCTGCAAAGCAACGCCTATTTGGGGGGGGCAATATTTTTATGGAGAAGAAATATCAGAATGAAGTGAACTCGGGAGAGGAGTAAAACAAAGATGCCATTTATCACCTAATCTATTCAAGATCTACTTGGAGTATTTAGGGAAGAACTGCTTTTCAGAACATGGGAGGCAGAGGTCTGCATCGGACGTTTTCGCTCGAGCGCCAAATAGTTCATAGCATAATCCGATAGGTAGTGCACATGCATGATGGGTAAAATTGTCGCGAGCGATAAATCCTCGAACGGTATAAGCCGAGCGTTAGACATTCGTTCTTGTTACAGTGATGAACTGTGTAGTAACATCATCGATGTTTATCATTTCAAAACTTTGCAGTGTTTAACTAACCTCTCCATAGTACAACTAAAAAAAGTTGAGCGCTGTTTGTGCAGGTATGGTCTAGTATATACAGTCACGAAGCTCAATACGTAATAAATATGCATGCTTAGATAATTGCTAACCACTAGGGTCGCTAATATCGTCTCATTAAAGACAATGTGAAATACTACCGTCACAGTTTATTATTCCTAGCACCCTCACAACTTAAGCTTCGTCACCGTATATACTAGACTGCGCTGTAACAGATAAACAAATAAACCATTGTATCAGGCTTCTTAGTAGCATAAAATAACAAAAAATACTTGAGAAATTGAAAAAGTAACTAATTTTACAATATATTCAGTACAACTGATATGATGATTTACATCAGTGTTTTGCACTGGAATTAAATCGCTCGCTTCAACTCTGTCGAGTGTCGCACCCTCGAGTGAGATACGCTCGGTCATGATACGCTCGTAATAAATAGAAGCACAGTATAAGGTCATATCACCGACATGTCTTATCTTGTATGGAAGGCGACAGATAAGATACACATATGTTTTGCTCACACGGTTAAAATAAGGCTTTATTTTCTGCGTTTATGACAAACGTTTAATGGAACAATGGAACGTACCAAAACAGGAACAAATGTTATGTTTTATTTAACGACGCTCGCAAATGCAGAGGTTATGTCAACGTCGCAGGATGTTCCGGAATTTTGTCCCGCAGGAGTTCTTTTACATGCAAGTAAATATACTGACGTGAAAAAAACAGGAACATGAAGTTATAAATGAAACAGCATGAAAAACTTCGACATATAGTTATTGCTAATTAATAATTATTCAATATTTTATTTACCACATATATAATATGATAGGTCCATACATAGTGTTCCGCCTATATACTGCGACAATGTAGAAACGTTTTACAAAATATTATTGATATAGCATTAGATTAATAACAGTACTGGTACAGAGATAACCTCACAGAAAATATAATAAAACGAATAATCACGTTGCACAACTGTTACAGACGCAAAGATTGATACACTAATTATTATTATTATTATTATTATCATTATTATTATTATTATTACTAGAAAACTTGATACAGTTCTTGCATTATCGTGATTGTGTTCTCCGTTTATAATAATTACATTTACATCCAATAACATCTATCAGATGTGGCAAAAACAAAATCACTCGTTTGAAAAAAAAAAAGAAAGAAAAAGAAAAACATTTACCTACAACATTTATATTACATTTTAAAGCAAGTTTTGTAGTTGTACTATGGAGAGGTTAGTTAAACACTGCAAAGTTTTGAAATGATAAACATCTATGATGCTACTACACAGTTCATCACTGTAACAAGAACGAATGTCTAACGCTCGGTTTATACCATTCGAGGATTTGTCGCTCGTGACAATTTTACCCATTATGCATGTGCGCTACCTATTGGATTATGCTATGAACTACTTTGCGCTCGAGCGAAAACGTCCGATGCAGACCTCTGTAGGCTACATAAGATTTGCTGCTGATATGGCGTTGTTAGCAAAAGAGGATGCGATACTAAGGGATATGCTACAGGAGCTAAATGGCAGCTGTGAGCAGTATGGGATGAAGATAAATTAACTCTTTGCGGCATAATGGGTTTATTTAAATCAACCACAATAAACACACTTTCCATTTTGTTTTAATGTCATGAAGTTATGCCATAGTGGCTTCAAGTAGAGTCACCTCCTAATTTGTACGCAAATTTATGAAAATACAAAATTATGCAAATCCTGCTTTCAGGTAGTAGCTCTCTGTAAAGCAGGTTTGAATAATTTCAATGAGAAATTGTTCCGGGGCCGGGTATCTATCCCGGGATCATTCGATTAGCGCGCGAACGCTCTACCGACTGAGCTACCCAACGAACTATACACGACACCGTCACAATTTCTCCTTTGTATCCACACAAATCAAATGAGCTGACATGAGCCAGAACTCAACTGTGAGTGCACACAAATACTGTGTAACTTAAATTGTGGCTTTTTGTTAACGTGTTCTTGAAACTATTCGAAAATACAAATTGTTTGCAAATTTCATTTCTATTTTATGTATTTTATTTCATTTGACCAATATCCACCTCAAATTTGTTAATTAAGAGTCCTGTGCCTCAAAGGGTTAAGGCAAACAAGACGAAGACCAGAGTTAAAATGTAATAAGGTAAACGTGCGAATTCGAAATGACGCTATAGAGCAGGCCTGCACAAGGTTTGTGCTCTCCGAGCCGGCTCACAACTCATGAGCGGAATGCAGATATTAGCTGCGCTCTGTATAAGTGTGGACTGGAAGAAAGGGGTGATCTCGTACAAATTATACACAAAAGGAAGTACTATTACAAGTGCTAATGAAAAGAATTCCCTTTCAGTGTTTGCAAAACTATCTAGGACTAACATTAATTAATAAAGAAATGTTTATTTTACAGAAGTAATAGAAATTCTATAGCTACTTAAATGTACAATATCATTTTGTTATATTTTTATTTATCAGTACATCAAAATGAGGTTGTATGCTGTTGGCAGCTGAAAGGAACAGTAGCCTACTGATCGTAATGAAACATCAGTTACAGATGTTCGAATTCTGCCTTTATTAAACTTGATTATAGAAAACAGTTGCTCACAAATATAAATGTTGAGCCAAACATAGCAATCATTTTCACAGCCAGCCTGTGTAGTCGTGGATATTATTTCTAATGTTTAGTCTTGTAAAACTCAACCAGGCTAGTAGTATTATTCAAACGGTCTTTAGCCCTTAGATCACATTGAAAATCAATATTTTCGAGCTGTAAATCGTTAAATGTTATGTTCCGTGTTTTAGATTCCTCCATACTGTACTGTAGCAGTAGGCAAGCAACGTGAAACAGTTACTGAGAATAGGCCTACACACTGAACTCCACTAGATAAATGAGTGGTCGTTTCCCTCTCCTCTACCTATAGCAAGTCTATGTCATTCTGACGTATCTTCCTCTCCGTTTCGGCGAGCGGTAAACACAGCTCTCCCGCTCCGAAGGAGCGCGCGCGCTTGTTGAGCGCTGTTTGTGCAGGTATGGTCTAGTATATACAGTCACGAAGCTCAATACGTAATAAATATGCATGCTTAGATAATTGCTAACCACTAGGGTCGCTAATATCGCCTCATTACAGACAATGCGAAATAGTACTGGCACAGTCTATTCTTCCAAGCATCCTCACAACTCAAGCTTCGTCACCGTATATACTAGACTGTGCTGTAACTGATAAAAGAATAAACCGCTGTATCAGGCTTGTTAGTAGCATAAAATAACAAAAAAATTCTTGAGAAATGGAAAAAGTAACGAATTTTACAATATATTCAGTGTAACTAATATGATGGTTTACATCATACCGTAGAAGTGGGTAAAGTCAATCAGTGGGTGTAAAATCGATCATTTGCGATTTTTATTGAACATTATATATTCTCTCAGTTACTTGTTAAAATTTTGTTATGCTGATTTTCATTGCCTTACATTGTAAATGTAGGCGAGAGGGACAACAAAAGCCTGGGAATGCCAATAATGGGAACACGGTGTTATTACCGTTGAAGTGAAAATTGCTATTTTCAAATTTTTCTCTTAAATGAAGACAAAGTCTTACAAACTCTAAATTATAGTCAGCAGTGAAAGGAGACAGGAAGTATACGTAAGTACTTTTCATTGAGATTGTATCCTGAAATAATAATTTTGCATTTCGTAAATGTTAGTATTGAAACATATACGGAACTACGTGTTGGGATCCCTATAGAATATA
Source organism: Periplaneta americana (assembly GCF_040183065.1). Lineage (NCBI taxonomy): Eukaryota > Metazoa > Arthropoda > Insecta > Blattodea > Blattidae > Periplaneta > Periplaneta americana. Next base: position 169,946,627 of record NC_091126.1, on the reverse strand, counting down.
TCAGATAAAATCCTTAGAAAGAATTCAGTATAGGGCAGCTGAATTTGTTAAAGGTAAAAGAGAAGATGGAAACGATACGATAAAAGAACTTAAATGGGAAACTTTGGAAAACAGACGTAGGAAAACTAGAATAACATCATTGTATAGAGCACATCTAGGTCAGAAAGCATGGGTAGACATAACGGCTCGGTTAGAAAAGCCAACGTACTATGGTAGGAACGATAATGATTTTAAAATCAAATGTAGGAATCAGAAAACGGATGTAGGTAAATTCTCATTTTTAAATAGAACTATAAATGATTGGAATGACCTACCTGCAGCGGTCTTTGAGGGCTGTCCTTCCTTAAGGAGATTCTAGAAGAACTTAAAAGGTTGTGTATCAAGTGCAAATTAAAATTAAGTTGACAATTAACATTTAATTTTTTAAGGTAACATGTATTTTATTTAGCCTGACGAGTTACTCCCTTGGTCTGAATTGTAAATTATTTAAAAATAGCGTGTAAGAGGGCCTTAGACTAGAAATGTTTAGTTTAAATGTAGTTCTGTTTATAAGTATGCATAAGGGTGTAATTATTTGTCTTATTTGAACTGTTGTATCAGTGAAGCGAGGTGAGTCAGTGAAGTTATGGTTTTACAGTGCAGTGAATAGTTCCGATCAGTGATAATTTATAGCGTCAATGAAATATGTTCTATAGTGTCAGTGAAATGTGTGCTAAAGTGTCAGTGAAATGCGTCATAGTGCCACTACAGGGAATGAGATGAGAGTAAAGTGAAAGACTATTGAAACTTATGAAGGACCTATACATAATTATGTAGGTTGTGTTGTAAAATTAGGTGTTTTATTTTATGTTTTATTATTATTGTGTTAAATTGTATTGTGTATTCTTATTGTATTGTGTATAAAATTGTATATGTGTTGTAAATTGTATTATGTATTGTAAATTTTATTGTGTATTGCTTATCATTTTAACTGTGTATTGTTAATATTGTATATACCACTGCCACCGGGTGCTTGCCCACTTGCAGTGTAAATAAATACATACATACATATTATTTTAACAAAACTCGTACCTTTGAAGGGTTAAGTCGATCATGCCATTGACCTACTCGAAACAGATAGGACCAGCAGGAATAATAAATTCTTCACCAAAATACCTCCAACTAACACTTATAAACAGAAAAGTGTCATAGTATAGCTTCTATCGATGGGATAGTGGGAAAGAGGAAGACGAAATTATGGTGAATTTCTTGCGTAAGAGAAACACTGCCAAAGGAACTTATTTTGTACACCCCTCTGTACCTTACTATGGGCACAATGTAGTTTCTAAAGTAACATGAGGAGGGGAAGATTTCAAATAACATCTGATATAAACCTAAGCAATGTTGAATTGCATTTGAAGGGTGGTATTTCAAGGTAAATTTTGAATTCTTAAATCTTTGCTTGTTGGCATATGGAGTATTAAAATGTGTTTTTATGTTTTATAAGTTGGCAATCATAGTCACGATTGTACAGTGGAGAACTATAGGCCTAATTCTATCGAATAGTATGATAACAGTAACAAAAGATACACTATATAATGCAATAGGCATATATTGAAGATTATTATTGTTTTTACACCCCTTATAACAAATGAAATATATGTAATACACTTAATTTGTTAAAAAAAACAGTGATCGACTTTACTCCGCAATATTTTAAAATCGATCTTAAGCTAAAACTTCAATGGTAATCGACTTTACCCTATTTAAGCAGGTAACTTCGATCATAAGTCAAATAAAAAAAAACAGTTTTTTTTTATAGATTGTAATTCAATTCTTGTAACGTGTCTTCATAAGTGAAGGATATGGCGACAAAATGCTATTTTCTGAGGAACTTAAATCCATTGCATAACCTCAATATCATTAAAAAATTGCAAAATTTTTGATCGACTTTACCCTCTTCTACGGTACCATTCTAAGTGGGCAGCCACCGTGATGCCACGTGACAGCCTCGGGTTCGTAGGTGCTGTGCCAAAGCCAGCGAGCCCCGAGAGAGAGAGAGAGAGAGAGAGAGAGAGAGAGAGAGAGAGAGAGAGAGAGAGAGAGAGACGGCGAGTGAGTGGGAAAGAGATGGAATACCGATCGCTGAGAGTGGAGTGAGCCAGTAATGTGTATGGACGACATATTTTATGATACATAGAAATAATTCCAGAATTACAATAATCAGCCTTTGCAAAATAATACAACGAAATAAAATTCTTTTTTTTTTTTTTTTTTTTTTTTTTTTTTTTTTTTTTTTTGCTGTAGTTAGGAAGACAAAAATGACATTTCTTTGATTTCACCAACTTAGCTATATCAGGGAAAACTGTTTGATCAGAATGAATGCGTAACACTGCTTCCTACGCAATATCGCACAAACATGACCTAGTTTTACTCTTATTCAGGTCCATGACTGAGAATATGTGTTCCCAAAGGCATGTAGCGCCAAACACAGCAATTAGCTTGCATGCCAATGCGTGGATACGAGGGAACTTTTCGTTCCAAGTTCTTATAAAACGCAATGAGACCGCCTGGAGTATTGTAACATCTACGTTTCAAAATTGTGTGACATTAATGCCTTATCAGTTCTCTTTGAATTTTGACCGAAGCCTGTTCAATATTTAGAGAAAAGAGCGTCATAAAAATGTTCAAATTCCTGCACACGGCGAGAAATTGTTTGTGGAGAGAGACTAATAGGGATATCCTGAACTAGCACCAACAGATAGCGCACGTGTACTTTGTGGGATGCGCTTTGCGTGTGCATTTGTTTTTCGGTATATAAACATTGAGGATATACGTAGTGTATTAGTATATTAAATACTCTTAAAAACAACTACAAATGGCAAATTGTTGTCATGTTCCTATAAGTAAAAACCAGGGAAAGCTTTTTGTCTTCAATCAGGTCTCAAAATATTCTGAATATATGCCTTAAACCTTAAAAAATATAAGTAATTAAATTGCGCCTCGAAAGTATTAAATAAAAGTAACTCCTTCAAGTAAGGAATTGTTGCTACAGTTTCATTTTGGAAGAGGAAAAAGAAAAATTAATAAAAACATATGCAACCTCGACAGCGAGCTATGTTAGCTTAGATTATATGCAGTAGTTGCAGGAGTCTCCAAAGTTCACGCCTGCAGTAAACTCTCGATAAACTAGGATATTTATCATCCAGGATGATCCGTAGTGAAATCCATTTCGTGATTAACATTTTTAATGTACTGTACCCTAATTATTAAAACCATGTTTTAACTTCAAATTTTCAGAATCATCCCACATAGTATTTAAAACTGCATGTCCTTAACCTACAAATCGCACGACTAATCGTGATATTACTGCGATCATATTATATCATCCTATTAAAATCTGCATTTGATCTTTCTGCAACTACAGAAAAAAATACAAGGATTTCAATCTCGATAGTCCCTTCCCTATAAAAAGAAAACCACATTGGTGGCTGCATATCCTGATTTTAGCGTACGGTTCTTAAATACTAATGATTAAAGAGGGCAATATTCACCTTCGACATAGTTTATATTTTTTTATTCGTGCATATTTTTCTCGAAGTTCTCGTTTAGGTTCATGAACATTCAATTTACTTGTATCTATATTCTGCATACTGCAGATTTCCGCACCCATCTCGGGGAATCGCTCAATATTATACAGGTTTACGTTATTATTTATTGTAAATTAAATTAAATTATGAGGTAAGAAAATATTGAATTATATTAAATTATTCTAGGTTATACAAAATAATTGTAAATATGATTAGCGGTAAAACGTCCCACAAGATATCCCTAATGACTGAAATAAGGCCACCAGGGAAGGACGCAATAATTGTGTCGGAATTATTCGGAACTTGGCTCAATGTGCTGCGAAAGAAGGGAAATAGTAATATGCGTTACAAGAGCGGTATGTTGAAGTTTTCATGTTCGAGGAAAAGATTGAAAAAGCGAAACGTAGTTGAGCTTTTTTAATTTCCGAGAACATGAAAACAAACATACCGCTCGTGTATCGTACAATATTTTCTGCGAAGATCATTTATTACATACCTGAAAGAGGAATTTCTAATTAGTTGCAATGAAATCTCCATCTTGGTTTCTGTTCAATGACGGCAACTTTGGAAAACAAATATATCTATCTTCAACATTGTTCCTATAAAATGTTTTCTGTGTTTACTATACTCCAGCTGGCCGTGATATACGTCTGTCTTTTTTTCCCCCCAGTCTATAAATGCGAACTTAAAACAAACGGTAAGGTTATGTAATGATTTATTTTTAATTTTAATACTTTAAGAAAATTATTTATATAACATATTGCAGTAATAACATCGGCATCTGGAATCTTGTTGATTTTTTCACGGCTTCTTTAATGTTACTTGCATCACGAATGCAATAACTTTAGTGGAGTAGTAGAGTTTACTTAATGTTGGCAAATATTTAAAAACAATAATTAACAGTGCAATTTAGGTGAAATTGCAGTGGTAAGTTTGCAATTTGTAATTATTACTATGTTAAACGTCTCTAAAAATAATATTTTAAAAGCCTAAAGCAGTAAAATGAATATGTCTCTTAAGCGGTAAGAAGAGGGAAATTGTTATGTGTGTTACGTTGAGAATACTGAATGTGGTATTTCACACTTACCGCGTATTGGTTTTGTGCGGAAAGCAAGCAAATACACACGATCTCGCACAAAATGAATTTTTAATGACATAACTATACAGAAAATACATACATAGTTAAACGGACTAGATTCTTGGGAATACCAAATTCATTAATAATATAAATAATAAAATAACAACAAGAATAATTAAATTGCTAGCCTTAGGAGAATTGTACGCATGTGTGGAACGTAGCGTAGGCCCTACTATAAAAGCAAACCTTTGAATGTGATACTTTCTTTTGTGTAAGGAGAAACTGTAAGAAGAGACGCCACCTCACAGTACTTTCTAGGTCCAGTAGATGAATTGCTTCTATTGCGTTCTCAGAATTTATACTTGCATAAAATATGGGAGATGTTTGAAGAAAGCAGAACCCCGTGCTCGCAGCTCGCAGGCACCTGTCCAGGACACATGTGACACTAATTCATAAACCGGTTATCTTCCACATTTAAAAGCATTCCTGCCGGCCTGAGGGCGCAGCACTCAAGCGTATTCGCACTTTGGTTTCTCTTAATGTTGTGCGAGACGGGCAGGTACTTATTTCTGGATGGGTCGTGAAACCGCGTGTGGGTCATGTGGGATGTCAGTGATGGATTCAGCATCCAACTTACCTTTCCACTACAAGACTCTCTACTTCCTCCGTGTGTCCTTCATTTCCCAAGTCTATTAATCTTTTAGTTTTTCTATCACTTTCCCACTTCCATTCTTCAATCTTGCTTTAATATTATCGCCCTTAAGGCTGGTTCACAATAAACCGGGAACGGAAACGACAACGAGAACGGAAATAATGTTGAAATAAATGTATTTAAATGTGAGCATTTAAAATTAACTATTGTGAATGCTCTAATTTAAATGGATTAATTTTAATATTATTTCCGTTCTCGTTCTCGTTGTCGTTGTCGTTTCCGTTCCCGGTTTATTGTGAACCAGCCTTTACTCTCAATTCTTCCTCTTCAATTCCATTATTGTCTTTCCTTTTTCGCTTTGTACAGGGGCATCATTTTATTTTTACTAACATTTCTAATATTAACCTGGCTATACCTTTGGATTAACGGTTGAGAACCGGAAACACCGTTTGCTACCCCCTTCCACGACTGGAGTTCGATGATACTGGCATATAATTCAAACAAATCATTTTACTAGGTATAGGAGGGAAGAAAAGTAGTTCATTCATTTACGTAAACTAGGAAATATCGCGATTTTCATTTTGTAAATTTTTATTAGGTTTATGTTTAATCAAAATACAGTATTAACAATAAGGATGCTATTCATAGACATTTCGCAGCACGCGCTACGAGCATACTAAGTTAGCCCCGGCTATCCACTGGTTACTTGTACAGAATTCAAATCATATACTATCCTATCACTAACACTGGTTTATGAATACGAAAAACGCTGATCATCCACCGGAAACCCGCGCTAAAAATGTCTATGAATACGGCCCTAAGTGTTTTTACTGAAGAACTGAGCTATCCATTCGGACGTATTCATTATGCAGTGTATATTATACTGTCTATAGCACATAAGCGTACAATTTAGGGAATGAAATTAAATTGAAAAATAATCATAATGTGGATATTTAAACACACTTTTGAGGATGGTGGCCGTTCATTTCGAAACAGGCTTCAGTTCTTTTGTGCATATTATCGCACTATAGATTATTCTACCTCATTCCAATTAGTAGTTTCGTCCTTCGTACTAGTAACTCATGTTGAAATAATTCTGTACCTACTATATAAAAGAGTACCTTACGTACTGTAAATTCAATCTTCACTTCTGCCCGATCCGAAAAGATAAAATTACTCAGACATGCTATCTACTGTCCGTCCACGTGGTTATGTCGCAGGGTCGTAGAAAGGGGGGAAATCAGGTGATAGTTAATTACTTAACGAGACCCTTTTATTTAAGTTATTTTAAACAACTGTATAATATTACGTAGACGTCCAATTCCTAACGGAAATTAATGCTTTCAGAAAAGAGCTAAGACAGTCTAGCCACTAGTCTTTACAGATGGGCGAGCAGTAGCGGGGAAGGGGACCGGGATGAGACGTAGACAAACGGGCGACAGTACCTGTGCGAAAATATGATTCAATATTGAAAGCTCTTTCGTCACTGGAAAACGCGAACATATTTCTGGAACGTAGTACACTCACTAACACAGTATACGCGGCCTTGGTTCTGTGTGGAGGACGATTGGAAGTTTACTAGAAGAGGGGGTGGTAGTGAAGTACATTAAAATCTCAGGTACAATAAAAATTGAAGTAAAATTAAAATGATATCCCTGTATATCAATTAATTAAATATCCACTTCACTTTCTATTATTACATCTTCTTCATAACAATAGGCTTAGCATTAAATTATTCCATAATTTCTTTACTTCTTCATTTTAAATGGAGGAAGTGCACTTTTCACTAATTTTCCTACACGTTACTTTAACATTTTTTTCTCAGAACATATAGGTACTTTGGAAATAAAAATTGGCATATTTCATTCATTTAGTGATCTGCCCAAGGGCAGGTCTTTCACTGCAAACCCAACTTTCTCCAATCTTTCTTATATTCTACCTTTCTCTTAGTCTCCTCATATGATCCATATATCTTAATGTCGTCTATCATCAGATATCTTCTTCTGCCCCGAAATCTTCTCCCGTTCACCATTCCTTTCAGCGCATCCTTCACTAGACAATTTCTTCACAGCCAGTGACCCAACCAATTCCTTTTTCTCTTCCTGATCAGTTTGAGCATCATTCTTCCTTCACCCACTCTTCCCAACACAGCTTCATTTCTTATTCTGCCTGTCCACTTCACACGTTCCATTCTTCTCCATATCCACATTTCAAATGCCTCTAGTCGCTTCTCTTCACTTCGTCGTAATGTCCACGTTTCTGCCCCATACAATGCCACATTCCATACAAAGCACTTCAATAGTCTCTTCCTCAGTTCTTTCTCCAGAAGTCCGCAGCAGATGCTCCTTTTTTATTAAAAGATTCCTTGGCCATTGCTATCCTCCTTTTGACTTCCTGACAGCAGCTCATGTTTCGGCTTATAGTACACCTCAAGTATTTTTTTAATTTTTATTTTATTGGGTTATTTTACGACGGTGTATCAACATCTCAGATTATTTAGCGTCTGAATGAAATGAAGGTGATAATGCCGGTGAAATGAGTCCGGAGTCCAGCACAGAAAGTTACCCAGCATTTGCTCGTATTGGGTCGAGGGAAAACCCCGGAAAAAACCTCAACCAGATAGCTTGCCCCAACCGGGATTCGAACCCGGGACACCTGGTTTCGCGGTCAGTGGCGCTGACCGTTACTCCACAGGCGTGGACCTCAAGTATTTGAAGCTGTCCATTTGCACTACTGCCTCATTTAGAATTAGCAAGTTCACCTTCTTTATTTTTCTTTCTGTGATCATGGTCTTCGTCTCATTTGCATTTATCTTCATCCCATACGCTCACAGCTGTCATTTAGCTCCTGTAACATATCCCTTAGTATCATCTCTTCTTGTATCAACAAAGCTATATCAGCAAATATTATGCACTTTATTCATCTTCCTCCTACTATCACTCCTCCCATGTTCTGAAAACAATTCTTCACTAAACCTTCCAAGTAGATGTCGAACATGGTATGTGATAAAGGGCATCCTTGACGTACTCCTCTCCTATTTCACTTCCTTCCGACATTTCTCTTCCTATCCCGACTTTAATATACACTCTTGGTACATCACTAAAGAATTTTAATATTTAAAAAAATCATCTAGTGTTTTTATTATGAGAATTTGTGTAGTAATTGATTCAATGGCGTAGATTTTCATGACTTACACTTTTACTACGTCAAACTACTTTTGACCAATAAAACGGTACTGAACGACGTGTTTCAACCAATCATGGCTGCTAATCTTATAATTGTTATCCCCTCCCTAGCATTTAATTGTTTTCGCCAACACTCAAGCATTTTTTCCTTTGTTCGCCAACGTTGTACTTCCAATAATTTTACCTTTTAAAATGATTCATGTTGATTTCATAATCCTTAATTAAAACGTTTCTTTCATTTATCTGGTTTATATTGTTTAGTTTATGTTATAGCTACTGCTGTATGAGATTATGATAGTCACGTATCAGAGATTGTTTAATATATATTGATAATTGAAGTGGAATGAAACTATTTTAATAAAAATGAAACTCAATCAACAAAGCTTTCTTGACTAGTAATCGTCCACGGAGTTCAATGAAGATTGTATAGTTGGCACAACTGGTAACAAGAGAAGAGCTCATAACACTACTGCCATCTAACGGAATATTTCTAATCATTAGATGGTATAATAATACATTCGAATACAGTTTAGTGTTTTCATAAGTCAATATTTTATTGTATTGGAGTATTTTATTTCTTTTAAGCTTTATATACTTACTTCTAATCGTGTAATAGTAAATTAAATGAACTTTTTAGACAAAACCGTATTTTTCATTTATAAATTTCACCGACTTTTCCAGAGATTGAACAGGAACTCTCTTATTGAAATCTGCCACCCAGAAAGCTCTAGATGTACCTTTGTTGTATGAAGCTGAGAATATTCGAAAATGGAATTAAAGTGAAAAGTTGTATGCAGACAGATAATCGCTTGTTTGTTGCTTCGATACCGGTATTGACAATTGAAACTCTGGAAAGACTTCAAAGAACTAATTTAATTGGAAGTCTGTATTCACAGAACTGAAGCATTGGTTGCCTCATGACGCGTCTACTTTGTGTGGACGCTGGACGTACTATTATAAACCCCTACCTGCACTGGCAACAATACAAGATCGATGAGAATATTGGGTTTCAGTTATCATATGGTGATTTCTCATACTCCGCGACGAAACAGATCTTTCTACGCTAGGAGAACTTGTAAGGGTATAGAAATACGTTTTATGTTGCACACGAAACGCAAGGAAATTGTACTTCAAAGTATTGATAGCTTTTTGAAGCAACCTAGCAAAGTACGGAAAATAACCGTTAATTCCAAATTGTTTTCAATCTTCAATCTTGAGAGATATTTTAAATTTTCAGTAAAAAACTAGCCCATAAGAATCCATTAAATTTGGGGTGTCAGCAAAACATTAATGTTACAAAGTTAGGAGCAACTGCGTAAGGCAGCATTTCTCAAACTATTTTGAAATGAGGACCACTTTTTTAAGTCAGAACAGTTCCGCGGACCACCTTACTTTTGTTCCCTTCGAAAGCAAATTTATCATTTTTGTAGCATATTTTGACTCCAGTATACTCATATTTTAAAATAGAATTAAATAATTTTAATACTTTCTAATTATATTTTTGTAGTTAATCACATGTAACATAAGAAATTATGTGCGTTTTTGATTCATTGCTTGCTTGTTAGCAGTTAGTTGTTTGAAATCCTTCTTATGTGGTACACGCTAGTAGTTGTCCATGTCTCTGTTAAATAGTACCCATTATAAATAATGGAAAACTGGCTTCGATCCGGATCTTTGCAAAGAAAGGAACATGATGATACGCTTCATTTAGGCAGTGCTAACAGTTCAGAAGCTGTGTGTGAAGAAATATATTGTCAGTGCGTGTTCTGTTCAAAGTGTGTCATGGCTCGCTGTATGACGTCGTGTGGCTAGTCGATGAGCCTAGACAATTTAATCTTCCTACACTTCCGCAGAGGCGTATTATCTATGTGCCAGAGAAGTTGCCTAGCAAGTACAGCGTTCATTATGAAGAGTACTTACCGATACGTACGGTAAATCCCGCAGTGGCAGGAATGTGAACTGTTTGGAAACAAGTACTGGGGTGAGTTTTTTCTTACTGTGGGATATGGGGAGAGGGTTAAGACGATTACTTACGTACAGTATTTGTTGACATTAACTTCGACTGTCAACATGGACACGGAGCATTTTATTTATGTTGTGGAATGTTGCCGTACGCAACCGATGATAACAAATACCCTGCGTACGACTTTCCCGAGCAAAACACAGTTCGAAAGGGGTTATGGTAGCACATAGACCGTACAGACAGCCATCTGTTGCTACGACGTTCAAGTTATACCATACGCGTTCTCAAGTTCAGATTGAACGCCTTGATTAATAGGCAACTTCTCTGACATAAAAGCTGAAACTCGCTTCAAATCGCTGACTCACAACAGTGACGTCATGACACACTTTGAAAAGAACACCCAGTAGTGTCATTAAAGAAATATCTAGTCCTAGTGGTATTTATTCAAAGAAAAAATACTTTCGTAAATATGACAAGAGTTATTTGGAACTCGAATTTATTTGGTGTGGCAATGAGAGTGAACCAAAGCCTCGGTGCGTTGTTTGTTACGAAGTGCTTTCAAACGAGTGTATGAAACCCGCGAAATTGAAACGGCACTTAGAGACGAAACACGCAAATGTAAAAAGTAAACCTGTCGGATTTTAAAATAGGCGGCGTCTAAAATTTCTTATATCGTCATCTGGAAAAACAAATAGAAAAATTAATGCAGAAACATGCCCGATTTTCAACAAGTAAAGATGCAATTTGGCTCGTTACATTATTTGTGTACGACGTACTGTACGTGCCCATTTCAATGTTCATACTGGGTGTCGACAAAACTATTAAGAAAGTCATCAATACATGAAAAGGTTCGATGCTTTGGTCCTCTGCTGTGAATTCGGGTGGTCCCTGGCTGGGTTACAGTCGCGAAGCCAGATATGCAGGAGAAGATGGCGAGAAACGCCACGTTCATAGTTCATAGTGCTTCAAATCCCTCTTTTTTGCTGAGAGTAGAGTGGGTAGGGTAATAAATTTCATAAAATATTAGTGCTGGGAGAAAAATTGAAAGGCAATTGCCATGTGTCATTTCCAAACTCTGAGATTTTCTGTATAGTGTAATACGCAATTCATTAGAATTTCATTTTTTTCTCCTGTCTTTTTTGAAGGACCACAGGGGCAGAACTCGAGGACCACAGGTGGTCCGCGGACCATAGTTTGAGAAACGCTGGCGTAAAGGGTAGGCAGCCCCCTCCGTGCCAGCCAGCGTTCGGGGAATGCTATGCAGTGATGACAGAATGGAGAAATTTTGACGGACTAAAGTTGATGATGTAGAGGTATAATACGAAAAAACGGGAGAACCCCGAGAAAAACAGAACTGCGGCCTTGTCACTATGGATGTTTCATTGTAAAATTGAAAACCCGACCGGAACTCGAACTCGGACCGTCTTAGTAATTGTCTGAATGTCTGACCACTCAGTCAGCGCAGTGCTAAAATGAGACTTACGTTCTGTTTCGTGAGGCACGTAAAGGCTGGTTCACAATAAACCGGGAACGAGAACCAGAATGAAAACTAGAAGCAGAGGACGTGAATATGAAAATTTTTGATTCACAATAAACCGAGAACGTAGACGACTATGCATATCGACATGTATATCAATAACCATATGTAAAGTCGATATTACGCATTCTGATGTTATTTGTGTATAATTGACCAATGGCGTTCTCTCATGAGTACAAGGCAGCCAACATAAACACAGGTTAACCAACTTCGAAATTTCAACTAAAACATTTCATTAGGTACGGTACTATAAATATGCCCATGCATCTTTATTATCACAACCTATTTTAAGTCTACCATAACGTAAAATAATTAGAGAAGAAACATTTGTAATGGAACAAAAATGAACACAACAGTAGTTATTGAATTGAAGCGTGAATATGTAGTGTGTAATACAACCAATACAGTAATAAAATATGATTCGCTTCCGATCGGTGTTCAGAGATGCAGCTATTGAAAGCCACGTATTCTCCTTCATTTTCTCATCTTTATACGAGGCGCACCGCTTATCGTAAACGTGAGGATTTTCCTCAGCACTCAATATTAGAATCTCATCAAATAAAACTTGCTCCATGATGCACAGCACAGAACAAAATAATGTATAGGTTATGTCACGGCCGTCTTGCTACAAAATATACGACGACAAAATAGCTTTTAGATGGCAATAGAATGAATCTAGTAGGCTGTGATCGGAAACGTGAACGCCAAAGTTGAAACTTGGCCAACTCTCCGTTCCCGATCTCGGGCTCCGGCAAGCTTTTCGTTAATTGTGAATGCTCACATTTAAATGTGTACATTTTAACAATTTTACCGTTTTTGTTTTCGTTGCGATTCTCGTTTCCGGTTTATTGTGAACCAGCCTTAACTATCTTCTCTCCTGGAATGCAATTATTCTTGTTCCAGTTGCTATGAATATTGAAATGTTAACCGTGCACTTTGTGAAAGCATCTCTGTTTCAGCGGCACAAAATGAAGGCCATTCTGACCGGCGACCGTTACAGTTTCCCCTTTTCAATTGTTATCTAATCATATTTTACATAAATGCAAAATTGTATGGATTATTGGCTGAATTTCAACTTCTGTGAAATATAAACTCTTTGTAATACAATCCGATACATAATGTTCATTTGTTCATATAATTTCCGCATTGAGATATCATCGCGCCGAGCCTTCCATTGACTCCAGCTAACAGCTAATTTACTCAGTGTTTGTTAATGTTATGTTTATTCGCATTTATATCCGTACTATTTTGACCCTCTTGTCTGGAGCAGATGCGTTGCATTGTCGTAATCAGCAATTAAACGTGCAAAGGATTGCCCATTAAAACTTTCAGAGTAATATTTTTTATTTCAGCACTAGGGGTCAAATTCAAATCTATATGCAGACGGAGTTTGTGAAGGAGTCTTCATTTATTTGGACTAATGTGGAAACAACAACAACAACAATTTATTTATTTATTTATTTATTTATTTATTTATAATATTAATGTGAGAAACAACAGCACAAGGCCAATTACAGTTTAGCACAGGATACAAACAAAACAACAAATGATGATGAGAATGAATGATAGAAATGGCAGTGAGATGAAAAACAATCAATATAATAGGCTACATTAATCAATTGATCAAATGCAACAAAATAAATAGCACAAATAATAATTATTAAAACTAGTTCAGTGATATAATTAAAAATAATGGCAATTGAATAGAGTGAATTACAAATGTATTAATGAAATCAAATAAATGAAGACTGGAATAATATGAGTAATATTGTAAAGATATGAATTGGCAAGAACAGTATAATACATATCTTGACAATGGCATAAATAAATAAAACTGACATAAAAACTCAAAAGATATATTACACATTAAATGGATCCAAGTTCAATCCATGCAAATTAGCATATTTAATACATCTGCAGACCGGAGACAGAGATTTAGAATTCCTATTATAAAACAATTTATGAAATCTTAAACCCTTAGCAGGAATATGAAGACTGATATTGCTTAGGAAAGATTCACAATCAATATCACCCTTAATGACTTTACAAAAAAATAAATAATCAAGATCCTGACGTCTGGTAAACAAACTACCGCAATTAAAATATTTGCAATTAGTCTCATAGTTATAATCGGAATTTGGTAAAAATCTATAAGAACACAAGGAAATAAATTTTCTTTGAATATTCTCCAATTTAGCCGAGTCAGTGAAAGTAATGGAGTTCCATACAACAGATGCATATTCAAGCTTGGATCTAACCAATGTATAGTATAAAATTAATAAACACATCTATATATATATATATATATATATATATATATAATTTGAACTGGTAATGGAAATTACGGGAAAACGGCTGAACGGTTTTTAATAAATGGCCCCTCATTTTGAAGCTTGGAACCCAAAGTTTTTCGGAAAAGTAGTGGTTTTCAGTGAAATGTCAATTTTCCTACATAAATTTCCTATTTTCCAAAATCCATCTGTTGTCAGTTTTGAGAACTAATTGTATCGAATCACGGCCGACTTGATTGAATTTCAGAACAAAACACACACTACAATAAACAATAGGCTATTACACGCAGGCCATGACCTCCAGGATTGCCGACATATTTAGAGCTCAATTCGTTATTAAAAACTGATGGTAGTTTTTTTTCCTTATTCAAATTTATTTCCAATACTTTTCGATTGCAGCGATATTTTTTTACTTAATTAACTTATTATTCCCAGAACATGAATTTTACCAGCAATACAAAAGTATTTGGAATAAATTTGAATAAGAAACAAAAAAAAAAAAAGTTCCTTCCCAGGCAGGATTCTAACCACGAAAGTCTTAGGGTGCTATTCATATACATTTCGCTAGCCCGCGCTACGAGCGTCCTAAACAGGATTCATATCATATCATATCATATCATATCATATCATATCATATCATATCATATCATATCATATCATATATCATATCATATCATATATCATATCACTGATACTGGTTTATGAATACGAAAAACGTTAGTTCGCTGATCATCCACCGAAAGCCCGCGCTAAGAATGTCTATGAATACAGCCCTTAGTTACCAGTCTATCGTGCTCTGGAGTGAACAAGGCTCTGAAATCGGCTACAAGAGTCGGTCCGGTTTTTTTTGCCACTACTGTACTTAAATTCAGAGTAAATTTGCCTCAACTTCGAAGTCTAATTATCACAGATTTATTCCTTTTAGCTATGTGCGCCTTTAAAGGCAGCAAGATGCAGTTGTGCAATAATTATACAATTCACTTTGAAACTTCGAAACAACGTTCAAGCTTGAATAGTAGCGTTCAGTTTGAAAAAGAAATGCTCTTGGGATGGAGAGAAATGTTTACCCAAGGGATTTCCACAATTAGAAGGGTAATACAAAGACATCAGCTTTCACTTTTATGACAGCCAAGTCAATTAATGCTAGAGTACTACAGAACCAGTGCTCGTTATACACTTATTCCTTCGCCAACAATTTTCTTCCTTTTTACATTACAAATTACGTTGTGTTGAACGACATAGCCGAGTTTTCATAGAAATGAAGTTGACTGTAATTATGATAATCTCCGACGACATTCGTGGGATAGGCGATTAATTTCATTACAGTCCTCCATTTTAACCAACTGAACTCTGCAGGTGTATTTAAAAATAGGATATACACCAGGCATGTCAAATGATGCCCACAGGAGCAAGCGTGCGCTTTAGAGCCCAGGAGAGCCTGAGCGCTTTACACCGGAAAGAAAAGAGACAGACGAAAGAGGTGGTATATGCCGCTTGGTCGAGCTATATTCAGGGATGGCCAGCACTGATTCAAAAATAAAGGGAAGAGAACTTTTTATAAAACTGTATCCATGTTTGTTTTTAGATTTGCCTGAGAAGTATAAGTGCATTATAAGAATGAAAGTTTTAATTTTAATGCTCATTTTTCACAAGTTTGAATTTTTTTATTCAAAAGAAATATTTTCTGAACTTTTCGTATAGAAAAGTGAAATTTTCAGGTGTAGGCCTATTTATTTAGTAGCCTTACAGAATGTTTTCGTAAATCTAATATATCGGAAGTACGTATTACTGAAGATAGTGTATTGAAAATTTTGAAAATATTCCCATGGAAATTGTTTGTAAGGAAATGAATTAACAAAGCAACTACTGTTACATCATAAGCAAAATATACGTGCCCATGTGTTGTAAAAATGTCCGCTCTATAGCTACAGCAGATTTCGAGAAAATAATTTCATATTCTGATGATGGGAAGTTGCTCACAAATATCACCTTAAAAGCATAATGCGATAAGTGTTTTGTTATGTAATATTAGTTACACTTAAAACAGATACAGTACCTAGGTAAATTTGTTTTGTACTGTAATATTGTTTTGATTAGTTTATTGATTACTTTTGTAGGGCTAAAATACCATCAATATCAGTTCCAACTTATCATATCATACTCACTCTCTTTCTTTGGAATATCACTTTCTTTATGAATGATGTGTTTCATCCACTTAATACAGTATGATATTATACTACAATGGAATTTAAGTGAAAATTCCTTCTTAACTCTCTATTATGTTATTAAGATTTAAAACACAAGTGCAATATTAAGAAATCAGTGTTAGTACCTTTGTTTACAGACAATATAGATAATATTAAACAGAAAGAAGCTATATAAAAATAAGGACATAAAATTTAACGTTCCGTTTGAAGTTTGTGCACCACTGTTTTCTTAATCCAAGAGGCTGCTTATTCATATACACAACCCTTCCTCTTTCCATACTTAGCGCTTGCTGCCCGCGCACGACGTCAAGGTCAGAAAAATGCGCTTGCTTTGACATCACTGATATACACTATCTCTTTTCTCGAACATACAGTAGACATTACCTAATATGACATTGGATAATTCGAATTATTGAGGAATTCAAATGAAAGCTTGTTTCCTACAAATTTCTATTGAATCGTTGTTAAAAATGTATATTTAATTCGAACTTTCGAAGCTTAGACTACATTTGCGTAATTCGATGCCAGAACTGCATTGGTTTCAACGAAAGCAGTGTAAGTCATCCCAAAAGAATTCTAGAGAAAGTTCAACAGATGTTCGTGTAAACCCAGTTATTAATGGAGCCTATTCCTAAAATTCAAATTCCGTTTTAAGCTTCACAATGATCGACATAAAGTGTTACATGGTTCAATAAGTAATGGATCACATTTTTTTCAGCCTTTCATTGAATTGAAACAGAATTTCATATTAGACAGCATTTTGGAACTTTCCTGAGTATCTCGATGTATTTTCATAATTTTTATTTAGGCTGCAGTTCAGTTTCCAAAATTTCGACTGCGCATGTAGTACACTCAGAGTAGAGGTCACTGATTGGATTTATTTTGCGTAGAACAGCCGTGACGAAAATGTGACTCGCGAGCACATTTTGGCTCGCGATGATAGCTATGTATTTCTCTTACTTCCTACCTCCCACAACCCCCACCCTCTCACTGACTGGAGTCAAACTCCGTTCCATTTGTATTTGTCTCTGACTTGCAAGTGGTGTATCGTCGCAATGTCTCTCTCGAAACCATGTACCTCTACGAAAACGAAAGTTTCAAGTAGGATGGGAAGACGCATTTGTTTTGGTACCAATATGATGAGAATATTGAATGTATGATTTGTTCACAAGTATTACGAGGAAAAGGTTTTATAACATCAAACATATACTACCAGTTATTGATGAAAATTTAAAAGGTTAAATATTACTTACATACTTACTGGCTTTTAAGGAACCAGGAGGTTCATTGCCGCCCTCACATAAGCCCGCCATTGGTCCCTATCCTGAGCAAGATTAATCCAGTTTCTATCATCATACCCCACCTCCCTCAAATCCATTTTAATATTATTTTCCCATCTACGTCTCGGCCTCCCCAAAGGTCTTTTCCCCTCCGGCCTCCCAACTAACACACTATATGCATTTCTGGATTCGCCCATACGTGCTACATGCCCTGCCCATCTCAAACATCTGGATTTAATGTTCCTAATTACGTCAGGTGAAGGATATAATGCGTGCAGCTCTGCGTTGTGTAACTTTCTCCATTCTCCTGTAACTTCATCTCTTTTAGCCCCAAATATTTTCCTAAGAAACTTATTCTCAAAAACTCTCAATCTCTGTTCCTCTCTCAAAGTGAGAGTCCAAGTTTCACAACCATACAGAACAACCGGTAATATAACTGTTTTATAAATTCTAACTTTCAGATTTTTTGACAGCAGACTGAATGACAAAAGCTTTTCAACCGAATAATAACAGGCATTTCCCATATTTATTCTGCGTTTAATTTCCTCCCGAGTGTCATTTATATTTGTTACTGTTGCTCCAAGATATTTGAATTTTTCCACCTCTTCGAAGGATAAATCTCCAATTTTATAGTTCCATTTCGTACAATATTCTGATCACGAGACATAATCATATACTTAGTCATTTCGGGATTTACTACCAACCCTATCTCTTTACTTGCTTCAAGTAGAATTTCCGCGTTTTCCCTAATCGTTTGTGGATTTTCTCCTAACATATTCAAGTCATCCGCATAACAAGAAGCTGATGTAACCCGTTGAATTCTAAACCCTCTGTGTTATCCTGAACTTTCCTAAAGGCATATTCTAGAGCGAAGTTAAAAAGTAAAGGTGATAGTGCATCTCCCTGCTTTAGCCCGCAGTGAATTGGAAAAGCATCAGATAGAAACTGGCCTATACGTTCTCTGCTGTAAGTTTCACTAAGACACATCTTAATTAACCGAACTAGTTTCTTGGGAATACCAAATTCAATAAGAATATTATATAAAACTTCTCTCTTAACCGAGTCATATGCCTTTTTGAAATCTATGAATAACTGATGTACTGTACCCTTATACTCCCATTTTTTCTCCAATATCTGATTATTATTATTAGTATTATTATTATTATCATTATTATTATTATTATCATCATCTCTTTACGTCGATCTTTTTTCAGCAGATGAACGAAGGTAACTCAGACGGTCTGACCACTCAGTCACCGCAGTGATAAAATGAGAGTTAAGTTCTGATATGTGTTAAGGTACAGTCTGTCTAAAATTACTAATAATTATTGTACCAGCGCCATTCTGAAATTCAAATCATGGAGTAGATATCACGACCACCTGCATGAGCCGCCAGAGCGCACCGTGGCAATGAACTGCTTTTGCAGCGAAACTACAAACAACTTGTAACTGCTGCGGCTGGCTCCGTCTGCCTTTCTCTCTTTCAAGGTTTTTTAGCACTTTGTGAGCACGAGTTGCCCATCCATGATAATGATGATCAAAATTTCCAGGATAAGCTAAGTGTTGTCGGAAAAATTCACCATTAAAATGGGACACACTCACGGACAGGAGAACGCGAATTCGATTATGCGCACTGTTCAAAACATACAGAGGTGAGCCTGCCTGGAGAGAAATAAAAAATAGGTTGCAGCCGCCAAATACTCAAGGAACGGCCACTCATATAAATTGAGGTAAAGAAGACAGAGGACGGACACTGGAAAATTTTCTTTTCTCAATCGTACTATCAGGGACTGGAATGCTTTACCTGCAGATTTACTACAGTCTTTACCAACAACCAAAAATGTAATAAATATAGGCTTAAGGACTTTACTAATAGATGGTAATTATACACAGTATTTAAAGGGTGTACATGATATTTTGTTATTGAAGTGTTGTATCAGTGAAGAATTATGTTGTGTCAGTGAAGTGTGTTGAGTAAGTGAAACGTGTTCCTGTCAGTGAAGCTTTATTGTTTATAGCGGCAGTGCAAAGTGTTTGAACAGTGAAATGTTTTTGAAGTGTTAGTGAAATCAGGATAGAATCAGTGAAATGTGTCGTAGTTCCAAGTACAGTGAGTGAGTTGACAGCGAAATGAGTGTAATGTGGAAAGGTACTTGTGCAGATATGAACATATCATACTCGTGGGTTTTAGTTCGAACTTAGGTTTAAGATACAAATTAGATTTATTTTAAATGTTATTTTAAGTGATCGTGCTTCATTTAATTTAGGATGTTCCCCGTTATTATTATTATTATTATTATTATTATTATTATTATTATTATTACTATTATTATTATTGTTAGAATTAATTATTAGTATTATTATTCATTGTATTTTTAATTAATAATTTTATTATTGTCATTATTGAGTGTAATTAGTTAACACTGTTACCGGGTATATACCCATTGCATTGTGAATAAATACATACATACATACATACATACATACATACATACATACATACAAAAACTGCAAAAAAACTTTAGAAGAGGAATTCGGCCTCAGGGATTAAAGACTTACTACATAAGGGATGAGACGTTATTAGCTCCCAATCACGGTAGAAGAGCTCGACCTTGATCACGGGCATATAGAGCATTCACTGTAACGTAGACACAGGGATGTACATGCACATGCAGCGAATAAAGGCAGAAATTTTTACAATAACTTGCGTTACTAAATTTCTGGCTATGTAATAGGGCTAGTTACTCAGTTATTTAATATATATGTACATATATAAACAAATTGCAAAAGGAAGGGTTTTTAGGAACAAAAAGAGAAATAGGAAAAGTTAATTGTATGTAAAACATTTTATTGTTAAAAGCAATTATTTATTATGTAAATACTTCACTTCATTGGTTAGGAGAAACTAATAGGGTCTACCTGCTCGACGTGTGTGATCTTTAAGTACTTTTGAGTATTTGTTGAAAAAATAATGACAATATTGATTGAAATAGAGTATATTGCTTGTGTGCTTGTGAAAATGTAGTCCTTACTCTCCAGTCGTGATTATGTAATGAGTTTTCTTAGAGTGATTTGTGAGATGCACGTAACACAAAAAAACAAATTGATTAAATTAAGATATTGAGAGCCATCGTAGTTTTTGGGGTCAATCATTTAAGGGGATGCGTATGACTTTTAAAACTTCCACAATTTCGGCCAAAATTTGTGAAATTTAAACTATATAAACAGATCTATAATAATATTATCTCTACAACATTTTGTGCAATTAGGTCTAATAGTTTTGAAATTATATTTTAAGTGTATTTTATATTGACGTTACTAAAAAAGCTCCTTGTATCAAAGTTTTCAAAATGTTTATTTCATATTTGATAAAAATCTTGAAAATAGTTATTGGAATAAAAGTGAATTAGCATTTTGAGTTTAGTAATAGCATAAGTTCAAGTGCAATCAAAGATAAAATATTATTCTAAATTAAAGAAACACGTAGTCTAATAAAAGTAAATATCCAGAAACAAGCAACAAATAAAACATCAATAATACATTTAAAATAAAGAAATAAAAGGAATCTAGATACTATCTGCTAACACAAATTTAAATTAATTTACCTTCAATGTCAATTCCGAAATGAATTTATTTCTCTCTTCTCCTGAATGTCTATACAGTATTTTTTCATGTTGCGTCTCGTGATGCCGTTTTATGTTGCTTTTTTTTTTTTTTTTTTTTTTTTTTTGCAAATGATATTTCTTTACACAACAAACACTGGACTTCATCACCATGTTCGAAGCATAAATATTGTATCTTCCTCTCTTCCTTGAAAGCCTGATGCTTCCTTGAAGTCATGATGCGCTGTGTTCTAAGATCTGTACATACTTTAGCAATGTTTACAGGTAAAAGAGCTCCGCGCGCGCGCAGCGGGCATAAAATAGCTCTCGCCCGCAAATATTAGTCACCATCGCAAGACTGGACTACATCCAGCACGCTATTTCACGGTGAAGTTTTTCCGTATATAGGCAGAGGTGGGATTGATGTGATAGTACAAGAATGAAACGTAATTGGCGGAATTCGCAATGTAGAATGGGAGGTAGGTGTTTGTTTCCCATCAGGTGACGGGCGTTGCGTAGGCCTGTCACTACGATATGACGCATCCTCAGGTTGCGGTTACAAGATACGAGATGTTGAACAAGCTGTCGCGGACAGGCTAGCGACTGGGGATGCTCCTCCAACTTGCTTGGTGGCACATCAATATTCGAGACTTCCAAATAATTAACTAAGAAATCCAATAATTAACAGCAGATATTGGTTTCACTCGGTTCTTCAGGTAAATTAGTACTTGTACAATCTATAACATTTGTATTAAATCGATCACATTTCAACCAGAAACGTCTTCACAAATGTACGATTCTACCTCATTCAGTTTTTCCTTCAAGTATTCTCTCTTTTTATTCCTAAGCGTACGATTTGCTTCCAGTCTTATATTGAAATAATTATCTCTATTCACCTCAACTGGATCCTGTAAGAATTTCAATTTTGCCTGTTTCCTTCTTTCTACTACCATGCAACAATCTTTATCAAATCACGGTTTCTTTTTCTTAGTTTCATAATAATCTATGCTCTGTTCAGCTGCAATTTTGATATTATCTCGGATATTTTCCCCACATGCTATTCACATGTAACTCTTCCTCAACATCGTCGGAACTTGCTAATACGGCAAACCTATTTGAAATTTCGACCTGATAATGTTGGTTAGTTTCCTCGTCCTTTAATTTCGGAATATTGAAAGTCCAGGATAAGAGAGAGGGTTTGGAATTGAACGGGTTACATCAGCTGCTTGTCTATGCGGATGACGTGAATATGTTAGGAGAAAATCCACAAAGAAATCCTTCACCCTATTTTGCTAAGTTAAATTTCAACGTGAGAAAAAAAAATACTAAGAACCTTTCCCTGAAGCTATCGGAAGCAGGGTTAATTTACATAGTGAAAATTTAAGAACACAGAATAAATATGGGAAATGCTTGTTATTATTCGGTTGAGAAGCTTTTGTCATCTAGTCTGCTGTCAAAAAATCTGAAAGTTAGAATTTATAAAACAGTTATATTACTGGTTGTTCTGTATGGTTGTGAAACTTGGAATCTCACTTTGAGAGAGGAACAGAGATTAAGGGTGTTTGAGAAAAAGGTTCTTAGGAAAATATTTGGGCCTGAGAGGGATGAAGTTACAGGAGAATGGAGATAGTTACATAACGCAGAACTGCACGCATTGCATTCTTCACCTGACATAATTAGAAAAATTAAATCCAGACGTTTGAAATGGGCAGGGCATGTAGCACGTATGGGCGAATCCAGAAATGCATATAGTGTTAGTTGGGAGACCGGAGGGAAAAAGACCTTTGGGGAGGCCGAGACGTAGATGGGAGGATAATATTAAAATGGATTTGAGGGAGTTGGGATATGATGGTAGGGACTGGTTTAATCTTGCTCAGGATAGGGACCGATGGCGGGCTTATGTGAGGGCGGCAATAAACCTCCGGGTTCCTTAAGAGCCATTTGTAAGTAAGTGCAAATTTAAGACATGAAATCCCCACATTTACTTTTCTTTTAAAGAAAGGTGTATTGGATTTTTATCGCCATTAAATCTATTCCTTATTGCCAGATTCGAACCGAGTACTTCTGAGCCAGTGACACATTTAGTAACCACTGAAAGCACGTACAAAGGATTTCGCTCCCCACATCTGTTGCTGCATCATGAAAATATTACTTTGTGACTGAAGAAAACCGGGTGATGCTTGAGTGCTTGAGTGGGGTGGATAGTAACGGACGTATCGTTAGATATAACTGCAGTGAATGACCCCAGCAATCTGGACTCAGTGACCAGCATTCAGAAAAATAGTGTGTTTAAAATTACGTTACCCTACGGCCACCTGGCACGTAAGCAATTTGTAACATCCGGTCCTGCTTTCAGAGTCTACAATTATTGAAAACTAACTAAAAATGTGTGCACCAGAACTCCATAGTCACATAACAGAACGTTAAAAAGAACTATATATGGGCTATTCCATCTCAAATTGACCGAAATATAGAGAAAATTGACGTTACAATTTCTAAATACAATGAAACTTTTTCTGTCCGTAGACAACTGTGATACAATGCTTTGTGCACAGTTTGAAACATCAAAACTTCATAATGTTTAAACTAAAAATATTTAAATTTATCGTATTTTTTCATAAAATTAGCAACTTTAAACTGTTGTGGCTCCAAAACCTTTTCACCCAGTGATCAAAATCATGGTTTAATTTGATACTGAAAAGTTAAAGTTTATATTGACATATAAACAGTTTTTCTTACTTTTATGGAAATGGCGAAATTCAGATTTTTCTTCATTAAGACGCCTTTGCCCACGAAAAAACATTTTTTTAAATACATGGTTAGATTCCGCTTTGAAGGTACAAATAAACGCATTTTTTTACTGGTGCAACGTTGATTAGAAAGTATTGAAAATATCAAATAAAGAAAATAAATAGTACGCGCGTGAGCTAACCAGCTGACTGTGAGGCGGGAGCTAGCCGAGGGATGCAAGCCCAGGAGACAAACACGTGATGTTTCGTCTTGTAGTGCATAGCTGGGCTAGCTTTATCTCAAGTTTTCATAAACACAGGAGTAAAATGACTCCCAACGCTCGCTTATCTTCAGCTCTCGGCCAGTGCGTGAGATACTCAGCCGTTCAAGTCCAGGCGTGTAAAATAATTTATTTAATACCCTCGAAACTTACTGTATAGCCGAGCCACTAAGCAAACAATGCCGAAGTCCCTCTTAATAACGCAAGGTTTTTCTCAATATTTTTTTACATTTTTACAAATTAGCAAAAAGCCTAAAAGTAAGTAAAATCAGATTATCTCTCTCTGTATAAAATAAAAATAAGGATTACTTCTTATCATAACCTACTAAATGTCAGGTTCAAAATGAGCTCTCGTTCAATGGTCTGCAGTAAATTGTTCCAGTTTTCTGAGCGCTGAAAGAGGCTTGTTTTTCTAAAATACGCTAAATTTGTCGCTCAACAATACGAAAACCGTTTGACTTTCGATAGTATATTTTTGAAAATGCACTGTCCTCAGCACCTGGTATAAATAGTGAGAAAATTAGGGTATAAAAAATGCGAGGTTTTTTACTGATCGATTTCATATGGAATAGCCCATACGCAAAAATTCACTTCTAATCATTTCCTATTTAACAGAAGTGCGTTGTCATCAACTCCTTTCACTAGTGGTCCAAACACGAAGCGTAGCTAATAATTTTAACAATTTAAAATTTCATACACGTAGAGCATTGTAAAATTATATCGGAACAGTAGACTCGAAAGCAATCACTGGGCATGAACAAAGAAATGCAGCGGTATGTTCCAGTGGGTATCAAACAGATTACAGAAACTCTTCCCACGCTCGTTGCATGCTTTCAATTTTATTATTATCTACAGCAGCGGTGGCGAAAATGTAATCGTGCGCCGAGCCACTGTGTAACCTGCAACGTGCATAGCACCTATGGAGGGAGGCGGACACCCGAAGGGGAAGTGAAGCAACTGTCTGACTTATTAACGGATTTTCATTTTCCTTACGTCAAGCACTTAAATATAATTTTATACAGTACAAGGCTACAAAATAATGTTTAGTACGTGTAACAAAGAAAGAAATTAACAATATCACAACCTAAAATTAACTGTCTTCAGAATGTCTCTGCGACAAAGCTTCAAAATCAGGAATTATGTCACTTACTGACAGTCATAGTTGATCACGAAGGTATTTGTCTATCAGTCGTGCTCTAAATTTGGTTTTTACTGTTTTAATTGATGAAAATAATTTTTCACAAACGTAAGTTGTAGCGAACATGGCTTCGACAGAGCAAGCGAAAAAACTAAGTTTCGGATATTTATTTTTTGGCAAAGATTTGAAAGTTTAACATTTGTCAATTCCTTACATCTAGCTTTCATTTGACATCACATGGTAAATCAGTGAGTTCAAATTGAAGAGCTAACCGCATTATTCGTACATCTGCTGAAAATGTGTCGACGTACAGAGATGATGATGATGATGATGATGATCATGATGATGATAACAACAATAACACTTAACCTTTTAATGTTTCATCAGTAACGTGTAGTATAATGCCGTTTTATGTTATACAACCGTTTTCCTCGTAATTCTTGTGAACAAATCATACATTTAATATTCTCATCATATTGACAGCAAAATAATGCGTCCTCCCATCCTACTTGGAACTTTCGTACATGGTTTCGAGAGAGACATATGCCACTCGTAGGTCAGAGACAAATACAAATGGAACGGAGTTTGACTCCAGTGAGTGAGAGGGTGGGGGTTGGCGGAGGTTAGTAGCAAGCGAAATGCACAGCTGTCACTGCGAGTCACAATGTCTCGCTAGTCACGTTCTCGCCACGGCTGATCTACAGGGATAAAGTCTGGAGTTCTTTTAATTAGCCGAACTTTATGTACAGATGGAAATAATGTAACTGCAGATTTTAATAGCTTATTCTTGGATAGAGTACAACAAAAAAGTTCTATATTAGTCCCTAATCAATATTTTTTTTCACAAAAAAGAAGATAAATTCCCTCTAAATATTAACACTGTTTTACTAGCTAAGTTCAATCCGCATGATTATGATTTTTACTCTTATCATTAGAGCATCGCTGAGCAAAGGATGATTCGTCAACCGCTGTTATTTCTGACCTTCAAGCGGTGTAGATATACTGTCCACAGAGCATACCTCCTTCCCTTGGTACCAGTACTCTCAGTTTACGTGTGTACAAGCAAGCGGCAGCAGCGGTGGAGCAATGGCTGTGTCTAAACTTTCCATTTCCAAGAAACGAAGATTTCTGGTGGAATGGGAGGAATGTTCTTACACCGCTAACAATCTGCGAGGAAAATACTTACTTCAGCTGGTGTCAGTGATCTAGAATTAGATCGTAATTCATCATAAAACGTTTAATTCAAATGCGTTGCAAATATAAGTAAAGAATATATGAACATTTCAAATTTATATCTTTTATCAATGAGGAGTATCAAAATGAAAAGAAAGTCAATATTATAATTATCTCTTGTAAAACCATGTAGAGAATTTGAAGATGTCACTGGTATATGGCAATAACCTGGCAAGTATGACGCTTATGGGACAGCAAGTTAAAATATATGTAACTGGGTGACACTTTTAATGGATGTCTGCATATGTTTTGATAAACTTCTAAAGCATGACTTACAAAAGGGAGTCGACATGGAACACAGAAATACCTCACTTGTAGAATGTAAAAGAAAATATCTCTATAATACTTCTAAGTTGTGATATTATATACATTACAGTCAGGCATGTTAAACATGTAATTCTCTTCATTAAAAGATGTTTCAAGCTTAAAACTTTTGCTCTTTGTATCCCTTAAGAGATAAAATGTAGAGGAAATCCGTTTAAAAACAAGAACACAAACCTGTGTCTGAAACACACACAAACACACACTAACACACACACGCAGCAACAGCTACCATGAATTACTCAAAATAGTCGTAGATACTAGTATTTAAACACAAGGAATTCACATATGAAGAGTTCGGAGCCATAGTGGGCCAAGCGCCATTTATTAAAAACGGAAAAAAAAACAAGAGTTAAAATTATGTGCATACCATAGTTTAATGAAGATTGACATATCATATAGTTTTGGTGTGCATGTGTTTCACTAAAGGATGGTATTCACTTAATTTTAACCCTTGTTTTCTCTGTTTTTAATATATGGCACTTGGCCCACTATGGCTCTGAATACCACAGTTTAATGAATATTGACATATAATTTAGTTTGAATGTGAATACTTCATATTACTTGCTGTATATTTCATTAAATGACGGTATTCACTTAATGTTAATCCTTGTTTTCTCGGTTTTTAATATATGGCGCTTGGCCCACTATGGCTCTGAATATCATAGTTTAATGAAGATTGACATATCATACAGTTTTATGTGTATACTATTTGTTACTTTCTACGTGTTTCATTAAATGATGGTATTCACTTAATTTTAACCCTTGTTTTCTCCGTTTTTAATATATGGCACTTGGCCCACTATGGCTCTGAATACCATAGTTTTATGAACATTGACATATCATTTAGTTGTATTGTGGATACTTCATATTGCTGTATGTTTCAGTAAATGATGGTATTCACTTAATTTTGATCCTTGTTTTCTCGGTTTTTAATATATGGCGCTTGGCCTACTATGGTTCTGAATACCATAGTTTTATGAAGATTGACGTATCATTTAGTTAATGTGGATACTTCGTATTGCTGTATGTTTCATTAAATGATGGTATTCACTTAATTTTAATCCTTGTTTTCTCGGTTTTTAATGTATGGTGCTTGGCCCACTATGGCTCTGAATACCATAGTTTTATGAAGATTGACATATCATTTAGTTCAAATGTGGATACTTCATATTGCTATATGTTTCATTAAATGATGGTATTCACTTAATTTTGATCCTTGTTTTCTCGGTTTTCAATATATGGCGCTTGGCCTACTATGGTTCTGAATACCATAGTTTTATGAAGATTGACGTATCATTTAGTTAATGTGGATACTTCATATTGCTGTATGTTTCATTAAATGATGGTATTCACTTTTTAATCCTTGTTTTCTCGGTTTTTAATATATGGCGCTTGGCCCCTATGGCTCTGAATACCACAGTTTAGTGAAGATTAGCATAGCATACAGTTTTGATGTGCATACTTTATATTACTTTCTGCGTATTTAATTAAATTATGGTATTCATTTAATTTTAACCCTTCTTTTCTCCGTTTTTAATATATGGCACTTGGCCCACTATGGCTCTGAATACCACAGTTTAATCAAGATTGACATATAATTTAGTTTGAATGTGGATACTTCATATTACTTGCTGTATATTTCATTAAATGACGATATTCACTTAATGTTAATCCTTATTTTCTCGGTTTTTTATATATGGCACTTGGCCCACTATGGCTCTGAATACCATAGTTTAATGAAGATTAGCATAGCATACAGTTTTGATGTGCATACTTTATATTACTTTCTGCGTATTTAATTAAATTATGGTATTCATTTCATTTTAACCCTTCTTTTCTCCGTTTTTAATATATGGCACTTGGCCCACTATGGCTCTGAATACCACAGTTTAATCAAGATTGACATATAATTTAGTTTGAATGTGGATACTTCATATTACTTGCTGTATATTTCATTAAATGACGATATTCACTTAATGTTAATCCTTATTTTCTCGGTTTTTTATATATGGCGCTTGGCCCACTATGGCTCTGAATACCATAGTTTAATGAAGATTGACATCATACAGTTTTGATGTGCATACTTTATATTAATTTCTACGTGTTTCATTAAATGATGGTATTCACTTAATTTTAACCCTTGTTTTCTCCGTTTTTAATATATGGCACTTGGCCCACTATGGCTCTGAATACCAAAGTTTAATGAAGATTGACATATCATTTAGTTTGAGTGTGAATACTTCATATTACTTGCTGTATGTTTAATTAAATGATGATATTCATTTAATTTTAATCCTTGTTTTCTCGGTTTTTAATGTATGATGCTTGGCCCATTATGGCTCTGAATACCACAGTTTAATGAAGATTGATATATATATATATATATATATATATATATATATATATATATATTTAGTTTTAATGTGGATACTTCATATTACTTGCTGTATGTTTAATTAAATGACGGTATTCACTTAATCTTAATCCTTGTTTTCTCGGTTTTTAATATATGGCGCTTGGCCCACTATGGCTCTGTATATGATAGTTTAATGAAGATTGACATAGCATTTAGTTTTAATGTGGATATTTCATATTACTTGCTGAATGTTTAATTAAATGACGATATTCTCTTAATCTTAATCTTTGTTTTCTCCGTATTTAATATATGGTACTTGGCCCACTATGGCTCTGAGTACCACAGTTTAATGAAGATTTACATGTCATTTAGTTTGAATGTGGATACTTCATATTACTTGCTGTATGTTTAATTAAATGACTGTAGTCACTTAATCTTAATCCTTGTTTTCTCGGTTTTTAATATATGGCGCTTGGCCCACTATGGCTCTGAATTCCATATTTCAATGAAGATTGACATGTCATTTAGTTTTAATGTGGATACTTCATATTACTTGCTGTATGTTTAATTAAGTGATGGTATTTACTTAATTTTAATCTTTGCTTTCTCCGATTTTAATATATGGCGCTTGGCCCCACTATGGTTTTGACCCTTCATATGCAATATTTTTTAAGTTTGTGTTATATATTGGTAAAAATGTGTCAAAAAGATACAGAAGTAACAATTGCTCTTATGTGTTCTGTTCTGATTCAGTAACATAACAACATAAAACTTCAATCAGTCCTATTTCTTCGAGTTTTGTATTCCACCACTATTGGCAGAAGAATTGGTGCCAAATGACCTCGAGCTCTTGTCGGTCGCAGACAAATTGAAATTCTCTTTGTCATCTACTGGCGGAGAGAAATGATTGCTTCTAGTTAAGTTCCATGTCGATTCTCTCTGAGTGAGACAAGATTGTGCTCTCTCTGCGGTCAACACAAGACGTACGGGAAAGGCGAACGGAAGTGAAGAAAGAATCCAGAAAATAAATTAAATGGAATGGAGAGAGACAAAAACAGTAAATTATATTTGGAAAAGTAATATAAAAATAATTAGAGGAAAAAATATATAAGAACGAAGGAAAACATGACAGAAATTAAAGAACACAGAAAGGGAAAAATCAATAATGTTAAATGCAAGAATATGATAACTAATAAATATTAAATAAAAAAAAGGGAAACTGAAAGGGGGAGAAATGAAAGAGACATGTAGACGAGAACAAAGACCAGTGGCGAAGCTCTTAAAAGGTTAACCTACCCAAAAAATTTTAGTTATTGTACAGATCCAGAAACAAAATCTCGGTCACCTGAATTTTTCCAAGTTTCAGTTACAACCAGGCTTCGGCCTAGGCACACAGAGTAACCAGTATGAGGTTTAGAGTACACGGAGTATAAATTACTCATGACCCGTGTGAGATCCTGCAACAGCACGGGTGGGTCCGTAATGTGCATTGCAGCTTGGCTGCGGTACGTGTAACAGGCTTCGGCGTAGGGACACCTGATTCAAGGTTACAACTCACGTTAATACTTTAATGGTAGACATTTATTGTCTACACTAGGAATGTACTGTATATACTGCATCTGTACAGGGTGAAATATATGACGGACTGTTTACATGTTGAGACACGAAGTAACGGCGCGCTCCATCTCCCAGTCCACTCGACCAACACAACACTATCGTCGGTGCGTTTCTGTGCCCAGGACGGAAGCCTGGTTATAACATACTGCACATGCTCTGTGACTGCATTGACTGAGCATGCGCAATGTGTTATAACTAGAACTTGAAAAAATTCAGGAGGCCCCAATTTTTTTCTGAGTCTGTACCTAGTAACAGTATAAGTTCGTAATGAGGATGTATCTTAACACTTGGTTTCAATCCGATTGTTAGATTGTATAAATTCGCTATTGGTAGTCATTCGCGGCATTCGCAAACTTGTTCCATGGCCGGGGAGGGGATGGGATATCGATTCACTAATGTAGCTCTGCAGGAAATATGACTGGACTTGAAACGTATATAATACGTCGCGCTATTTTGGTCTTCTGTGAATGCGCTGCAGTGTTGAGCGTTAGTTTAACAAAAATAAATGCAGAGATAGAGGCAGAAGAGAAGAGAGAGTGGGAGAGAAGAGAACAGAGAGTGAGACAAGAGAAGAGAGAGGCAGAAGTGAACAAAGAGAAAGACGGAAGGGGACAAAGTGTGACAGAAGGGGACAAAGTGTGACAGAAGGGGACAAAGAGTGACAGAAGGGGACAAAGAGTGACAGAAGGGGACAAAGAGTGACAGAAGGGGACAAAGAGTGGCAGAAGGGGGCAAAGAGTGACAGAAGGGGACAAAGAGTGACAGAAGGGAACAAAGAGTGGCAGAAGGGAACAAAGAGTGGCAGAAGGGAACAAAGAGTGGCAGAAGGGAACAAAGAGTGGCAGAAGGGAACAAAGAGTGACAGAAGGGAACAAAGAATGACAGAAGGGAACAAAGAGTGACAGAATCTTTTTGAGATGTACCTATGTACAATATCGTGCAATGTTGAGCGAACTTTCTCTTAGCACAAGCATACTTTTAGTGAAAACAAACGGAATTTCACTGTTTCACACTTAAAAATGCACATTGTTATATGTTGTAACGGACTACAGTTTGTATCAGAATAATGTACGTAACTCGATTGCAAATACTTGTGTGTAATTTGACTAACTCGTCGTTGTTGTAAATATGTTTAAGTAATATTGTAAAGATGTAACTAATCAAGGCATATGCTACGCGCATACATACTATATGACAGTGGTAACCTGTAGAAACGTTGCATTTTTGTTCCGCCGATCTATACCAGCAAACAGTCCCGTGCTGTAGCTGGACTGCTCGTATCAACTAGTAAACACAGGTATTCTATACACCAGTACCAGTGAACCTCGTAGCGAAGTGGGACAAAGTGTCGTCCCTAATAATTACTACATTTCGGCATGGTCGAGCATAAATATAGTTCTGATATTTGATGACTGATTCTGAACAGGGTATATGTAGAGATATTTAAAATGTGGTTTTGTCTTTAAAGTTTCCAGAGCTTTCGTTGGTTTTCCAAGGTATGAACATTATTCTAACGTGAACATAGCAAATATCAAGTTTAGATCCATGCTCACTAGTAGCGTCGGAAGAAACCCATCTCGTGCCGCTCATCAGTTATCGTGTTGGCACCCTGTATCATTTTGAGCAGCAGCCGACCACGAACGGAGGGCGAGGTAATTATTGAAATAATTTGCTCAAACATTCTACATATTTCATCAGTCTTGACAGCTCCGCTGGAAAAGTGACTGACAACGTACTAAAGCTCCCTCATTGGATCGATGAAAAGCAGGGGAAGGTTTTTCCTCCTTGTAAGGCTGTCCGAAATGCCTCTCGAGCCCGTCATCGCTTCCCTGTAATTGGTTTCGGAGGTACTTGCCTATGAGGAAGTGAGCAATGTTAAAAGGTAGAGTCATTCAGAATATTTATCCAATATCTATTAATTTTCCTCTTCCTATAAATTTATTTTGCCCTCCGTGATGTATGAAATTGCTAAATCTTTAGGTTTTGTGAATAAGACGCATAGTGTCCAAACACGCAAATCTAGTTGGACAAAATTAATAACTTCTCTGCATTCCAACGGATTACTACGAAACCTTGTACAGACCTTACAGGTAGTACATATTTTTTTGTGTACAAACTCTCATTACGTTTGTGTAAGAAGAACTATCCCTTTATAGGGGTGGGTTTAAACAAAATAACTTCTCTGCATTCCAACGGATTACTATGAAACTTTGTACAAACCTTATAGGTAGTACTTATTTTTTGTGTACAAACTCTCATTACGTTTGTGTAAGAAGAACTATCCCTTTATAGCGGTGGGTTTAAACAAAATAACTTCTCTGCATTCCAACGGATTACTATGAAACTTTGTACAAACCTTATAGGTAGTACTTATTTTTTGTGTACAAACTCTCATTACGTTTGTGTAAGAAGAACTATCCCTTTATAGGGGTGGTTTTTAACAAAATTAATAACTTCTCTGCATTCAAACAGATTACTATGAAACTTTGTACAGACCTTATAGGTAGTACATATTTTTTTGTGTACAAACTCTCATTACGTTTGTGTAAGAAGAACTATCCCTTTATAGCGGTGGGTTTAAACAAAATAACTTCTCTGCATTCCAACGGATTACTATGAAACTTTGTACAAACCTTATAGGTAGTACTTATTTTTTGTGTACAAACTCTCATTACGTTTGTGTAAGAAGAACTATCCCTTTATAGGGGTGGTTTTTAACAAAATTAATAACTTCTCTGCATTCAAACAGATTACTATGAAACTTTGTACAGACCTTATAGGTAGTACATATTTTTTTGTGTACAAACTCTCATTACCTTTGTGTAAGAAGAACTATCCCTTTATAGCGGTGGGTTTAAACAAAATAACTTCTCTGCATTCCAACGGATTACTATGAAACTTTGTACAAACCTTATAGGTAGTACTTATTTTTTGTGTACAAACTCTCATTACGTTTGTGTAAGAAGAACTATCCCTTTATAGGGGTGGTTTTTAACAAAATTAATAACTTCTCTGCATTCAAACAGATTACTATGAAACTTTGTACAGACCTTATAGGTAGTACATATTTTTTTGTGTACAAACTCATTACGTTTGTGTAAGAAGAACTATCTCTTTATAGGGGTGGGTTTTAACAAAATTAATAACTTCTCTGCATTGTAACAAATTATTATGAAACTTTGTACAGACCTTATAGGTAGTACATATTTTTTGTGTACAAACTCTCATTACGTTTGTGTAAGAAGTACTATCCCTTTATAGGGGTGGTTTTAAACAAAATTAATAACTTCTCTGCATTCTAACAGATTACTTGAAACTCTCATTACGTTTGTGTAAGATGAACTTTCCCTTTATAGGGATGGTTTTAAACAAAATTAATAACTTCTCTGCATTCCAAAGGATTACTATGAAACATTGTACAGACCTTATAGGTAGTACATGTTTTTGTGTACAAACTCTCATTACGTTTGTGTAAGAAGAAGTATCCCTTTATAGGGGTGATTTTAAACAAAATTAACAACTTCTCTATTTAACAGATTTTTATGAAACATTGTACGGAAGTTACATGTAGCTTATATTTTTTGTGTACAAACTATATTTACGGTTCCTTGAGAGTATCTACCACTTTAGAGGGAGTGCATTTGCACAAAATTAACTTCTCTCCTACATAACAGCTTTTTATTAAACTTTGTACAGAAATTATCCGGTAGCATAATTTGTGTGCAAACTCTGACTACCGGTACAGCGAATAGGGATTATAAATTATGGACACTTCGCGTCGGTACCTTTGATGTAGCCGGACTGACTTCAATGACCTTCAAGCCAGCTAGAGCGTGAGATTCTGCTTTCTCCCTAGAGTTGGCGCTGACATCACACCAGCTAGCAGTCGACACAGCGGAAATATAAAACACATAATTAATACATCTAGGTACATTATGTACTCAAATAAAATAAATTGGATCCATAAAATAATAAATCCGTCATTAACTGTAATGTCTAGACTCTAGAGTTCCTTTATAATGAGAGTTGAGACGTTGACCCCAACAACAATTAAAATATGTAATGATTTGATAGCACTGAAAATGGAAATACAAAACTCTTATGAGAAGTAAAACCATATACCTATATTATATACAAATATTAAACGAATTTGATACATAACTTTATAATGTACTATATTATTTTATAATATAATTTAATATATATGAAATATCAAAAATTATTATTACAACTGGTTCGTCACTGAGAAATAAGGAAAAGCTGATAATTTGAATTTATTTGAAGCAAAGCGTTACTGGATTATGCAATAAGGTAGGCGATGTTTGAATCCTGTGTCTCAACTCTTTTCTCAATTATTATCTTAGCCTATGCTCGCTTACGCTAACCTCTAGCGCTTGAAAGTAGAACTAAACGCTGGCGCACAGAGAAACAAAACACAGGAAAATTCGCTCAGTGTCCATTCTTTATAATCCCTATTCGCTGACCGGTACATCTGTATGCTACCTGTGGGCTAATTGTACGATATATTGACAAGTTACAGGGATATTATTGGATTACCAGTCAAGGGAGTAAATTCTGTCATTGCTCACAGTATGCAGGTGAGATCAATGCTTTGTAACTTGTGTAACAACAACTTCACCATTCTTTTCTTTCTTTCCCCCTTCTCCAAGCTAAGATTATTATGTACGATTTCCTTCCACACACATTTTCCCTTCTCAACTGTTGTCGCATGTAAGCGGTCAACCTTAGTAGGTACATCTGTACAACTCTTCAAGTCTTAGATTATCTTGAAAGTAATTAAGAACATTTTCTAACAGATGGAAGACTCGAAAACTCTCTGAAGGAATTGACTAATGAAATTCGAAAATTTTATAGTGCAAGAATCACAAAAAACATATAGGGTCGATTTCTAAAACGCGGTCTAGACCACGACCATGGCTTTAAACCGCGTCTGAATTTATAAAACGAGGTCTTTTTCATTTTTCTGAGCCATGGCTCGAAACCATGGTCTGAAACAGAGACCACGGCTGGGGTAGGTTTAAAACCACGACTTCATGTATACAAGATGGAGGAAGTAGATCAGCTGGATGATTATCAAAGGAAAATTTGTGTCTACTAGTATTAAATCTCCGGATTAGTGTGATGAGACACAGGAATAATTGTTTGTAACTATATAACGACGATAATTTCAGGCGAATATTTCTATTTCCGAAGGAATCAACGCAAAATTTAGCAAGAATGCTAAATAATAATAATCTGCAATGAAATGCAAGAATTGGCAGGTTGACGCCTTCTTGTTTGCTTTGAGGGAAGCAAGATATAATATTTTATATTAATTATAACTTTAGGTCTAAAAGACGATGTATCTTAATTCTTAGTCTTTACAATATGATATGGGTCTACAAGAATATGAAACAAACGTAATTTTGTCTTCTTATTTTAAGTTTTATGCTACTGGGGGTTTCCACGTAGTACTAGCCTATTACATGTGTGAAAATAGAACCAAAATACATTTTAGTTTCAATTGAAATTTTAATTCAGTTAATATTTAGGTTATTAATTCCTTAGAACCGGGTTTTCAGGTAGTTAATGTTGGTAGTAGTTATGAACAAATGATACACTACAACGTGAACGCTCGATTTGTGCAATATCATTCTGGTACCTAAAAATCCGATCCCTATTAAATACTAACATAAATAATGCTAGTATTTTAAACGCACATAATTATATTCTCTAAATTAGTAAATATAACAATACCTTAGCTGAGAAAAAAAAATGACTTACTCCAGTTCAATAGAAATATTAATGCCGATGTTCATTTCTTTCTAATATCGACTTTTTACAGGAATAAAAATCGATTCTTAGCTGCGTTGCCATATATAAAGCCCACAAACCTTTGTTTCTTCTCAAGACGCGTATCGACTTGGTTTTAGAAATCGCATAAGGATTCAGACTTCGATCGCGGTTTAAAAGCCGCGGTTTGGAACCACGATTTCGTCCGTGTTTTAGAAATCAACCCATAGCGTCCTGGCGAAAAGAAGTTGTTTGTGATTTAATTCCAGCATATGAATTAAACTGATGCCTGTACGCAGTAGGTTCTTTCAAATACAAGAGGAAAAATAATGCGTATGGGAAATTGCTTCAAAGCTTCAAATAATACACGTGCAGTCGTAAGGCGAGTTTTGTTCTTTTTTTTTTCCAAGATTATATTTCCAATTCACCGCAAACGGATATTTTGCACAAGAAGTCATATAAAATTTTTCTCTTCTCCCCCTATGTGTATTCGCTAACCCTACTTCCCACTCTCTCTCCATTCGATAACAAAAACAACTTTCCCCGTTTCGTTCATACCATTAACTAAAAACCAATTTCTTCGGACAATATAAATAATACTATATTTGAGACGAAGGAATCTGAGGGTGGGAAAACTTTCACAATGGTTATTTTACGAATATGAACCTGACTTATGCAACACGGATATTCTCCCAGATTTCTCTCTCTTCCGAAGGAAAACACACTAAAAGAAATAGTCCCTTTGGAAAATCCACTATTCTGTTCTGTCTTCCACTAAGCCAATGATGTCAAAGCAAGCGCATTTTTCTGACCTTGAGGTCGTGCGCGGGCAGCAAGCGCTAAGTATGGAAAGAGGAAAGGTTGTGTATATGAATAAGCAACCTGTTGGATTAACCCATTAGTGCATAGTGTCCGAAAAATCGGACACAAAAGAATTTTGTTGTACAAGTTACAGTGTTCGAGCTAATTTGTTTAAAATATGCTATATTACTTCCTCAATGTAGTAGCTATATTGATTTTAGCACTTTCTGCTTTTCAGCTTGAATTTTCAGTGTTAGAGAACACACATTGTTAAGATAACAACCAAGCAGTACGATGTTGTGCGCGAGGGGTAACTAAATTTATAAATTAATATATTTTATAACAATGTAATTTTTTGATACTAGGCTTATACTATTGTTAATACTTCCATTATTGAACCAGCACATAAAAATCTCCATTCTTGTTAAAAGGTTTGTTGTTAACGAATTGTAAATGTCAACGTCCGAAAAAACGGACGCTATGCTCCGGATACAGTTACAATGGAAGTTGTAATACGAATGCTGTTATGATATTTTCGTTACTCTTTTTCAGCCTAAATGTGAACGAGAAATTGAAATAATTGAAAATAAAGATAACATTGCATAAGAGGAGCTCATTTATTATCTTATATCACCAGACAATAGGTTGGACACATACAGACAGCCACAAACCTGATGAACACGAAGCCAATCTCAATCACCTTGGCAGAAAAATGCTTATTAGTGATTGTGAATTACAGACTGCTTGTAAGGACAGTGATGGTGTTTCTGCAATATGAGGCACGTCCAGAAAGTAAGTTTTCCTGGGGCCGTTTAGAGAAAGTAACAATTTCTTTCACGGAAAGATTTATTGGAACACATAAAGCAACTTTTGAGCCATTTTTCAACATATTCCCTACCGGAATTCAGACATTTGTCATACGGTGGGATCAACTTTTATATTCCTGTGTCGTAGACGTTTGTCGCCTGGGATCGGAACCAGTGTGTGACAGCCGCCAGCACCTCTCCCCTCCCAGACACTTTGAAAATATTGACAGGACAGGAGTTTGTCGAGGTGTAAGGAAGATTGTAATCGCTCAACCTCTTACGGCTCTGTGCATAATAACTCTTCTGCCGGGAGGTGTTTCAACGTCCACCCTACAGCGCAGATCTCGCTCCCTAATCAATAAGGTTGGAATTTCCGAGCATGGAAGATATAAAGTGTCTCATTGATAAATACTTTACATCTGTGAAATTGTTTATGCATCTCGCTGAAATAAAAGGGACTGCGTTACGGGATCGGAACCAGTGTGTGACAGCCGCCTGCACCTCTCTCCTCCCTGGCACTGTGAAAATACTGACCGAACAGGAATTTGTTGAGGTGTAAGAAATATGGTAATCGCTCAACCTCTTACGGCTCAGTGCATAACAGCTCTTCTGCTGGGAGGTGTTTCAACATTCAACCTACAGCCCAGATCGCGCTCTCTAATCGATGCAGTTGGAATATCCGAGCATGGAGGATATAAGATGCCTTTTTGATAACTACTTTACATCTGTGAAATTGTTTATGCATCTCGCTGAAAAAAGGAATTTTCGCTACGGGAACTTGACAGGAAAATAGAACTGAAAGCTGTTCTCTGAGAATTCAAGAAAAGAAGTGGTAGATTCACATGACTTCAGAACCTGTAATAACGTCCTTATTGTTCGAAGGAATGACAACAGCGTTGTTACAACAGCCACCAACTTTGAAAACATGTCTATATCTACTATATCTAGATGGTGAAGTGAAAAATAATGTAAAGTTTCCATTTCTCAGCCTATACTATTTTTTTCGAACAACAAAGGAATGGGAGGAGTACATAAGATCAATCAGTATGTGACTTCATACAGATCCAGAATGGTCAGAAGAAATGATTCTAGCCAATATTCGCATACATCTCGGACGACAGTGTAGTAAATGCATGGTTACTCTACAGGAAACAAAATACTGACAAAAACGTCTACAATTTCGAAGTTTTTTTTATTAGCACTGCTAATAACATACGGACAAACAACATATGAAAGGAAAAAGTGCACCTACGAATATTAAGGCTGTGTGGTTATGTGGACTGAACCACTGGTTGAAAGACAAGATGTAGTGAGTGCAAGGACAAACTCAAATTTATATGTTGCAAATGTAAAATGTCTTCACCGTAAATGTTTCACAGAATACCGCACCCAGTAGTAAATATATGACAATTGTGACATAAAGTAAAATAAATACGTGACAATAAGTGATTTTGATTGATTAAAGGGATCTTATTTTTATAAAATACCTAAAATAAGAAACAGCAATGTAACTGATCATTGTGCATAGCGTCCGATTTTTCGGACGGCCTATATTTCTCAAACAAGAAAAAAATAAAACGTTTTATTGCGTAATACGTGTTCAACTGATGCTAAACAGCAAATTTTTACAAAAAAATTCTTTTAAATACAAAATCCAACTTTATGCACTAATGGGTTAAGAAAACAGTGGCGCACAAACTTCAAACGGAACGTGAAATTTTATGTCGTTATTTTTATATGGCTTCTTTCTGTTTTATATTATCTATATTGTCTGTAAAACAAAAGTACTATTAACAATTTCTTCATATTGCAGTTTGGTTTTAAATGTTAATAACATAATATAGAGTTAAGAAGGAATATTCACATAAATTCCATAGTAGTACAACTATACTGTACTAAATGGATGAAACACATCGTTCATAAAGAAAGAGATATCCCCCCAAAAAAGAGATTTCGTATGATATAAGTTGGAATTGATATTGATGGTATCTTTAGCCTTTCAAAAGTAATCAATAAACTAATCAAAACAATATGACAGTACAAAGCAAAGTTACCTAGGTGCTGCATATGTTTTAAGTGTAACTAATATTCCATAACATAACTCTTATTGCATTATGCTTTTAAGGTGATATTGGTGAGCAACTTCCTAATCATCAGAATATGGAATTATTTTCTCGAAATGTGCTGAAGCTATAGTGCTGACATTTTTACAACACATGGGCACGTATCTTTTGCTCATGATGTAGCCGTAGTTGCTTTGTTAATTCATTTCCTTACATACAATTTCCATGCGAATATTTTTTTTTAATTTTCAATACACTATCTTGAGTAATAGGCCTACGTATTTACGGTATATTCTGTAAGGCTACTAAATAAATAGGGCTATATTTGAAAATTTATCTTTTCTATAAAAAGTTGAGAAAATATTTCTTTTGGATAAAAAATCAAACTTGTCAAAAAAGAGCATTAAAATTAAAACTTACATTCTTATAATGCACTTTTGCTTCTCAGACAAATCCAAAAATTACCATGGATACAGTTTTAATAAGTTCTCTTTCCTTTATCTATTGAATCAGTGCTGGCCATCCCTGAATATAGCTCGACCAAGCGACATGACTGATGTAGTTGATGCTAAAATGGCAGACCTATCTACATATATAGGCCTAGGTACTTTATCACACTGAATTTAGACAGAGTGCTTCAAATTGACGAATTACCATGCCATTCTCTTCCTCCGAAGAAAGAAGAAGCAGAGTCAGAGTGAAACAAAATATGAAGCGTGCAGCCCAAGACAATCCGGAACTTCTTCCAAAACAAATATTGAGCAATGAACTACAACGAGTTTCTTCCGGCGTCACAAGTCTTTTTCCCGGAACGGGAAAATATAAAGAAATCAATTCGAAGGGAGAGAAGACTTGATCAAACCCCAAATCCGACATCACTAGAAGATCTATCTCAGAATCCCGAGAGGTGCTGCATAAAAACTCTCTAAGGTGAGGGATTTATATTATTTAAATACAGACGTGGGCAAATTATTAGACTAAATTAATTATATGTGCAACGAAACTGTATTTATCGGTAGAAATAATGAACAAAAATGTAATATTTTGGGCAGATATAATGAACAGAAAATTGAGTCTTGAGGTTATTAATATTTTGTGATCATTCCCATATTCTTTATTAACACGTTGATTTTGTCATGAATGCTGGAAACCAAAGTTTGAACCTTTCTTTGAATATCAGTATCATTTAGCCAGATATCAGACAGTGCTTAAATGAGTCGATGTGTGGTTGTAAGCTTCTTTTTGTTCACTTTCTTCTTCAGTGTAGATCACAGATTTTCAATTTCGTTCATGTCCGGTCTTCTTGCAGTATATCTTCTGCAGTATATAATTAAAACACTAGTAGTACCAACATACCCAGAAAAAATATACTTAACCATTGGAAAAATGTACCACAAGATGTAAAAATCATATTTACAACAATATGAGACTCTGTGAATTATACTGATAGTTCATATGACGAATTATATCATGTTTCCAAGAAAACGTTTGAGTCTAATAATTTGTCCACGTCTGTAATATCTAGAGGAAGATGGAAATGAATTCCAGTTAATTATGTTTGGCAGAAAGCAATTATTTTTAACGGAAAGTTACGAGCGATTTGTGAGAAACTAGGCCTTCGTTTTATACTGTATTTCCTTTTACTGTACATATTCCAGGTGAGTCACCTCCCCCTTATTTATACGAAGTTATGCAATCCCACCTACTAATTTTAATAACGTAAATACAGTACACTGCTCCGTCAATTTAGTAGAATGCGTTTGAGCCTAAAGAAAGATGCAAAACAGTACAATGTGGTCTGTTGTGATTAGAATCCATACCTGTATGGTATTATGTCACAAACACATTCACGTATGTGTATTTTTTACAAAGAATTACCCATCGTGGGGACTAGAAATTACACATTTAACTTTGAGTTCAAATCTTTTATTAATAGATACAGCAATTTCGTGGACATGATATAAAATTCAGGTTCGTTCAAAACGTAATAATACGGGTCAAGTGAATTACTGTTTGTACATTGACTGATCTTCCTATGCTTTCCATTATTGTTCTATTGGAACATTATCATGGAGTTTTCCAAGTCACGAATGTCAAAATTATATATATATATATATATATATATATATATATATATATATATATTATATTAATATCTTACTTACTGGCTTTTAAGGAACCCGAAGGTTCATTGCCGCCCTCACATAAACCCGCCATAGGTCCCTATCCTGAGCAAGATCAATCCAGTCTCTATTATCATATCCCACCTCCCTCAAATCCATTTTAATATTATTTTCCCATCTACGTCTCGGCCTTCCCAAAGGTCTTTTTCCCTCCGGCCTCCCAACTAACACTCTACATGCTTTTCTGGATTCGCCCATACGTGGCTACATGTCCTGCCCATCTCTAACGTCTCGATTTAATGTTCCTAATTATGTCAGGTGAAGGATAAAATACGTGCACTTCTGTGTTGTGTAACTTTCTCCATTTTCCTGTAACTTCATCCCTTTGAGCTCCAAATATATTCCTAAGCACCTTATTCTCAAACACCCTTAACCTATGTTCCTCTCTCAAAGTGAGAGTCCAAGTTTCACAACCATAAAGAACAACCGGTAATATAACTGTTTTATAAATTCTAACTTTCAGATTTTTTGACAACAGACTGGATGATAAATGCTTCTCAACTGAATAATAATAGGCATTTCCCATTTTTTATTCTGTGTTTAATTTCCTCCCGAGTATTATTTATATCTGTTACTGTTGTTCCAAGATATTTGAACTTCTCTACCTCCTCGAAGGATAAATTTCCGATTTTTATATTTCCATTTCGTACAATATTCTCGTCATGAGACATAACCATATACTTTGTCTTTTCGGGATTTACTTCCAAACCTATCTCTTTACTTGCTTCAAGTAAAATTCCCGTGTTTTCCATAATCGTTTGTGGATTTTCTGCTAACATATTCACGTCATCCGCATAGACAAGCAGCTGATGTAACCCGTTCAATTCCAAACCCTCTCTGTTATCTTGGACTTTCCTAATGGCATACTCTAGAGCAAAGTTAAAAAGTAAAGGTGATAGTGCATCTCTATCATTATTATGAATTGGACGAAAGCGGTCGGGCTTTTTTGAACATAATCGTCGTCCTGTTTTGTGTTTGGAGTGCTTAATTTACTTCTGTCTCTCTCTCTTTTTTTGTAATTGAAGTTCTTTTCTCAGTCTCAGCTAAACGTACAGAAAAATGCGTCTGAGCTTCAGTGCCTGTTATATTAAGTGAAATTCAAATGAAGGATTCCTAAAGTGGAGAGCAGAAAGTCGCTGCACATACTTTTATAACAATTTGCACGTAACGCAATTGAAGTCAAAGTATTGAATGGTATCAGCGAGGCAATTCATTGCGAACTTAAGTGCTTGTGCTATCTTTCGTGGTGGGGGGGGGGGGGCGAAGCTGTGCACTCTGTATTGGGAGGCCGCAAGAAAGGGGGAACTGACACTTGGTGGCGTTATCTGTACACAAAATGTTGGTCTATTGTTGCAAACTTCAATAGTATCCAAGTCGATAGAGTCACTATTTATTTTTGAAGCTTTCTCTCACCACCGAAGAATTGTGGTGAGAACTTCTTGTGCCTGTGACCAAACCAATTAAATGTAACTAGAAGAAATCAGTAGATCAGGCCTGCAGAACCCGTAAGTAGGGGAAATATGACGTCAGCCTCACTCCACCTCTATTGGAGATGATCGACTTCTACGTAGATTTGCAGCCATTCTTTGCGTGTGGAAGGTCCATCAGTGAATAGGTGGTATTAAATCAGGATGATTCGAAATGTAAGCACAATTGGCGAGCAGAGAGTTCAGAACTATGTTTAGAGCAAGAAATTCCACTTCCATTTTATATTTGCAACAGTTTCACTTTTATAACTGGTAAAACATTTCCTTGACAATAATTAAGGTGATCTAATGTCAACTTCTGGCTGGGAATAGTTGGTGGCAGTTTTTCTTCCACATGTGCTGGAAGACAATAGGAGACGCACATTATAATCATTTTCTTCAGGAAATTCTGAACATATTGCTCGAGGATATACCTCTCAATACGAGTCAGCACATGTGGTATCAGCAGGGTGATGCACCGACACATTTCACACTTCCTGTTCGTTAC
The DNA here is from genome assembly GCF_040183065.1 of Periplaneta americana. NCBI lineage: Eukaryota > Metazoa > Arthropoda > Insecta > Blattodea > Blattidae > Periplaneta > Periplaneta americana. The sequence goes on along the minus strand of NC_091126.1, from coordinate 169,901,965 downwards.
GACATTATCCAGGTCGATAGATAGGAAGGGGTGTTCCTGTGCCCTGGCCGACAACGTCCCCCGACTTAACGCACGCCTCTGGACTTACTTTTATGGGGCAGTATTAGAAAAAAAAATTGTATACTTCAGAGATTACATGCAGAGATATTCTACAGCAACAAATTAATGCAGCTGCACCAGATGTAAGACAAAAAAACGGGCTGTTGAATGTTTGCACATCGTTATTAGAGTACACTCCAGGCATGCTTAAACTCAAGAGGGTATTATTATTATTATTATTATTATTATTATTATTATTATTATTATTATTATTATTGTCGGGTCCACACCTGTGGAGTAACGGTTAGCGCATCTGACCGCGAAACCAGGTGGCTCGGTTTCGAATTTCGGTCGGAGCAAGTTACCTGGTTGAGGTTTTTTTCCGGGGTTTTCCCTTAACCCAATATGAGGAAATGCTAGGATAATTATCGATGCTGGTCCCCGGATTCATTTCACCGACATTGTCACCTTCATTTGATTGAGACGCTAAATAACCTGGGATGTTGATACAGCGTCTTAAAGTAACCCATTTGAAATAAATAAATAAATATATATATATATATATATATATATATATATATATATATATATATATATACAGTAATAAGAAGCAATATACCTTACTCTTTAATTAAAAGTTTGAGAAGACTGAAAAATGGGCAACTTACTAGTGTTATATACTTAAGCACGTGGGCTTACAGCTGCTTCGGTATGTACACCATCGTCAGAGCCTACTGGATCATAGCGTCATCTTGATATCGCTGCCTGTTGTAAGGGTGTGTTTGTGTGTTGTAATGTGGAGTCAAATAGTGAGTGTGTTCTGAAATTGATCTGTGTGTTGAGAATTTGATTTTGAAGTGTTTTGGTGTGTCTGTATATTTCATATTGTCCTAGTGTGTTGAGTTTTTGGCTTTTAGGTTGGATGTATAGGATTTCCATGTCTGTACTTATGTTATTGTATGTATGGTTAGCATTAGTTACGTTTACGGCGTATGTAGATGTATTGTGTCCTCTGGTTATAGCTTTAATGTGTTCTTTGTAGCGTGTTTGGGAAGATCTGCCTGTATGTCCAATGTAGAACTTGTCGCAGCTGTTACACGTGAGTTTGTATACGCATGTGTGGTTGTATTTATTTGTTTGTGTTGTTTGTGTGTTGAGGTGTCTTTGTAGTGTGTTTTCTGTTCTGTATGCTATGTTGTATTTCTGCTTTCTGAATTAAGATGCGATCTTATGTGTGCTTTTGTTTTCGTATGTTAGTGTGATGTATTTCTTTTGTTTTTGTGGTTATGTGTTTTTGTGTTTGTTAAGTTTTTGTTTTGTCTTCCTTATGATGTTGTCTATTATGTATGGGTTGTAACCAGAGTGCTGCATTTGAGTTAAATCGCTCGCTTGAAATCGGTCGAGTGTCGCACCCTCGAGTGAGATACGATCGGTCGTGATACGCTCGTAATAAATAGAAGCACAGTACAAGGTCATCTCACCGACATGTCTTATCTTGTATGGAAGGCGACAGATAAGATACACATATGTTTTGTTCACACGGTAAAAATAAGGCTTTATTTTCTGCGTTTATGACAAACGTTTAATGGAACAGTCAATGAAACGTACCAAAACAGTAACATGAAGTTATAAATAAAATAGTATGAAAAACTTCGATATACTGTTATTATTACTAATTAATAATCGTTCAATATTTGATTTACTACATATATAATATGATAGGTCCATACATAGTGTTCCGCCTATATACTGCGACAATGTAGAAACGTTTTACAAAATATGATTGATATAGCAGTAGATTAATAACAATATTAGTACAGAGATAACGTCACAGAAAATATAATAAAACGAATAATCATGCAGCACAACTGTTACAGACGCAAAGATTGATACACTTATTATTAAATATTATTATTATTATTATTATTATTATTACTATTATTATTTTTATTAAAGATTATTATTATTATTATTATTATTATTATTATTATTACTACTACTAGAAAACTTGATACAGTTCTTGCATTATCGTGATTGTGTTCTCCGTTTATAATAATTATATTTACTTCCAATAACATTATCAGATGTGGCAAAAACAAAATCACTCCTGGTTGAAAAAAAAACATTTACCTGCAACAATTATATTACATTTTAAAGCAATTTTTGTAGTTGTACTATGGAGAGGTTAGTTAAACACTGCAAAGTTTTGAAATGATAAACAGCTATGATGTTACTACACAGTTCATCACTGTAACAAGAACGAATGTCTAACGCTCGGCTTATACCGTTCGAGGATTTATCGCTCGTGACAATTTTACCCATCATGCATGTGCGCTACCTATCGGATTATGCTATGAACTACTTGGCGCTCGAGCGAAAACGTCCGATGCAGACCTCTGGTTGTAACCATTTTCTTGTGCTATGTATTTGATTGTGTTCAATTCTTCATTGTAGTTTGACCTGTTAAACGGCTGCGAATAAAGAAAAACGACAAAGCACTTTTCTGCTCTAAACATCGCTCTGAACCACCGCCCTGCCGGTTGACCCCGACTTTTGAATAACTCTGTATACACTAGCATTTGTGTCACAGCTGAGAACCCTATACTGCTTGAAAATAAGAAATTAAGACACTTTGCTCAATGTGGTGTTGTCCGTTACTGTCACAGGATACGTTTGTACTGCATAAGATACACATTTTTTATGTGGATTTTGGTTTTTTGGGCATCCTGTGGCACATGAGTTTATGCTGGGAACCCGATCTCACACACGAGCTTCTTGAGCTGTTATCCCGGTGACCATCGCCCCGGTATTAAAATGCGTCTGCAGATGAAACTGCGCATGCGGGAGCATTATTAGTTGGCGTACGAGTCAGGAGTTTCCATGCACCCGCATCAGTCTCAAGTGAGTTGTTCCCGCTTATTGAGGAAAGAACGCATTCCCATAAGGTTCATGAAGGGGCCCCGCGGTTTAATAAAAACATCGCGTGGGGCTTCCACCCTCCGCAAAGCTCTCCAAGTCAATGTTATGGAATTAGACTGCTGTATGCCTGGGCAATCCATCACCATTGTCTTTTAAGTTACTGTTTTGTCATACAACTCACTATGAATTTAATAATCTCATGTCATATAACTTACCGCATCAAGAGACGTCGTATCTTAACGCATCCATTACCGCATCAAGAGATGTCGTATCTTACCGGATCAAGAGACGTATCTTACCGCATCAAGAGACGTCGTATCTCACCGCATTTAATAAAAACATCGCGTGGAGCTTCCACCCTCCGCAAAGCTCTCCAAGTCAATGTTATGGAATTAGACTGCTGTATGCCTGGGCAATCCATCACCATTGTCTTTTAAGTTACTGTTTTGTCATACAACTCACTATCAATTTAATAATCTCATGTCATATAACTTACCGCATCAAGAGACGTCGTATCTTAACGCATCCATTACCGCATCAAGAGATGTCGTATCTTACCGGATCAAGAGACGTATCTTACCGCATCAAGAGACGTCGTATCTCACCGCATCCATTACCGCATCAATAGACGTCGTATCTTACCGGATCAAGAGACGTCGTATCTTACCGCATCCATTACCGCATCAAGAGACGTCGTATCTTACCGGATCAAGAGACGTATCTTACCGCATCAAGAGACGTATCTTACCGCATCCATTACCGCATCAAGAGACGTCGTATCTTACCGGATCAAGAGACGTCGTATCTTACCGCATCAAGAGACGTCGTATCTTACCGGATCAAGAGACGTCGTATCTTACCGGATCAAGAGATGTATCTTACCGGATCAAGAGACGTCGTATCTTACCGCATCAAGAGACGTCGTATCATACCGGATCAAGAGACGTCGTATCTTACCGCATCAAGGGACGTATCTTACCGGATCAAGAGACGTCGTATCTTACCGGATCAAGAGACGTCGTAACTTACCGCATCAAGAGACGTCGTATCTTACCGCACCAAGAGACGTATCTTACCGCATCAAGAGACGTAGTATCTTACCGCATCAAGAGACATATCTTACCGCACCAAGAGACGTCGTAACTTACCGCACCAAGAGACGTCGTATCTTACCGCACCAAGAGACGTCGTATCTTACCGCACCAAGAGACGTCATAACTTACCGCACCAAGAGACGTCGTATCTTACCGCATCAAGAGACGTCGTATCTTACCGCATCAAGAGACGTCGTATCTTACCGCATCAAGAGACGTCGTATTTTACCGCATCAAGAGACGTCGTATTTTACCGCATCAAGAGACGTCGTATCTTACCGCACCAAGAGACGTATCTTGCCGCATCAAGAGACGTAGTATCTTACCGCACCAAGAGACGTCATAACTTACCGCACCAAGAGACGTCGTATTTTACCGCATCAAGAGACGTCGTATCTTACCGCACCAAGAGACGTATCTTGCCGCATCAAGAGACGTAGTATCTTACCGCACCAAGAGACGTCATAACTTACCGCACCAAGAGACGTCGTATTTTACCGCATCAAGAGACGTCGTATTTTACCGGATCAAGAGACGTCGTATCTTACCGCACCAAGAGACGTATCTTACCGCATCAAGAGACGTCGTATCTTACCGCATCCATTACCGCATCAAGAGACGTCGTATCTTACCGCATCCATTACCGCATCAAGAGACGTCGTATCTTACCGGATCAAGAGACGTCGTATCTTACCGCACCAAGAGACGTATCTTACCGCATCAAGAGACGTATCTTACCGCACCAAGAGACGTAGTGTCTTACCGCATCAAGAAACGTCGTATTTTACCGCATCAAGAGACGTATCTTACCGCATCAATTACCGCATTAAGAGACGTCGTATCTTACCGCATCAATTACCGCATCAAGAGACGTCGTATCTTACCGCAACAATTACCGCATCAAGAGACGTCGTATCTTACCGCATCAATTACCGCATCAAGAGACGTCGTATCTTACCGCATCAATTACCGCATCAAGAGACGTCGTATCTTACCGCATCAAGAGACGTCGTATCTTACCGCATCAATTACCGCATCAAGAGACGTCGTATCTTACCGCATCAATCACCGCATCAAGAGACGTCGTATCTTACCGCATCAAGAGACGTCGTATCTTACCGCATCAATTACCGCATCAAGAGACGTCGTATCTTACCGTATCAAGAGACGTCGTATCTTACCGCATCAAGAGACGTCGTATCTTACCGCATCAAGAGACGTCGTATCTTACCGCATCAATTACCGCATCAAGAGACGTCGTATCTTACCGCATAAAGAGACGTCGTATCTTACCGCATCACTTACCGCATCAAGAGACGTCGTATCTTACCGCATCAATCACCGCATCAAGAGACGTCGTATCTTACCGCATCAATTACCGCATCAAGAGACGTCGTATCTTACCGCATAAATTACCGCATCAAGAGACGTCGTATCTTACCGCATCAAGAGACGTCGTATCTTACCGCATCAAGAGACGTCGTATCTTACCGCATCAAGAGACGTCGTATCTTACCGCATCAAGAGACGTCGTATCTTACCGCATCAATTACCGCATCAAGAGACGTCGTATCTTACCGCATCAAGAGATCTTACCGCGTTATTAGAAGTCACATCTTACCGCATCAAGACACAGGGCTGTGTCATAATTTTATGATATACCATATACTGCGCAGTATAATATCACAATTCATTGTATATTTTATAACATCATATATATCACGAAATTATATAGATGTTATGTTTAATGACGCTCGCAACTGCAGAGGTTATATCAGCGTCGCCGGATGTGCCGGAATTTTGTCCCGCATGAGTTCTTTTACATGCCAGTAAATCTACTGATATGATCCTGTCGTATTTAAGCACACTTAAATGTCATCGACCTGGCCCGGGATCGAACCCGCATCCATAGACAGTTTCTAACCACTAGGATCGCTAATATCGCCTCATTACAGACAATGCGAAATATTACCGGCACAGTCTTTTGTTCCTAGCACCCTCACAACTCAAGCTTCGTGACTGTATATACTAGACTGTGGTATGATTCTGTGGAGCTGTGTACAGTCGTGAATAGTTTGAAGATTATTGTTAATTTATATTAATATTTTGGGTTTAAACAAAGTGAGCTACTCTGTTATTATTGTATCATGTATGTTATGTTAATATTATACATGGTTTCATAAATGTAAACTAATCTGTTAATACATAAATATGCAAAAGGAGTGTGTAACAGGTATATTTTTTCCCCGGACTATTCTACTTTAAATGTTGGTTGAAAGGAAAGTCTATTTACCAGCCGTCAATACTTGTTTGTTTCGCTCCCGCTGCTGTGCTGCTATGAATTCGATTGCGTTGCATTCCAAGTTCAAAATCAGAATTACGATACGGACTTTCTGCTGTCATTACAATAGAAATGAAGAAAAGTTTTCAAAACAATTATGGGTTTAATATTATGTGTCACATACGAGATACACAAAGTAGTTGTCCACCTGATGTGTAAGAAATACTGTATGAATTTTTATCATAGACTTTTATTGTGAATTTTATTTAATTTTCTTTTTCTTTTTTGTTATTATTTTATTACATTCTATTTTGTTATAATCTTCCTTACGTTTTCCATATTAACAATTTGTACTAAATGAGTTGCTTTTGCTTTATTCCAATGTACTTTACTTTGTTTTTTTCTATTATGGTATTATTTTCATGTTGTTTAGTGTGGATTTTATTATGCTATTATTATTTTTTTGTAATATGTTAGTATACTGTTCTTTAACTTTTTGTTAAATTTTAACTACCTGTATACTTTGTGATCTGGTAGAGTGTAAGAGAAGGCCCTATGGCCTTAACTCTGCCAGTATAAATAATAATAATAATAATAATAATAATAATAATAATAATAATAATAATAATAATTATTATTATTATTATTATTATTATTATTATTATTATCTTAAGATTGTTTGAACCAAAATGCAATAGTTACACTATTTAATCATAGTAGTAATTTAGGCCCAAGAATATATAACAAATTTAAATTTAAATATCCTAATCTTGTCAATTATAATAGTTCTAGTATTAAATTTAAAAAGTTATGTATGGATTTTATAAAATTTGAAGAATTGTAAATTTAAATTTACAGTCTATATTCTAATTGCACAGAACATATAAGACAAATTTTATTAATTTATACTTATTAATTTCAATTCAGGAATCCGCCCCTGAGCACGAGTTCTACTCTTTTAGGGGCGAGCTAATGTTTTTCTTTATATACACCATCTACCAAAAAGTAATTAGGCACCCAGGATTTTACGTGCTAGATGCCATGTTTCGGTGGCTACTATGCAATGGTATGCAGACAATAATTTTCACCGGTTGGACTGGCCTGCACAGAGTCCTGATCTCAATCCCATTGAGCACCTTTGAGACGAATTGGACCGGCGATTGAGGTTTCGGGAAAATCGGCCAACTTCCATTGTCCAACTGAGTCCCATATTGCAAGAGGAATGGTGACGCATTCCATTGGATATCCTACACAAACTAGTGGAGAACATGCCTGACGGGGTGGCTGCTCTTATAGCAACAAGAGGTGGTACCACGAGGTTCTAAGGCGGCAAAAACAGTACTCAATTACTTTTTTGTAGATAGTGTATTATATTTTATGTTACAATTATTAGCAAATAAATAAATAAGTAAATAAATAAATAAGTAAATAAATAAATAAATAAATAAATAAATAAATAAATATATTAGATTTGACCCAGTAACGTCTTGTGACGTAAAACGAATATTTTCAGAGTAGAAATAATGTTTTATTTTTTTTACATAAAAAGAATATTTCTTTGATAAGAACAAAATGTTCATTGTTGTTATAATGAGGTCAGAATCATAGTTGTATACTTTGTAAGTTATTTTAGATTGGGAGTTTCGATGTTCATAATTACAAATTATTGCCTTTTTATATTATTTGTTTGATTTTTTCTTCTTCTAAGAGCGTGGACGATTGGAACACAAGTATGGTTATCACCCGGCTGTAGGCCTGCATGTTTGTCGTTCTGGTTCATTGACATTGAGACCTGCGCTACTACTTTTCATTCGGTGGCGATATAGTCCAAGCTCACACAACTTAACAAGTTCGGTACCAACTTCCTAGCTCCGCTAATGACCACACACCTCGAGGCCGAAGTTCGGCTGACTGCGTCGGTCGCAAGCCCCGAAAACGAAGGAATTTTTTTAAGTAGGTTATTTAGCGTCTGAATGAGTTGAAGGTGATAATGCCGGTGAAATGAGTCCGGGGTCCAGCTCATATTAGGTTGAGGGAAAACCCCGGAAAAAACCTCAACCAGGTAACTTGCCCTGACCGGGAATCGAACCCGGGCCACCTGGTTTCGCAGCCAGACGCGCTGACCGTTACTCCACAGGTGTGGACTAAAAAAACGAAGGAAAGAAACTGAAATGATGAAACGGTGGAGAGAGTTGGTAGAATGATACAGAGAAACGAAAGTACCCCGAGAAAACCCCTCCGCAAAATGTTTTGTTTTTCACAGTGTGTTGTAGCGAAAGTGCAGTGAGCTTATAAGTAAATTCTGAGAGTTACAGTGGCAGAAAAATAGATTTATAGTGAACGGGTGTGAGTTATAGTGATCGTCCTAAATTGCTTGTAATGGGGTCTAGGGTAGCGATTTGAGATTGTATTGTATTGTATTGTATTTATTAACATTCCATGGTATTCATACATGCTTACAGCTAGAATATGAAACAAGTCAAAAAAACTTAATACTATTATAAAATCTTAATTTATAGTCACAGTCTAGATGAAATATATACAGACGAAATTTACAATATAGTCTACTAGTACAACACAAAGTTTTAGTATAAATTTCATGAAGTGTTATTGAATGTCATGAATTCACCTACAGAATAGAAGGTGTGAGAAATTAGGTACTCCTTTAATTTGGCCCTAAATAATTTTATGTTTTGAGTTTCATTTTTTATATCGATAGGGAGGCTATTAAAAATGTTTACTGCCATATAATGCACTCCTTTTTGATAGCACGATAGACTTGCCGATGGAGTATGAAAGTCATTTCTTTGACGTGTATTTATGCTATGAACTGTTGAATTAGTTAAAAAGTTTTCACGATTACATACGAGGAAGATTATTAATGAAAAGATATACTGACAAGCCATGGGGCATTATTTGTAGTTTTTTGAAAATAGTCCTACACGATTCCCCAGATTTGGCACCTACTATTATTCTAATTACTCTTTTTTGTAATAGAAATGTATTGTTACTATCTGTGGAATTTCCCCAGAATATTATTTCAAAACTCATTACCGAGTGGAAGTATGCAAAGTATATTGTTTTTAAGGTATTGATATTTACTATCTTTTGCATAGATCTAATAGCAAATCAAGGTGAATTTAGTTTGGGGGTAATTTATTTAATATGATTTTTCCAATTTAACACATTATCGATTTTTAAGCCAAGAAATTTGGTTTTTGTTGTTTCTAATAGGGATCTATTCTTAATTATTGCGCTAGAAATTTGCGACGTTGAATTTGGTTAATATAGTGAGTACAATTCTACGGAATAATAAGGATGTAATTGATGTTCTGTTATTTGAAATGTTGTATCAGTGAAGAAGTGTGTTGTGTCTGTGAGATGTGTTGTGACAGTGAAGTGTGTTTGTGTCAGTGAAGTTCTATAGTTTACAATGGTAGTGTAAAGTATTTGAACAGAGAAATGTTTTTGAAGTGTTAGTGAAATCAGGATAGTGTCAGTAAAATGTGTCTTAGTTCCAGTGCAGTGAGTGAATTAATAGCGAAATGAGTGTAGTGCTGAAAGGTACTTATGCAAGTTTGAACATATATAATATGTACTCGTGGTTTTAATTTCTAACTTAGGGTTAAAATATAAATTAGATTTACTTTAATTAATTATGTTATATTAAGTGTTAATATTATTATATATTTCTATTATTATTTTATTATTAATATTATGACCATGGGTGGGCAACTCGTGCTCTCGAAGTGTGAACACAACATTAGTGCAGGTAGAACGGACTCTGTACTGTAGTGTCTGTATACAAGTATGTTCGCGTCGGCAGTAAGTGGCGGCTCGTTTTAAGTGAAAAACAATATAATCCCCAGATCATTTCCCTTAAGTGATGAATCGATGGAGAAAGATTTTTTATTAAGAAAGGAGGTAAAGCTTGTATTATGTTCTATTAACTTTCTTACGCATGGCATTTTATGTTACAAATAAACACAGTGAAGGTTTTAGTAAAGAAAAGCTGTCTAGATCTGGTTTAGAATAGCTAAAGGTAAAAATGCGATATCAACAAGGTGGGACTGATATCAAATATCTTTAGAACGTTGTGCGTGCGAGTTACAGAATTGCACGACATATGATCAACTAGCTAAGAACATTTATGAATAAATTTGAAATGTGGCAGTATCATGTAGAACATAGACAACTTCACTTTCTTTGACTATAAACTGTCTTGAAGGTGATAAGAAAATCTTCTTATCAAATATAAGACTCTACATCAAGACCTACAGCAGAATTCACTGGTAAGTTTGGAGAAACAGTGACAATTGACAAGGAATCGAAATTTTTCTGAAATCCTTTTGGTTTACGGTCGATAGAAGATCCTGAAAGTTTATAACTTGAATTGATAAATCTGCAAAACAGCGCGCCACTCAGATTCCAGCGAAATCAGGAATCGAACTGTTCGTAATGCTACCTAAGCCAGAATTTTCAAATATACTTTTTGCTTTCATATATACTGTATGTCTTTGAGTCAGAGTTTAATGCAAGAAAGAAGCGTAAAAGGTCTCAATGTACAGAAAAGAGCTTAGAAGTAGGTTTATTTCATCTGCCGTGACATGTGAAAAATAATTCCTTGAATTTGTTATTGTTTGCGAATATAGACTATTACATTTCTCAGAATAGAGGAATACTCTTCAATGTATAAAGACTTGTAAATTCTCGCGTTCTACGTTCCAAATAAGACATATAATAAATATGAAGAAGTAGTATAGTAATAAATAAGTGTTGCAGCTATGTTTGTTGTCTCTTGAAAAGGAGTAGTCAGGTTGTGTCTCCAGTACTAAACTAATTTACAAAGCTAAGAAATAATATAATTTTGTTGTGTGTATTTAGGTACAATCTGTCTAAAATTACTATAATTATTGTACCAGCGTCATTCTAAAATTCAAATCATGGAGTGAATATCACGACCACCTGCATGAGCCGCCAGAGAGCACCGCGGCGGTGAACTTCTTTTGCAGCGAACCTACAAACTACTGTACTTTTAACTGCTGCGGCTGGCTCCGTCTGCCTTTCTCTCTTTCAAGTTTTTTTTAGCACTTTGTGAGCACGAGTTCCCCATCCATGATTATGACTGTATTTTATTATTATTGTAATTATTGAGTGTAATTAGTTACCACTGCCACCGGGTACTTACCCATTTGCAGTGTGAATAAATACATACATACATATTCCACCTCGACCTGGCCAGGTATCGAACCCAGGCGTCTGGATGAAATACCAACGTGCAAGCACTTACTGAGCTAGAGACGCTGCATAGACATAATAAAGGCTAATAAAAACGAAAACCAAGAGTTTTCAACAGAAATGTTCACGAAACAGATATCTACAGCAAGTGAGACTGGGAAATTCCGAGAATCGAATGTCGGTATTTCTGGTGAGGAAGTTGGGTCACGAAGCTCAGACAGGACTGAAATCTTGTTAGGGCGTTGAAGAATCTGTTCCACGCAATACCACGTATGTATGAAGCAATATAGATCTCTGTGAAGTAATAGAGCCAAATGCCGCCGGTGGGGAGCCCGATATTATTCGACAGAATTCTTTATTTTCGACGTAACTGAATGAACATGTTCGTTAACACAGTGCGGTAGCGTTCCAATTATAATAATTAGGCAGAGGGCTGGCTTCACATGTGGGGAACATCTGTCTCCCTGCGTGCATGGGGAACCAGTGGACTGGAGTAGACAAAGTTGCGATGAAAAAGGGAAACATGCATGTTGATAATACCGCAATGTGCGACAATAATTAATACCCACTGTCTACAACATACTGTGTGTGTTTCAACATCAACAATGCATATTACCTATTTCCTACCAGAACAGATGGCTACGTACAGCAGTACATAAGCTTTCCACACCCCGGTTCCCGGTTCCCTTAGAATTTTTTTATGCTATCCGACTCGCTCCACCGACATGGAGTTCCTGGGTCAGAGCCCCCAGTTGCAATGTCCGGTAGTTACTTCGTTCCACGTATTCCTTGGCAAAGATTTCCCGAAGTCCTTTCATTGACCATTTCTATGTCGCCTTGCAATAATTTCAAGAAAAAAAATGCTTAGCAAAAAGATAGGATGAAAAAGAGAACAGCATACAAGCGTATACAAGGACGCGTGCATACAGCTATATCTAGAATGACCACAATAATATTAATAATAATAATAATAATAATAATAATAGTAATAATAATAAAAATAATAGTAATAATAATAAAAATAATAGTAATAATAATAAAAATAATAGTAATAATAATAATAGTAATAATAATAGTAATAATAATAATAGTAATAATAATAGTAATAATAATAGTAATAATAATAGTAATAATAATAATAATAATAATAATTTATTTTATTTATTTATTTTATTTATTTATTTAGAATATTAACGTGCAAAAACAACAGCACAAGGCCAATTATTATTATTGTAATTATTGAGTGTAATTAGCAGGCTTCGAAACTTAATAATAGTAATAATAATAGTAATAATAATAATAATAATTTGTTTTATTTATTTATTTATTTAGACTATTAATAATAGTAATAATAATATTAATAATAATAGTAATAGTAATAATAATAGTAATAAAAATAATAATAGTAATAATAATAGTAATAATAATAATAGTAATAGTAATAGTAATAATAATAATAATAATAATAATAGTAATAACAATAATAGTAATAACAATAATAATAATAGCAATAACAATAGTAATAACAATAATAATAATAATAATAATAATCTATACTAATAATAAATCTGTAGCCGAAATTTTTCTGCTAATTTTCGATTTTCCGAAAATAATGGGTCGTAAGATATATAATTAATCACCCTGAAACCGAAAATCGCTTTTTTGACATTTTTGTTTGTATGTGTGTCTGTCTGTCTGGATGTTTGTTAGCTTTTCGCGCCATAATGGCTGAACCGATTTATATGAAAATTGGAATATAAATTAAGTTCGCTGTAACTTAGAATTTAGGCTATATGGCATTCAAAATAATTTATTTAAAAGGGGGGTTATAAGGTGGCTTGAATTAAATAAATCGAAATATCTCCCTTATTATTAATTTTCATGAAAAATATTACATAACAAAAGTTTCTTTAAAAAAAATGTTCGATAAGTTTTATTCCATGCAAAATTTTGATAGGACTGATATTTAATGAGATAAATGAGTTTCAAAATTACAATAACAACGCCATCTAAGGCGGTGTAATGAAATAAAAAACAAATGACTTCGTCTACAAGGGGCCTTCGACAACAACAATCGAAAGCTATGAAACATAGCCTACAGAGAATATTTCTGTGTTTGTATGCAGTAATATCGGAAGCTAAATTAACCGATTTGTATAATTAATTATTAATTCACCATTCGAAAGTGTAGTTTCTCTAGATGGACATAATACTATAATGTTATTACAGTAACGTCTGAATGAATCGAGGACAGGTAAGATTAAAATAGCTTCTTTTGCACAGAAAACTTGTACATTCGTTTCCTGTGTTTCCTAAAATAATTTTTATGACCAAATGAGTGGTCTCTGGATCAAAATAATCGCATTTTATTTTTTAAAATACAATTTAAATTAAGTTACATAATAAATGATTTATCCTTCTATCAAACACGAATGTTCCCTGGATCAAATGTCCTATTTTAATTATGTAATTACTTTATATTTATATCTAACGGGTGCAGCGGAGCGCACGGGTATGGCTAGTAATAATAATGATAATAATAATAATAATAATAATAATAATAATAATAGTGATAATATATTTTTTTATATACAGATTTCTTACGTTTATACATTTTTCTGTGCCTAAAGTCTTATTCTTCTTCACTCTTCTCTACTCATCCAATCCATGTCGTTCAGTCTGCAGTCTCTCGCCTCTGTTCTGATCTCTTGTAACCATGAATTTCGGAGCGCATACAAATTGAGCACGATATACTTGAACAACCCTTATTTCTTATTCGAGTAGAGCATAAACAGTCGCTGAGTCTACTGATCCTATAGGCTGGCAAGACATGAAATCATCTACAAATGTTGCGTCGACTTCCGTTGGATTAAGGTAGGTTGGTAGGTAAGTACAAAAAATTAAATGCAGTCAAATACCACACTCGGATTTTTTGTCCTCTTTCTAATGTTGATAGTCCTATTCCTTTAATTTGTCGAAACCAAGTTCGACAAAGGTGAAATCGATACCAATTAATAGGTCCCAATTGCCATAATTATCACAGCATTATGAATACTTCGTTCAAAATCAACCACTATTGTCTCTGGATTAACTCTAGGCCTGTGGAATGCAGAAATGTAGGCGCCGTATGCATTTGTGCACTTTACGTAGAATCGTTTCTACCGTTGTTTATGCTCGACTAGAATGGCATCGATGTGAGCGCAGATAGTGATTTCTGACCTTTGTGCTCAACACGTATCTATCCCAATTTCGATGTCTCCTTTCCTCCTCCCTCCAGGCGGACACCATTTGACCACCATTTTAGGTAACCTTTCTTCTGGCATTCTTCTCAAACGCCCGTACCAGATCAACTGCTTATCTCTCACATAATCCAAAACAGAATGTTGAATGTTCATTTCATTTTGTTAAATTGTATTTCTAATTTTTTTCCAGTTTCGCTGAGCTTTAAAAAATCCATTTCCATTTCATGAGTTTTCATGCTAACTTTTTATTAAATTTCTATATTTCAGCACCATATGTAACAGTACTTATGATTATTGAATAATAATAATAATAATAATAATAATAATAATAATAATAATAATAATAATAATAGTTGGTACTACAGCTCTTAAAGGCCCAGACTGGCCTGAAGTCCACATCCCAAAGTAGAGGCGGACGATCATCCAACCAAAGGAAAACGAAACGAAATAGGCAAACAGCTAAACGAAAAAAGACAAAAAAATCAAAGCGGGACAAAATAGACCGAAGAAATCAATGCGAAATAAAATAGAAATGAAAAAGTAGAGAGACACAATAATGACAAAAGAAAGCAAAACGAAACAAATAGACTATGCAAAACGAAACAAAATAGACTATGCAAAACGAAACAAAATAGACTATGAAAACGAAAGAAAATTCACTATGCAAAACGAAACAAATTAGACTATGCAAAACGAAACAAAATAGACTATGCAAAACAAAACAAAATAGACAAAACAAAACAAAATAAACTATGCAAAACAAAACAAAATAGACTATGCAAAACAAAACAAAATAGACAATGCAAAGCAAAACAAAATAGACTATTCAAAACAAAACAAAATAGGCTATGCAAAACAAAATAGACTATGCAAAACAAAACAAAATAGACTATGAAAACGAAAGAAACTTCGCTATGCAAAACGAAACAAAATAGTCTATGCAAAACGAAACAAAATTGACTATGCAAAACGAAACAAATTAGACTATGCAAAACAAACAAAATAGACAATGCAAAACAAAACAAAATAGACAATGCAAAACAAAACCAAATAGACAATGCAAAACAAAACAAAATAGACAATGCAAAACAAAACAAAATAGACAATGCAAAACAAAACAAAATAGACTATGCAAAACAAAACAAAATAGACTATGCAAAACAAAACAGACTATGCAAAACAAAACAGACTATGCAAAACAAAACAAAATAGACTATGCAAAACAAAACAGACTATGCAAAACAAAACAAAATAGACTATGCAAAACAAAACAAAATAGACTATGCAAAACAAAACAAAATAGACTATGCAAAACAAAACAAAATAGACTATGCAAAACAAAACAAAATAGACTGTGCAAAACAGAACAAAATAGACTATGCAAAACGAAAGAAAATGCACTATGCAAAACGAAACAAAATTATCTATGCAAAACGAAACAAAATAGTCTATGCAAAACGAAACAAAATTGACTATGCAAAACAAAACAAAATGGACTATGCAAAACGAAAGAAAATTCACTATGCAAAAGAAACAAAATAGTCTATGCAAAAGGAAACAAAATTGACTATGCAAAACGAAACAAATTAGACTATGCAAAACGAAACAAAATAGACTATGCAAAACGAAACAAAATAGACTATGCAAAACGAAACAAAATAGACAATGCAAAACAAAACAAAATAGACAATGTAGAACAAAACAAAATAGAGAATGCAAATCGAAACAAATTAGACAATGACTAACAAAACAAAACAAAGCGAAACGATGCAGACCAATGCAAAACGAGTGAAAACCGTTAAGGCAAATGTAAACAGAACAGAACAACGCAAAGTGCAACAGAACAGACAATCCAGGGCAAGTCAGAAGAAACCAAGTAGCGCCAGGAAAAGAAACCAATAATGGAAACGCACACTGAAGTGACAAAGGAATGAAGCAGACGAAATAAAGCAAATGAAAATAATAAATATTTCTGTAATCTTGTACATTTAGAGTTAAGTCATGTCCCTCATGTAACTGGCATAATTTTGAAATATATTAATTTTTAGGGACTTTTTCGAAAACTCATCTTCTGTGCAGCAGGATTTTCTACCTCTACAAGTTGTTCGTTATTAAGAACTTTCATTCAAATAAAAGCGCAAAAGTTACGCGCACAGAAAGAAATCAGTATCTCTAATTGCATTACATGTAACTTACCCAAAGTGGACAAGGAAAATTAACATACAAATAAAGTCTTGGTATAAAGAGAACATTCGATTTTGTTAAGTTTGCAACGATTTGCATAGTTAATGGGGCTGTGTAGAGGACGGTATGCGGGCCTATCATTTTATCTAGATTATTTGCTTGCTCGATGCAAATAAAACAACGAGTTTTATTCCACAGGCAGCCGAACAGAGTAACGTGTATCTGTTAATATATCAAAGTATGTTTGTACGGCGAAAAGTATGTAGGGTGGACCGCTAATGAAACATATGCTTTTCAGGGCTCCCTTATCAGGCCAGCTTACGCAACAAGCAAATGAAGTGGTTAAACTACACAGTTTTAATGACTCGATCTTTCCTTGTGTTTACATTTCCATAGAAGTACTGAAATTTTCATGAGGCGCCTCTCTACTCCGTTGCATCCGATTAATTAACCTAAAGATGACCTTTGTTTTGGGCTCCCAGTCAGAATGGGACTACGTGAGGTCAAATGTCCTGAACATAAAAGTAATAAATATCCGTAGTTTATCGATAACGCCCCCTCTTTGAGAAGTACATCTCTTTTAATCTAATGACTTGATTGATACTTCAAGCAAAATCTTTTTCGAAGTGATTTCATTTGTAGGTTTAAAATTGTTGTACGACGTTCCTTAGCGGTAATAGGATATCCTGAACTAGCACCAACAGATAGCGCGCGTGTACTCTGAGGGATGCCCTTTGCGTATGTATTTGTTTTTCAGTATATAAGCATTGAGGATGTACTAGTGTATTATTATATTAAATTCTCTTTAAAACAACTCAAAATGTCAAATTTTTCTGGTGTTTCTATATGTGCTATTCCATATGAAATCGATCAGTAAAAAACCTCGCACTTTTTATACCCTAATTTTTTCCCTATTTGTACAAGGTGCTGAGGAGAGTGCATTTTCAAAAATATACTATCGAAAGTCAAACGTTTTTCGTTTTATTGAGCGACAAATTTAGCGTATTTTTATAAAAACAAGCTTCTTTCAGCGCTCAGAACTCTGGAACCATTTACTGCAGAACACTGAACGAGAGCTTATTTTGAAGCTGACATTTGGTAGGTTATGTTAAGAAGTAATCCTTATTTTTATTTTACCCAGAGAGACAGATAATCTGATTTTACTTACTTTTAGGCTTTTTGCTAATTTGGAAAAATGTAAAAAAATATTGAGAAAAAACCTTGCATTATTAAGAGGGATTCGGCATTGTTTGCTTACGGCAATAAGTTTCGAGGGTATTAAATAGATTATTTTCACACACCTAGACTTTAACGGCGCAGTACCGCACGCACTGGCCGAGAACTGAAGATAAGCGAGCGTTGGGCGTCATTGTACTCCTGTGTTTATGGAAACCTGTGATAAAGCTAGCACAGTCATGACTGCTAGACGACACATCACGTGTTTATGTCTCCTGGCCTTGCTTACCTCGGCTAGCTCCCGCCTCACAGTTAGCTGGTTAGTTCACGCGCGTACTATTTATTTTCTTTATTTGATATTTTCAATACTTTATCAACGTGCCATCACAGTAAAAAATGTGTGTTTGTTTGTACTTTCAATGCGGAATCTAACTATAGATTTTAAAATATTTTTTCCTAGCCAAAGGCGTCGTAATGAGGAAAAATCTAAATTTCTCCATTTCCAAAAAAAAAAGTAAGAAAATCTATTTATATGTCAATATAAACTTTAATTTCTCATCATCGAAATAAACCACGATTTTGATCATTGGGTGAAAGCGTTTCGGAGCTACAACAGTGTAAATTTGAAAATTTTATGAAAATACGATAAATTTAAATATTTTTAATTTAAACACTATGAAGTTCTGATGCCTCAAACGTTGCACAAAGCATTATATCACAGTTCTCTACGCATAAAAAAAGTTTCACTGTATTTAGAAATTGTAAGGTCAATTTTCTCTATATTTCGGTCGATTTGAGATGGAATAGCTCATATGTAAGAACCAGGGAAAGCTTTTTGCCTTCAATAAAGTTCCGAAAGATTCTGAATATATGCTTTCAACTTAAATATAATTTTATGAAATTGCGCCTCGAAAGTGCAAGCTATTAAACAAAAAGAACTACTCCAAATAAGGAATCGCTGGCTACACTTTCATTTTGTAAGAGGGCAAAGAAAAATTGCAATAAAAACATATGCAACTACAACAGCAAGCTATGTTAGCTTAGATCAGTGACGTCAACTGATGCCCATAGGAGCAAGCGCGCGCTTTAGAGCCCAGGAGAGCCTGAACGCTTTACAGCGGAAAGGAAAGAGACAGACGAAAGAGAGAGCATATGCCGCTTGGTAGAGCTATATACAAGGATGGCCAGCACTGATTCAATGGATAAAGGGAAGAGAACTTATTAAAACTGTATCCATGTTAATTTTTAGATTTGTCTGAGAAGTATAAGTGCATTATAAGAATGTAAGTTTTAATTTTAATGTTCATTTTTCACAAGTTTGCTTTTTTATTCAAAGGGAATATTTTCTCAACATTTTTCTACAGAAAAGTGAAATTTTCAGATATGTTGTTTAGTAGCCTTACAGGTATTAGAACAATGTTTTCGTAAATCTAATATATCGTAAATACTATTACTGAAGATAGTGTCTTAAAATGTTTGGAAATATTCGCATGGAAAATGTTTGTAAGGAAATGAATTAACAAAGCAATACTGTTACATCACAAACAAAAGATATGTGCCTATGTGTCGGTAAAACGTCAGCTCTATAGCTTCAGCAGATTTCGAGATAATTTAATATTCTGTTAACAGAAAGTTGCGCGCCAATATCACCTAAAAGGATAATGCGATAAGAGTTTTATTATGTAATATTAGTTACAGTTAAAACATATACCTAGACAACTTTGCTTTGTACTATAATTTTATTTTGATTACTTTTATAAGGCTAAAGATACCATCAATATCAATTTCAACTTATGTCATATTCAGTGTCTTTCCTTGGGATAACACTTTCTTTATGAATGATGTGTTTAATTCACTTAGTACAGTATAGTTGTAGTTATTATGGAATTTGTGTGAACATTCCTTCTTTACTCTTTATTATGTTATTAACGTTTAAAACACAACTGCAATATTAGGCTGAGAAATAGGTGTTAGTACTTTTGTTTTACAGACAATATAGAAAATAACAAACAGAAAGAAGCCATATAAAATAACGACATAAAACTTCACGTTCCGTTTGATGTTTGTGCACCACTGTTTTCTTATTCCTCCTAGCATACCTAGCGCTTAATGCCCGCGCACGACGTCAAGGTCAGAAAAATGCGCTTGCTTTGAAATCACTGGCTTAGATTGTGTTCAGTACTTGAAGTTATGATTGTGATAACAAATGTGATGACGTTCGTGAGACTTTTGTTAGTTTATGTAGCTATTATTGTGGTGTCAGTTCCAGTTGTGATTGTGCTTTTGTTGTTGTTGGAGACGACTTAGATCCTGATCACTTCTCCTACTCTTCGTTTGGGAAAGTATACTAGTGTGAAAGTTCCCCTTCGACACTATACCCAGATAAGTTTGAATTTTCAATTTTATTCGTAAGCTACAAATTCTACGAAAGGAGTACTTGATACGGCGTCAATGAACGAGCCAGCCGGGGATTCGTTTTCGTGTCTTCTTTGGAAGCGAAATGCGCGTCCTCTTTCCTCTTCGGATAGCAATTAATCATCAGGCCCGACAGTCTCTACATCCCATTTGCCTGCAAGTTGAAGGAGCACTAACGAACCGATCACAGACTCTGATTTGATGAGGACAGCAGCCCACGAGCTTGCGGTTCAGGGTGTGGAATCAGGAAAGGATTGCTCCAAGAGGCTTCAACAGTGTAATTATTACACACAGCCTCTTCAGTACAAGAAAATGCATACTAATATTATGTGTGAATTAAAATACTTGTATTTTCTTGAGACAAAAAATATAATTATCTTTATAATTCTGTGGCCGGGAGGAAAAAGGTTTTAGGTAAAAATTTTATACTTTTCAGAAGAGCAGTAGAAAGACTGAAATTGAAGTACGCCCACGCACAACGCTTTATAGAATATTTTCCATTTTTTACAGTAGAGACACAAAACAATATTATCATAAAAATAAACAATAATTTAATACGTACATCAAAGAAACAGGCGCAATACATACGAACTCATAATCAGCTGTGTACTGCTGAATGTTTTAAAATTGAAGTAGTTTTATAAGGAATAACAGTGGAACAATGATGTATGTTACTCAGTATGTTTTCTATTGATGAACA